>NW_028227258.1:121360298-121737798 GCF_978045245.1 Mus caroli | reverse complement strand
TGCTCAGTCCTTAAGCACTGCTGAGTAATACTATGTAGGCACAATATTTTTGTGCCCTATGTAAATATTATCCTTGTATTATTCAGATGCTGATATTTGTGCACTCACATCATGTTTCAATCCAGACATGGCTTTGTTGTGTTTATTCTTAGATGCTCCCTTCTCAAGTTTGTAAAAACATTGTTCCTCATTCATTTTCTGCCTTGCCAATAAAATCCAACAAGCTAATATAGAGCATTCGAGATAATAGGTAGGACTTCCCATTCTAGGAAAGTTAAAGAAAGAGAAGGGAAGTGAAAGAAGGAGCCACAAGGAGAGGCTGAGTGAGAAAAACCTCTATATCAGAGAGAGCTAGAACAATAGAAAACTGCAAGTATTAATTGGGATAATGGTTTAGACAGATTAGCCTAGGGGTTAAAATAAATCAGTATTGCCCAGCTTTTGAGGTGCAACTTGAAGAAAATCTTGTTTATTCTGTGTGGTTACTGGGGACTAGCAAAGGTAAATAAATAGAGCTGTTAGATTAATTTACTATTTGCATGTATGTTTAAAATAATTCATTTTGCAAGAGTGTTTCCTGTCTGGGTGCTGCGCTCAGTCCTTAGGCATCCTGAGTAAGAGTGCTCCCTTCTGGGGTACTGTACTCGGCCCTTAGGCATACCGAGTATTCGAGAATGCCAAAAACAGGAATAAATTTGATTAAGGTGTCAAAAGGAAATTCAACTGACTGTAGCCAGGAAATGGGCGTTGGGTTTGAAATTATAAGACTCAATCCATCAAGGAAAAGCCATGTTAAATATTGTCAACTCCAAAGGTTTTTCATGGGTAAGAAAGTTTGGAAATCCCAAGCTTATGAAGAAGTTCAGGAACCCAAATTTAGCTTAATAAGATAAAGACATTTTAAAATCTAGGCTGGTCTTCATATTAACTCGTCTGACATTGAATCATTAAATTGTCTATCAAGGGAACTGTCTTGATAGAGTCTGGACAGTTCCTTGCCAGAGATGTGACAGGGGGTCAGCTGTTTGATGGACACCTGTGTGGGTGCCAGAGTACTTTTTCAATTTGAATGGAGGACTTTAAATGCAGAAGTCAGAAGACATAGAAAGAGAGAAAGAGGGTATACGTCATAAAGATCAACACAAGTGCACACAAGAATATGTGTATGCCCATGCACATACCACATACAAATATTCAATTCCAATCTTAAATTAGAATTAGCAAAATCTTTGAATGGAAACATAAGGAATTAACTCACCAAATCACAATGGGATGTTCTGTCTATCCACATGCCAATGTGGCTTGTGAAGGCCAAGCTGTACCCAGTAGACCACTGAGATAATACGAGATCACATTATCAAAGCACACCAACAAACCTTCAAAGCATTTTCAAAGCAAATGAGGTTGAGGCATTTTTCCTTATTGTTTTATTGTCCCACAATGAAAAGAAACATCAAAATAAAAACAGAGCACTTTTCACGGCAGAGAAGTATGGTGGTTTTAAAACAGTCTTCCAAGTTACTTGATACAAACCCCATCTAAGGCTGGGCATGTGCCCTCCCCCAAAATCTGGTCTCCACTCTCTGATTGAGTGGCCAATCGAGCAAATAAGCAGCAATATAGTGCCAGTTTCCACACCCGACTTCAACAAAATTGGCAGTTTCCACATCCTGACTCTCTGACTTCCTGACCCATGAGACATTCTTCCTTGGAAACCAGCCACCACTCTGTAAGAAAGTTCAAGTACCCAGCAGAGAGGCAGGCCTCAATGAGAAGAAACCAGGGGGCTTGGCCTCCAGCTCCAGCTAAATTCTTCACCAACTGTCAAAACCATCTTGGAACCATTAGTGAGTAACCTTGGAAGTCACCTTCCATCCTGTCAAGCAAACACAAGCCTTGAAGAGCTGAGGACTGAATAAGTAATAACTGCCTTTAAACAGTTACGTTTGGAGCTGCAATGATGCACAACAGTGGATCATCGGAATCAAAGCTGAGACTGGGGGCTGGGGAGCTGACTGGGCAGCTACGCAACTTGTTGAAGCAGAAGGACCTGAGTTTGAATCCCCAGCAGCCCTATAAAAAGCTGGACACAGTGGCTGTCACCCCAGTACTGAGGAGGTAGAGACAGAAGGATCACTGGGACTTATTGACCAGCCTGTCTAGTCAATTAGTGAGTTCTAGGTTGTGAGAAAGCCATTATCAATAGCCAGAGAGCAATACAGGAAGAATGCTGACCTCAACTGCAGCCCCTGCACATGCACATGTAGGCATGCACACCCATGTGTGAATACCATATACACAAACACACACAAGAAAGAAAGGAACTAAAACCACCTTCATATATCTCTAACCTTCTCATATGAAGAGCACCCATTTCCCAACCTTCACAAAACTTTATCTATGGAACCGCTTGTTTGTCAGGGTAGCCTTTATTGTATAAAGTAAACCGTACTACAGGACAGTTTTAAAGATCTAAACAAAATCATGGTGATTTTATTTGAAACCTCTATAGCAGACACTGAAGAATCATGACAAAATGATCATGGGGGTCAACACACCTGAGGGTTAGGGATAGCATAAGCATAGAATATGAATATTAAGAGCAACCAGGGCTCTCCTTCCTATATCAGAAGAATATTCCAGAATAACACATAATACCTGTACTCTAAAATACTCTGTAACTCTTTCAATCCATTCTGCTATCTTAACTGTGCATTGCATCAGAAATAACAGTAGATATAGGTCTCAGATTTTTCACGTCTTCTCTTTGTGTGTCTTCACAAAAAAAAAAAAAATTAAAAAATAAAAAACTCCTTAAAAAATAAACTACCTAAAAATGAATGTAGTATTGCAATCTGTAGAAGCTTATCAAGAAAGGCAATAACAAGCTTCAAGCTTCATGCTATTGGCTCCATACAGGCCCTGCTCCACAGAAGTTCATACTGTAAAACTCATGCTTCTTAGAGAATCACGAAACTGTGGTGGAGGAGGGACTCCGAAGGGGCCATATGGAGAAGTCTTCAGGACCATACTGGTGACACTAATGGAGCAGCAGGATCAATGATGATAACTGCTTGTTGGGGACCTTGATGTGATATCCTTGAACCTTCCTGAAGTGTTTCCAGATTTGCTCCAAATGGTTTCGAAGTGTGCAGTCTTCCTCTACCCACTAATGTAGTTCACAAAACCATTGCTCATAACCCTCAGCTGATAGGCTTCGCTCCCTGCACTACAAAATCTCCCAGGTTTTTTGCCCTAGCAAACTCCCATTCACTTATCAGGAGCCAACCTGAGTGAGACCCACTCTCTAAAGTGAACCTTAATCTTCAGCCTAGGTTCTAGCCACATTTCTAGAAGCTCTTTTCTACGATACCTCTAGTGTCCACCAGCTTGCTCTGTCATTCCTTTGATTCCTTTCTAACACATAAATTCTGCAAAGGCCTTCTCACTCCTACCACAACTTCTGGCAGAAGTCAAGTGGAAGCTTGCTGAGTAAATAAATCAACAAATTAGAAGAGGGAAGATTAATATATGCAGAATTAGTATTAATTGTCTGAGTAGCTGCTCTGAGCCAATTACTAAATTGTATACAGGGTGCAAAAGTCAGTCTAAACACTTGGGATGCTAAATAAATGTCTCCTTCCTCAAAATGCCTGCCTCTACCCAAATACCTGTGAGAATAATAATAAAGTTGCCATGGTTATTTTTCATTGACACAAAATCCTCTTGATGTAAACCCAAGGAACAGAGCTTCAGAAATCATCACGGTGTCAGAACACTACATATGTATGCTTAGGGAACATCTTATATTTTCCATCATGCCTTGCTACAACGAGGAAAGCAACAGTAATCAGGGTCCAGGCCTCACCCATCTTTACAATCTATTTATACCCTCTGGATGTATGTGAGAAAGATGCCTTGTGTTCCCCATGGATCCCCAGGTCCCGCTTAGCTTCAGACATATCAGGCCACGGGAAGATGAACTCAGAAACCATAGACAATGCTTAACCAGAAGCAAACATAAAGTCTTTATATGATGCTTGACCAGTATGAAGAAAAGCTTCATGAATATACATACCCATAGAAAGGTCTGAACTACGATTTCAGCTTCCAGTGGGCTTCTGAAAGCTTAAGTAAATTTTTATTTAGATTTATAAGGACTTTCTTTGGCCAGTTTATGTCGTGCTGTAAATTCTACAGATTTCGTCCAATTTTAATAAAAGAAAGAGTTCAAACTTTATATTGTGAAAAGAAAGAAAATCCCCTGCCTCTAAACTGTGTTTTTTGTGAGACAAAAATCTATTAAATTGTCATGCCCTTGAAGTTATATTTTGCAGTGAGTTTCCAGAAAAATGTATAAGGTTAAAATAATACTTCTCTCATAAACTAAGTAGTAGGAAAATCTGACAGGTAATTCAATCATTTGTTTACTCAATAATTAAATAAATCATTACTAATCATATACCCCAGGCAATAAATATTGTCTCCAAGCTGATTTATACTCTCTCCTTCAGGAATGATCAAGCAATGGGGTGAGTGCTGCAACCTGAGTAGGCGCTCTAGCAAATTCATAAACAGAAAGAGTAATTAGCCACCTGAGAAAGCAGAATGTACAAGAATCAAAGGTGGGAGAGAGACACCAGCAGCATATATCAGAATCCTAAGGCACAGTCGAGAGGATTTACAGTGAAGCAAACGAGTCAGAGAGTTCATGAAACTCCAAGATTCATTCTCACAGACTGCATTCGTGATGAGATTAATTAATATTCAGGAGGCTGAGGAGCCTCTGTGGAGACAAGACACCAGTGAGCTCAGCCCCTTGTCAACTCTGGGCACCCAGAAAATAGGAATCTGGAGCTCAGAATAATTATAATGGTCGTAGCTACCTCTGGTCCAGACTGTAATCCAACCTGGAAATCAAGACTTGAAAGAGCTTGAGGAATAAGGAGAGGACACTGGCAAAGACGTGAAGAAAAGTTGAGAAAATAAGTACACGTCATAGGAAAATAAAAACAGACTTTTAATTGGGATGAAAGCATCCTCTGAAGGATGATCTGAAGGGCTGAGTGGAGAAATAACTCAAAATGTATCATGGATCTAAAAGTAAGAGCTAAAAGTGTTAACTCTTGGAAGAAAACATAGAAGAAACTCTTCTGACAGTGGGTTAGGCAAAGCCCTCTGGGATATGACACAAGCCACACACACACACACAAATAAAAATAAATAAATAAATAAACCTGGACTCCATTAAAATCTAAAGTGTGTACTTAAAGGATGCTTTAAGGAAAGCAAACGCCACATAAAGAGGGGAAGAAATACCAGTAAGTCATAAACGCAATGCGTAACCATGTCTAGAATAAAGAGTGATTCTGATTCAGTAATGAAAAGATGCCACGTGAGACTTAGGTAACATTCTAAGTAGAAGGTCGGCAAAGCAAATATGACCATGGCCAACAAACACATGAAGAGTGGTGAACAGCATAAGCTATCAGGACAATGCCAGTCAGACCCTAGTGAGGCACTGCACCACCCCCATCTAGGCCTGCAGCAAAAAGGATGGATAACAAGTGTTGGTGACACTGTGGGTAAGTGGTACCCTGCTGCTGGGCACGTGAAGCCATTCGGGGATTTTGTAAACGATGCTGCAGGTCTGCTCTGAAGCCTGAGTGGCTGCCATTTTCCTCTGTTCGTTCTTCCTGTTTGGCTCTCCTCTTCCTACTGTGCCTATTACATGTGAGATGCTTTGGATCTGGAAGATCCTCCAAGCTCATGTGCTGAATACTCAGTCCCCAGGATCAGGGTGGCTCACGTTGCCAACTATGACCTACTCCAATGACAGACTCACAATGGCATGGACCGCTGGAAGTGACTGCTCTAAAAGCACGTGTTTTCTCTCTCTCTCTCTCTCTCTCTCTCTCTCTCTCTCTCTCTCTCTCTCTCTCTCTCTCCCTCCCTCCCTCCCTCCCCCCCTCCCTCCCTCCCTCTCCCTCTCCCCCTCCCTCCTCATCCCTCCTCCCTCTCCCTCCCTCCTCCCTCTCCCTCCCTCCTCCCTCCCCCTCCCCCTCCCCCTCCCCCTCCCCCTCCCCTCTCCCTTTCCCCCTCTCCCACTCTCCCTCCCCCTCTCCCTCCCCCTCTCCCTCTCCCTCTCCCTCTCTCTCTCTCTCCTGAAATCATTAAAACTGAGAACTAAAATTGTCCTTTCCTTCTTTATGTTGATTTTCTCAGTTATTTTATAGCAATGGCAGAGAGCTGACCAACACAGATGGCAAGCACTTGGATTGGTTTTTCGTTTTCATTTTCCCTATAGTTTTTGTTATTATTGTTGTTGTTATTATTATTATTACTCTTTAATCATTTTTTACAGTCCAGACTTTATCCTCCTCTGAGTCCACCCTTCAATTGCTTCACATCTCATACCTCCTCCCACCCTCCTACCCCTGTCTCCATGAAGATGTCCCCACCCCACCACCACTCTACCAGACTTCCTCACTCCCTAGGGCCTCAAGTCATATTCTCTGACTGAGCCCAGCCTCAGAAGTCCTTTGCTGTATATGTGTTGGAGGCCTCATATCAGCTAGTCTATGCTGCCTGGTTGGTGGCTCAGTGTCTGAGAGATCTCAAAGGTCCAGGTTAGTTGGGACTGCTAATCTTCTAATAGGGTCACCATCCTCCTCAGCTTCATGGGCAGTCAAGATAGGCCCCTGTCTGTAAATACACCATAGCATAGTGTCAGGCATTGGGGCCTCCCCCTGAGCTGAATCCCAATTTGTGCCTGGCACTGGACCTCCTTTTCCTCAGGCTCTTCTTCATTTCTGTTTCTGCAATTCTTTCAGACAGGAACAATTCTGAGTCAGGGTGTTTTACTGTGAGATGGTAGCCCCATCCCTCCACTTGATGCCCTGTATACCAGAGGTGGACTCTACAAGTTCTCTCATCCTGAAGTTCACTCACAAAGCACAATGAAGACACAGAGAGAGTCTCCAGACCATTGCTTCCCCATGGAATACTCCCATTACCATCTCCTCCATCCGAGCAGCACATCCCCACACTCCTGAGTTGTTATCTTACAAAATCCAAGACTTGGACTCATTCTCTCCTGGCATTGTACACTCCTTAAGCATAGACAGAATGATAGCAGGATGTGTCCACAAGCACAGACTCTCTCTCTCTCTCTCTCTCTCTCTCTCTCTCTCTCTCTCTCTCTCTCTCTCTCTCTCTCCCTCCCTCCCTCTCTCCCTCCCTCTCCCTCCCTCTCTCTCCCTCTCCCCCTCCCTCCTCCCTCTCCCTCTCCCCCTCCTCCTCCCTCCTCCTTCTCCCTCCCTCCTCCCTCCCCCTCCCCTCTCCCTTTCCCCCTTTCCCCCTCTCCCCCTCTCCCTCCCCCTCTCCCTCCCCCCCTCTCCCTCTCCCTCTCTCTCTCTCCTGAAATCATTAAAACTTGATTAGGAATGAAACTATTTACATATAATATAATGCATATATACATATATTTGTGTATATATATATACATATGTGTGTATACATACATACAAACATACACTGTATGTGTGTGTACATAGATAGATGATAAGGAGGAGGATGGATAATGTATAGATAGATAGATAGATAGATAGATAGATAGATAGATAGATAGATAGATAGATAGACAGACAAGTTTTGTTTGGCCATGAGATTTCAACTTTATTATTAAACACTGTGTGCTACCTGGCATGCAGAGTTTTCAAAGTGTCATTGAAAATGTTCCATACCAAAGATGCTTTTTTCCTAATTTTGAATTGAGGGCAGTAGAGGAGACCAATTTGTTATGGGTTGAGAATGGCTTGAGGAAAGTAGGAATGAGAGCAAGGTTTCTATTACCACTTGGGTTACAGATCTGTGTATTTGAAGAGAAAAGAGTGAATAAAGGGTCTGAACAGATAAATCCCGGTCTTACTTCCTAAATGACTTCCAAAAAGTGCATGCAAAGGATTTGGTAGAATATAAGATGAGAATGAGATACTCTGAAACTTAGACAACTAATAGGTATATACGAAGACAATTACTGAACAACTGGACAAAAGAATAAGAGGTAGTTTGACACTTTCTCTGCATCTCTCATCTTTAGCAACTCTAGTAGCTGCTGGTACATCCGCTAACTCCACCCCCTCTGCTCCCTGCATCCACACCACACCCCCCACTACAGCAAGCTGTACCAGAGCCAGCCCACCCTAATCTTTTTCATCAAATTTTTTGTTTGTTTGTTTACTTTTTATTAGATGTTTTCTTTATTTACATTTCAAATGGTATCCCCTTTCCGAGTTTTCCCTCCGAAAACTCCCTATCCCCTTCCTGCTCCCCCAGCTCACTAATCCACCCACTCCTGCTTCCTGGCCCTGGCATTCCCCTATACTGGGGCATAGAACCTTCAAAGGACCTAGGGCCTCTCCTCCCATTGATGACCAACTAGGCCATTCTCTTCTACATATGCAGCTAGAGACATGAGTCCCACCATGTGTGCTCTTTGGTTGGTGGTTTAGTCCCAGGGAGCTCTGGGGCTACTGGGTAGTTCATATTGTGGTTCCCCCTATGGGGCTACAAACCCCTTCAGCTCCTTGGGTACTTTCTCTGGATCCTTCATTGGGGATCCAGATGACTGGATACATCAACTTCTGTATTTGTCAGGCACTGGCAGAGCCTATCAGTAGACAGCTATATCAGGCCCCTGTCAGCAAGCCCTTGTTGACATCCGCAATAGTGTCTGGGATTGGTGGTTGTTTATGGGATGGGTCTCCAGGTGGGGCAGTCTCTAGATGGTCATTCCTTCAGTCTCTGCTCCACACTTTGTCTCTGTAACTCCTTCCATGGGCATTTTGTTTCCCCTTCTAAGAAGGATCAAAGTATCCACACTTTGGTCTTCCTTCTTCTTGAGTTTCATGTGTTTTGCGAATTGTATCTTGGGAATTCGGAGCTTCTGGGCTAATAACCACTTATCAGTAAGTGCATATCATGTGTGTTCTTTTGTGATTGGGTTACCTCACTCAGAATGATATCTTCCAGATCCATCCATTTGTCTAAGAATTTCATAAATTCATTGTTTTTAATAGCTGAGTAGTACTCCATTGTGTAGATGTACCATATTTTCTGTATCCATTCTTCTGTTGAGGGACATCTGGGTTCTTTCCAGCTTCTGGCTATTATAAATAAGGCTGTTATGAACATAGTGCAGCATGTGTCCTTATTACATGTTGGAGCATCTTCAGGGTATATGCCCAGGAGTGGTATAGCTGGGTCTTCAGGTAATACTATGTCCAATTTTCTGAGGAACTGCCAAACTGATTTCCAGAGTGGTTGTATCAGCTTGCAAGCGAAAGTCCAAGTGGATCAAGGACCTCCACATAAAACCAGAGACCCTGAAACTTATAGAGGAGAAAGTGTCAAAGAGCCTTGAACATATGGGCACAGGAGAAAAATTCCTGAACAGAACAGCAATGGCTTGTGTTGTAAGATCAAGAATTGACAAATGGAACCTTATAAAATTTCAAAGCTTCTGTCTGTCAATAAGACAAAAAGGCCACCAACAGATTGGGAAAAGATCTTTACCAATCCTAAATCTGATAGAGGGCTAATATCCATTATATACAAAGAACTCAGAAAGTTAGTTTCCAGAGAACCAAATAACTCTATTTAAAAAATGGGGTGCAGAGCTAACAAAGAATTCTCAACTGAGAAATACCGAATGGCAGAGAAGCACCTAAGAAAAATGTTCACCATCCTTAGTCATCAGAGAAATGCCAATCAAAACAACCCTGAGATTCCACATCACACCAGTCAGAATGGCTAAGATCAAAAACTCAGGTGACAGCAGATGCTGGAGAGGATGTGGAGAAAGAGGAACGCTCCTCCATTGTTGGTGGGATTGCAAACTGGTACAACCACTCTTCTTCATCAAACTTATTGAACAACTCCAGTGACTAAATGTAGGAAATGTCTGTTTCTAGCAATGAGTATCCATCCCCCTGGAGTCATCTCAGAAGGCTGAAAACCTGCAAAGCGGCGTAAGAACAAAGTAATTGCTCTTAATCTTTCTCAAAATTACAGCATTTCTGAGCTGGGATGAAGGAATTGACAGTGTGTTCAGGAGTGTGATATAAGCAGAGGCATGTGTTTGAGGCAGAGAAGGGGGGAGGATTATGGAGAGAGCACTGAGAAAGCAAATAGCACATTTGAATTCACATCTTTGTCCATATTTACTGGAAATCCCAGTAATAAAGTAAAATAAGACGTTAATCCTAACAAAAAATGGGTTTTCTCGCCTCCTTTTCATTTTTAAATTTTCTTCTATCTCAGTACCCATACCCAATACACTCAGAACTTCACACACTGTCTCACTACAAATACTACGTCTTGCCTCCAAAGGTTTTGTATGATTACTGTAGTCATGTATGATGTTTTGTTATGTTCGTAATATGCTGGGGGAAACTTACATTTAAGTCGGAACATGGAGCACTAAAAACAATGAGGGGGCTAGGAAGCATCAGAGCCACGGATCAATGCCTTGCATGTGAACGGCCAAAACAATCCAATTAAAAGAATAAAACCAGGCCATCACCTTAGACACTGACTTGGCAGCTAAGAAAGTATCAATACAAATAGTATAAGAGAGAAAATTCAGATAGAAACTTTTGTTTCTGTCCTTCCCCTCCCTTCCTGATAACTTACATAGAATAGAGTAAACAAACAAAGTGAATCAAAGCAGACAGAAGAAATAAAGAGCTTTTCCAACAGACAATTCTGGTTGGGGTACTCAGCGAGGACCAATAAAAAAATTAATAACGAACTTGGACACTATCAAATTCAAAAGTTAGTCTGGGCAAGGATTGAAGTTATTATAAAAAAGCATTTTTGCTAAGAGTTCAGCATTTTGGAGCGAGCTTGGTGGCCAAGTTTGGCGACTTGACATCAGGCTCATAAAACTGTGCTTGGAAAGTGGTCTGATACTCTGGAGATCGCTGCACTGGTTTGGCAGACTTGGATATTTTTTATTAGAAAACATTTCCATTGCAACAGCGAGTAGAGTATTAGGGAGATCAGATCCAATTTTTAGGACATTTATGATTAATATTTTTCATGACATATCCTATGTCAGGGAACTGGGATCCAAGGCTCTGTGTGCTGTGTGTCTACACACGTGTGCGCTGAAACTTAGAAGGTAGATTTCTGCTCTTGAAGCAACAGTCCATCGGCACAGCACCAGCTGCTGCGCGGAAGCCAGGACAAAGCCAGACACTCATTAAGCCTGATGGTGAGGATGATGGCATCAATTCCTTCTTGTTTACGCACTAAATTTCTTCCAGATTGATGAGCAAAGAAAGGAAGAGCACGAGACAATAAATACTAGATCAATCTGTTTCAAGGGAACTTACGTATGCAGTGTACACATGCACTGTGTGTGTACATAGAAAATACACTGATGCGACCCATCCCCACATAAGATGCAAAACATTCATCTTCACATATTCAATCTGGGGCTAGAGAGATGGCTCAGCGGTTAAAAACTAGGCTCACAATCAAAACCACATGCAATCTAACATCCTAGCAAAGTAGGGTTAATTAGACACAGCAGCATGTGCGTGCAGTCACTGTTAAGCACACTGTGTGCAATGATGGGGGCTTGATAAAGCTAATCAATTACTAGCAAATAATTGCCTAATACTGTTTTAATAACCAGATATCTAATATATACAATTAAGGCATCTGAATATGTCCTTCTGGCCTTCCTAATTTTAGACATGACCCTCCTGTTTTCTGCTTAAAAGGAGATTGGCTTTGCAGAACATACACCTTGACTATTTGGTAAAGAATCAGGGCCAGGATGCCAAATCTGAAAGTTGTAATTCATTTCCATAGCAATGGGCTATGCTGCCATAAGTGGGTAGTTATGGGGTAACATTATAATGGGCAGCACCAGAACTGCAGGGGAAAGTGTTCCAAATGAGTGGAGCAAGGGAAACCTTACAAGAAAACTGTTTCTATACTAGAAACAATACCTCTTTGTTGGTCTGGAACAATCTTTTGGGTGCTTTGACAGGATAAACTGGTTTCAATTTCTGTTAAATAATGAAGCAAATCAAGATTGACTCTGGAAGATATAAATTAATTCAGCTCTCTATGAAATGCAAAGGAGGCATCTTACATGAGGAAAACAAGATGAATTTTTCACAGTGGTATACATACAACTTTATCTCTCAAAAGAGACGTGATGGACTTAGAAAGACGGCTCAGCAGCTAGGAGCATTTGCTGCTCTTAGGGAGACCCTACCTGTAACTCCACCACCAGGCAATCTGACATGTTCTTCCAGCTTCTGTGAACACACACACACACACACACTTTAAATAAATCAATTAATAAAAAGATATGATCCATTATATATGGTCACTGTTACTTTTCAGTGGAGACAGAAGAGTTGTAGACCAAAGGCTGTCCTTTCCAGAAGAGCCACAGAGTACTCAAGTATCATTTGCTGACAACCTGGAACTCCTGAGTCTATGTATCCTCCAGTGCAGTGGATGTTCTGGAAACTAGCCACCTAAGATCTTTCTCTTCATACTTAAGACTTCATTTAAATGTGCCGACTCAGTGGGTGCATTTTAGGGTTGCTGTGAGATTTGGAAATGATGTGTTGATGACTGTGCTGTGACAGTGAATGGAATTGGAGAGTAACATCATCTGCCATGCTTGCTAAGGCCCAGCATTGAACTACAGTGAGTCCTCTTTGATGAGCAGAGTGCTCTCAGTCTGCAAGATGGCTCCTGAAATTCTCACATCCTGAGCATCACAGCTACATTTTGTCCCTCTCAAGAAAACCATAGCTGGCTCGTGGAGTGCTCATGGAGTGCTCATAGAGTGAGGAAAACCCTGAGAAGGTAAAGGGTTTTCAAGGCTAGGTCAGAAAAGACATAAGGAATTCTGCATTTGCTTCTCTGGACTAGCACTGAGAAAAACTAGCCGCTATATCATGGAAGCACCCATGCAGAACTGAGACCAGACTATGGTGGGAAGGAATTGAGGTTGCCCACCCACCAGTGAACAACATATTTCCAAGTCACATGAAGAAAACATCTTGAATACAAATACTGAGGTCCCAGACAAATTCTCAAACACAACTGGGCTCACATCTTTTTTTTTTTTCAAGATTTATTTTATTTATTACATGTAAGTACACTGTAGCTGTCTTCAGACACTCCAGAAGAGGGCGCCAGATCTCGTTGTGGATGGTTGTGAGCCACCATGTGGTTGCTGGGATTTGAACTCTGGATCTTCGGAAGAGCAGTCGGGTGCTCTTACCCACTGAGCCATCTCACCAGCCCCTGGGCTCACATCTTAACTCTACCTCCTGAGAGAAACCAGAGCATGAACTATCCAGTTAAATATCTGCAGATTCCTGGCCCAGGGACACACCTGGCAGGGACATTGTGCTAACCATTTTGTTTTATAGTAACCTGTTACCTTAGAAACAATAAGTAATACAAGTGGGGTTTGTCCTTTGTGTCTGAGCATCCCTGTACATCTGAGTTAGGTCATCCTCCTATTTTCTCAATGTCCCACACATATCTGCTCAGACACATAACATCTTTTGTAAGATTCTCTGCATCCTCCCCAGATTGCAAGCAGGTTGAATATCCAAAAGGTTCTGTATCTCCAGATTCATTCCAAGAACACAATGAATACTTGACAGATGTATTTGTTGCCTACAATATAACAGCTGGACTACGACTGAGTTGAGTTATGTGAGAATAATGAAATTATATGATACCTCATCAGCTATGGAATATCAGGGGACAAGAAACTATTGACAAAGCACCAGCTACTTCAGACTGATCACACCTTCAAGAGCAATCTCAGATCAGCAAGAGCTTTTACAGAGAATAGTGAACGGATGCTGACCAAGGGCAGGTTCACTCAATGGCAAGTGACACCCACTTGAAAAGCAGCTTGGTATAAAGGTTAATACTAAGCCGGGCTGTGGTGGTGCATGCCTTTAATCCCAGCAATTGGGAGGCAGAGGCAGGCAGATTTCTGAGTTTGAGACCAGCCTGGTCTACAAAATGAATTCCAGGACATCCAGGGCTATACAGAGAAAGCCTGTCTCAAAAGAAAACAAAACAAAACAAAACAAAAATACTAATTGATCTAGGAGACAAGTTGCGTGCTGTCTGATGCTCTTTCAGGTTGCCTGGGATGCAGTGCCTGGCAAGGCACAGCATTCTAAATGGAGCACAATACACAAAAAGGCTACATTTTACAGGAAATTATGAGTTTATTTAAAACAATCACTCAGAAAGGCAGCTCCAGTGCTGTGTGTGTCTTCCTCCTGAACCACCATGTCCTTCAACCCAAGAATAGCCTTGGAAGGGGCAGAGGCACAGTGACAATCTGTGAAACAAACTGAGAAATGTTTCAATATCTTTGACTAACTTTCCAGAACCATCACTAAATTAATTCCAGGAGTAGGGTAATTTCAGGCCTGTCTGTTCCTAAAACTATCATTCATATATATATTTATATCATATATCATTAATATATATATATTTATAAATGATCATCCAATGTCATCCTGTCTACCATCCTACTTCAGGTTTGGAACTGAGAGATCTCTAACTTATAACAGGAAAAAACCGCACCTTACATTTCTCAAAAAAGACCTTCTTTTTAGCAGGCACAATGCTAGAGAGATGGCTCAGTGTTTAAGAGGACTTGCTTCTCTCAAAGAGAACCTAAGTTCAGTTCCCAGAATCAGCTCTCAACTGTCTGTAAGTCCAGTTCCAGGGGATCCAGTGCTCTCTTCCAGCCTCTAAGGGCACTAGGCATGCATATGGTACCAATACATGCAGGACACACTCATACATATGAAATTAAAATACATATTTTTATTTTCTTTTGAAGAAATAACTAAAATAGTCAGGCCATAAAGCAAGAAGCAGAGTTGGTATCTTGGCACAGGCTCCAGGTGTCCAGGTTGTGCATGTATGACATTTCAGAAATTGTGCCACGGGGTGTCTTATTCCCCTGACACTCCTCCAAGAACCAGACATACTCAAAGCATGATGTCCGTGAAGGGATATCATTTTATTTATTTGACTGTCTCTCAGTCCCTTACTGGAAGACAAGCTGATAAATCACCACCAGTGAGTTCAGATTTAGTTCCCAGGCCATGAAAAGTTCCTGTTCATTTCTCTCCACTGGCATCCAGTCTCTACTCTATAGTGTCTTTGCAAAAACAAGTTTTCCCCATCATTCATACTCCAGTTGCTAAAGTATTGAGAATCATAAATATTGAACATACTTACTCAATTCCCAAATCCATAATGATCCTATTGTTCCAAATTCTGGTTCTATGTAATGCTCTTGAAATTTCCCCTGAGTATTGTATAAAAATAGAATTTAGTGTGATACTTGGGTTAAACACAGGAACCTTTATCAAAGGATTTCAAAGCATTTTCTGACTTAGGTTAAGTGACTTGTTGAAGGCTTCTCAGCAAACCAGCAGAGTGGGTCCAAATTACCTAACTCTGAATTCTACTCTGTTTAAAGCACAGTTCTCTGGGGTGTTTAAGTCAGCACTAGAAGAATTCTGTGAGGTGCTCATAGGAAGTCAAGGACTCACTTCTATTAATTCTTAAGAAGTGAATTATCATATAAAAATTTTGGCCTTCTCTAAAACTAAAAAACCAAAACTGGTTTTTTCTTTTAGAATAAAAGGCAATAGAATTAATCTTAACCTACTATGAAGAAAATGCCTTCATCAAACATGGAACTGACAAGAGTATACTATCATAAGAAGTAAGTCATTGGCATGAGCTAGATCTTAGTGGGTAAGATTTCTAAATCTTAGCCCATCAATTGATAGATGTAATAAAACCGAATCATTATGTTTCTCCCTATTAAGTTTGATGCACAGCTTCACAACTGCTCCAATATAGAGCTAATATCTTTATTCTGGACACATGCTCCACTCTGTTCATAGCAGCCTTATTTATAATAGCCAGAAGCTGGAAAGAACCCAGATGTCCCTCAACAGAGGAATGGATACAGAAAATGTGGTACATTTACACAATGGAGTACTACTCAGCAATTAAAAACAATGAATTTATGAAATTCCTAGGCAAATGGATAGACCTGGAGGGCATCATCCTGAGTGAGGTAACCCAATCACAAAGGAACTCACATGATATGTACTCACTGATAAGTGGATATTAGCCCAGAAACTTAGGATACCCAAGGTATAAGATACAATTTGCTAAACACATTAAACTCAAGAGAATGAAGACCAAAGTGTGGACACTTTGCCCCTTCTTAGAATTGGGAACAAAACACCCATGGAAGGAGTTATAGAGACAAAATTTGGAGCTGAGATGAAAGGATGGACCCTCTAGAGACTGCCATACCTAGAGATCCATCCCATAATCAGCCTCCAAATGCTGACACTATTGCATACACTAGCAAGATTTTGCTGAAAGGACCCAGATATAGCTGTCTCTTGTGAGGCTATGCCTGGGCCTAGCAAACACAGAAGTGAATGCTCAGAGTCAGCTATTGGATGTATCACAGGGCTCCCAATGGAGGAGCTAGAGAAAGTACCCAAGGAGCTAAAGGGGTCTGCAACCCTATAGGTGGAACAACAATATAAACTAACCAGTAACCCCCCCAAGCTCATGTTTCTAGCTGCATATGTATCAGAAGATGGCCTAGTTTGCCATCATTGGAAAGAGAGGCCCATTGTTCTTGCAAACCTTATATGCCTCAGTACTGGGGAATGCCAGAGCCAAGAAGAGAGAGTGGGGGGAAGGGGAGTGGGGAAGGAGGGTATGGGGCAACTTTTGGGATAGCATTGGAAATGTAAATGAAGAACATACCTAATAAAATAAAAAGAAAAATAAAAAAAAAATTCTATCGATAAAATTTGGAGATAAATATTTCAGACATGGGACTTTTTTATTTTCTTATTTCTCATTTCTGAGAAGAAATTCTCGGTTACTCATTGCATATCATTTTTCCCTCCAATTATCACTCTTAGCATGAACTATACTTTTATTTTGAAACTAAAATTGTCACTATTTGAAAATAAAGTTGTCACTAAATGGAAAGAGTGATTCCTCCAGATTGTAGACAGCAGTTTTAAAAATGCATCCCCTGATGAAGAGTTATACAGAGCCAGCTGTTACAATGATCCAGCTCATCTGGGGAACAGGAATGCTGACTTCGAACCTCTGGGCCTGGGGGTGAATAAGGGGCATGTGAGACACCCCTGGACTCTGCTCTTTCAAACCAATCTAGACAAGAGGAAACCAGTTCACATCCTTGATCAAAATATCAAGACAAAATAACAATAAACAAGACAGCTGTAGAATAAGATTAATGATCACATTTCTTGAATTTCCCATCCCTCAACAATCAGAAAAGAAAACAAGAACAACAAATGTAAGTGAATTTTTGTCACCCAGATATTCCCTGACAGGAAGAGGAGTTGTGTGCCCTGCAGATGCGTCTGAAATAGAACTCTTATTGACAATAAGTGCAGTCAACGTTCCTCCCTGATAGCTTTCAGAGCTTCGTGCAAATTCCAACAGGAATATGAAAAATGTGTTAGTGCTAATGTTACATCTACAATGTGTCATATGGAATTAACAGTGGCTAATGTGATTGGTGCCCAAATGCTCTCATGTGGTCATAAAAAATAAGAGTTAAAAAAATATACATAATAGCAAAACTGAAATGAAAATAAAAATAGAAAATGTGCTGATATCTTGACAAACTGCAACTAGCTTTTGCAAAATTAAGAAAAGAATTCAGGAATTCATGAGAAACACATAACATTTGACTAAAAGAAGTCAAATCGTGGAATCCTTAAAGACCTGGTTGAAGTGAGTTCGTTAAACTAAGCTTTTTTTAGAAGACATTTTCAATAATAGATTTTAAAGCAATAGCAAAAAAAAAAAAAAAAAAGAAACCCGGAAAATTATCTGGATAATATATCTTGTCTGTAAACAAATACTCCAATTTTTATATTTATATCAGTCATTGTTTGTTTGAATGCAACTTTAAGCTAAAAAATGACTTAAACCATTAGAAATTTTAATTTTGTATGAGTTTGTGGTTAACTGAGCAGATCTGCTCTATATCATCTCCGCTGAGGCTAAATTGTCTAGTATGACCTCAGTCACATGCCTGGTGGTGGGCAGAGAGTTTTTTCTGATTCTATAGTCAATGTTCTTCTCAGCTTCTAAACTGATGCTGTAATATCTTTTCCTGTCATATAGTTATAATTTTTCTTTCTTTATAAGACTTCTGGAGGACATAGAAAAGCAAAAGATGTAAGTATTCTAGTTTGCTTCTGTTGTGATGGTAAAACACTTAGATCAAAGGCAACTTAAGGGATGAAAGATTGTATTTCAACTTACACTTTCCATCATTGAGGGAAGTCAGGACAGGAAATTGAAGCAGAAACCATGGAGGGATGCAGCTTATTGTGTTGTTCTGTACCTAAGGCTTAGCTAACTTTTTCATACAGCACAGACCCACCTGCCTAGGGAAAGGTGCTGCCCACAGTGGGCTTTGTTTTATTACATAAGACTTCAATCAAGACAACATACCCAAAAACTTGACCCTGGGCCATTCTGATCAAGACAAGCCCACAATTAAGACTTCTCTTCTCAGTCCACTCTAGGCTGTATCAAATTGCCAAATTACATCTAACCAGAACACCAGGTACTAGGAAATACCAAAATTGGTGTGAGAGATGTCTGAACCATTATATAGTCCTTAATTTATATCTCAAACCAAAAGACAAGGACCAAAATGTTTCCATTTGTTTCATCATGTCTCATGAATACAACTTAGACATGCTTCTAGTTTTTAAGGAAAAATAAATGAAGTTACAATTAACACCACAGAATCTGAGATCCACAATAGACAATCTGTATTTATCTCAACACGGAAAACAAGGAGTTTCTTATAATTCAAAAAACAAATAAGTTATGCTTAATATAAAATAGAGAAAATTCAAATTTTGTAATACTGTTTTGATATCACAGATGCCAAATATAATTCAGGAGCCCTGGTAATGTCATTAGAGTAATGGAAACTGAGTGTTCAAAAGGCACTTTTCATAGGATAGGGGCCATTCTATGTCACATGGTCTGATCAAGAATACCTCATCGCCTGTAAGTGACCAGAAAGAGTGTCATTATCAACTTAATGGCAGTTCAAATAACCTCTGACATCATAGGTAGGAAATGTCTTTCATCACCTTTTCAGATTTCTTGAAATGACAGGAAACACTATTTTGTTATTGTAGTGTTAATGCAGTTAGCGTGTGTAATGGTCCCATAAAAGTAAAAACAGAGTGTGAGATTTATAACTACCATGGTCATTTTTGAAGACCATATATATTGGATCAAACTCCTAACTAGAGTTTTAAGGCATCTCTTTCTTGTCAGTGAAGCTATTTTCACTCCATCAAAGAACTAGTTGTTCCAAACTGATGATACATACGTCAGCCCACAGTTTAAAGCAAGGCCCTGGGTGTGGAGTAAGGATTCTCTGTATATTTTTCAATGATGCTTTAAGATAGCATGCTTTTGATTTTGCCTTTAAAACCAGTCCTAACATTTTCTTTCATTCAATCAATATGTAATAGAATCTACATGAAATGTTTTTTTACCTTTAAAACACAAAATAATAACATATAATTTTGGGATATTTTCATTTAATTCAATAATTGTTTCCATATTTTTTGGCTCTGTCTGGCCAATGTCAAACTGTTTTGATTATTAGCTGATGAAAATGCAGAATTTTTTTGCCCCTCTACACCGGTCAGCTTTCACCTAATAGCGGTTATTTCCTCTGATAGCACAGCTCACAAGCTCTGCTTAACTATTTAATTCATGTGCTTCAGCTCTCTGACTTACTGCAAAGTGACCCCGTGGAGTAAGCCCATCTCTGCTCCAGGAGAAATTATATCTGTTGGCAGCTACCTTGTCCTTCAGAATTCAAAGGGAAAGAGACCACCGTGGTTGCAGAGCCTTGACAGTGCTCTTATTCTCTTGAAAATATGAAATCTGCAGGCAATGTTGTGCATGGACTAGTCTGCTCACCTGTCAAAAATTGTGGCAGAGTCAAAACATTTTGCCAGACTTTAAAACATTTAAACAGACACCTTGGTCAATGGAGTCATATTGAAGCCCCAGACATGATTCCACACACATATAGATACATATAATGATTTTTTTTTAAATAAAGAAACCAAGCCGGGCAGTGGTGGAGCACGCCTTTAATCCTAGTACTTGGGAGGCAGAGGCAGGTGATTCCTGAGTTCAAGGCCAGTCTGGTCTACAGAGTGAGTTCCAAGATAGCCACCAGGGCTACACAGAGAAACCTTGTCTTGTCTTGAAAAAAAAAAATAGCATCTACAACAAATGGTGCTGGTCAAATCGAATGGTTCTACCTAGAAATATCCAAATAGATCCATACTTACCACTCTGCACAAAACATGGATCAAAAAACCTCAAAGTAAATCCAGATACACTGAACCAGATAGAAGAGAAAATGGGGAATAGTCTTGAACTCACTGGCACAGGAGAAGACTTTCTGAACACAACACATTTAGCAGAGGCACTAAGATCAACAATTAATAAATAAGGCCTCATAAAACTCAGATGCTTCTCCACGATAAAGGACACCGTCATTCTGACAAAGCAGACAGAACTGGAAATGTTTTTAACCAACTCCACATCTGACAGAGGACTAATATCCAAAGTATATAAAGAACTCAAGAAACTAAATATCAAGAAATCAAACAATATAGTTTTAAAATGGAGTACCAATCTAAATAGAGATTTCTCAAAAGAAAGAACTCAAATGTCTGAGAAACACTTAAATGTTCAACATCCTTAGCCATCAGGGAAATACAAATCAAAATTACTCTGAGATTCCATCTTACATCTGTCAGAATTGCTAAAAGCACTAACACACGTGACAGCAAATGCTGACCAGGGTGTAAACAAGGGAAACTTTAATCTATTTCTGATGGAAGTGAAAACTTTTTCAGCCACTATGGGAAAAGTGCCTTACTATGTGGGGGGTTTTCAGGAAGATGGATATTGATCTACCTCAAGATCCAGTTATACTATTCTTGGCATATACCGAAGGATGCTTCATCCTTCCCCAGAGATATTTGCTCAACCATTACAAATGCCGCTGCAACTCATTGCATACAATGAAGTATTTCTCAGCTGTGAAAAAAAACTGAAAATTGCAGGTAAATCGAAGGAACTAAAAAATATATATATATATATCATATTGAGTATGGATCTTAGACCCAAAAAGACCAATATGGTATATATTTGCTTATACACAGATATTAGCTGTTAAGTCAATGATAATCAAGTTACCTACAGTCCATATAATTACAGAGGTTAGGTATAAAGTAGGGGACTGGAGAGGGGCAGGGAGACAGATAGCTCTCCCAAGAAAAGGGAAATTGAGTAAATGGCTATGGATGGATGAGGAGGTACTGTAAAGGAGGGTCAAGTGGAAAGGAGGAGATGGGGATGGGGGGCAATATGGGAAGAGGCATGTAAAATTAAGGGCTATTTGAGGGTTAGTATGGAAACCTAATACAGTAGAAGCTTCCTAAAGTATATACATATATGAAGGGTATCTAAATGAAATCAGCAAATAACAAGGGAGACAAAGTCCCAACTGAACATCACTTATCACCAAATGAAGCTTCTAATACCAGAACTGGGTTTACAACTAACTGAGTTTGGGGCCAAAGGAGTCCCATGGGAATCCCCAAACAACATAGGCTGTTGCCACCTCTGTAGGTTGCTCTGCACAAACTGAGTGAGGCCCCATTGCTGAAGGTGACACCTGCACAACTCACTAAACATGAGCTGGTGCCTACATAGAGCCTTCACCCATATCTGTCTTTGGTACTAGAAGATGCTCCACATGCTTTCACAAGAGAAACAAACACCAACCCAGCCTTGGATCCTTTAACTACAGTGGTTCCTGCTTGTGAGATAGGCTTGCACAATGGTGGCACAAAGTTTGTGGGAGTAACCAATCAATATCTGATTTCCACTTAAGGTCTGCTCTGTGACACTGATTTCATGACCAGGAACCTGCTATAGACAGCCTAGGGATCAAGAGGTAAAAACAAAATACTACTGTTCTTTAAAAGAGGGGGGCAATAAAACGGTTCCTGTTTTTGGTTGTGAGCCTAGCCTTTAACATACCATCAAAGGCTGTGCTGATGTGTGTGGTCTGTACTGTTATGAAAGACCACGCTGAGGTCCTAGACAGATGCTAATACTGAAGACCACGTGGCTACCCGTGATTCACTTTTGCAGTGGTATTGATGACTTCAAACTCACAGTTGAGAATGTGAGACACAGAAGGCCTCTGTGACAAGACCTACTCCCTCACCCTACCCCACCCCTCAAAAAAGTAACAGACTAGACAGAAAGCCATCAAAGATGAGAACTCTTTAAAATTGTGATACGGTTGCTGACTTGAGCTCTCCATAATGGATGGCTTCTGGAGGGGGTCTGGGGAGGAAGCACTCAGTTTTGTTAAGGGGCTGGCCACCAGGAGTTTGACCATGCTCCACTGAGTACATGGGCAGCACAAATTGGACTTGGGACTTTTTTTTTCTTGTTGTTCTGCAGGGGGAGGTCACAAAGTGAGAGAGACGGGGGAGAGCTGGGAAATGAGTGTGATCTGGTGCATGGTGGAGGAAAGTTTTTAAAATGTGACTCATGCTGACATTCTGCCATATTGATACAGTCCCTTGCTCAGCCATCGTTAGAGTAGCTTCCTCCTGCTGCAAATGGGAACAGAGACAGAGACTGAGAGACCTTGGAACACTCCCCTCCAGGCTCAGGGAACCCTGTGGAAGAGGAAGTAGAAAGAGTGTAAGCACCAGAGGGGATGGAGGACTCCAGAACAAGACCCTCTAAATCAACAGAATCCACACATGTATGAACTCACAGAGAATGAGTCCGAGAATGGGGTCCAAGAAATGAAAAGAAGTGGACACATGCTGCCATCCCTAACCCAGAAGATAGCTCCAATTGATACCACCTGCAAATTAAAAGTCAGCTTCCTCCAAGGGAGTTTCACTGGGGAAGCAACTGCACATAAGAGTAGGCTGCATGCCCAGCCAACAGAAGAACAAACTCAATGACATCTTTGGAGGGTCCTTGTCTCATAATATTGTATCTGAGCTGAGCTTTTCTTTCTCTCTCTCTTTCTCTCTTTCTTTCTCTCACTCTTTCTTTCTTTCTTTCTTCTTCATCTTCTTTAATTTTATCTTATTTTTATTTCTATTTATTTTACTTATGTTTTTCTTCTCTCTTTTTATCTAACAGGCCCCTTGTGTATATATTATGACTTCCCAGTTAAAGTTTTGATGGGATTCCTGAGTGTGGAAATGAGTGAGTCTCTGTCTCTTGGGCCTCCTCTTGGGCTTTTTCCTTCTGTTTATCTGTTTTGTCCTATTTTGATGTGTTAGTTTTTGTTTTCTCTTATACGTCATTATATTATACTTTATTTTATTATTATACCTTAGAAACCTGTTGGATTTCTAATGAGAAATAGAAAGGGGATGGATCCAAATATGAGGAGAGGTTGGGAGGAAGTGGGAGGAGTAGAGGGAAGAGGGAAAAAAGTTTCAGATATTTCAGAAGCAATTCAAAATATAAAATGCCATTAAGAATCCAGCATGTAACACATAGAAGTATGGCTTCTTTATTTCATTATGTACATATGTGTTGGGTTTATACTGGGTTTCTGTGTGAAATACACATATATTGATTTTATACAAGCACTAATACATACCAAAAATAATTTTTAAAATGGGTTTTAATACTCAAAGAAGGAATCAAATTAAATATAACCAGGATACTTTATTCTTGTCTTCGTGTCTTAGTCATATTTTTCCAAAAGCTGGAAATAATAAAAATAGAAATTTATGTATCTCAGATAGGCTTCAGATTCCTTGGTGAGGCTTAGGGATGTATAGACACTTTGCCAACATTCACAGAAGAAAGAGTCAGAAACTGATAAGCTTCCATCAGTAAGGAGGGGTGTGACCCAGAAGGGGCCTCAAGTCTCATCCTGGTCAAGTGTCCTGAGATAGAGCCACTTCGCTGTGTGTTCTTTTAATTAACCTTCACGCCCTCTTTCCTCCCCAGACTCAACAACTAATAGCATTTCAAATCAATTTTAAATGAGGGCACAAAGGAAATTATGACGGTGATCCCTCCCTCTCTTCTCACTCATATGCAGCCTATTAACTAAGAGCAGGAGCCATGAAGCTCTCTCTCGGCCCTATTCCTATTAACTCAGGTGTCACATCTACGCCTCAGTGGCCTCCGTGTGTTACAGACTACGCCTGCATATTGACTAAGTCTAGAATGATCTCTCAGATTTTTTTTTTCTAGATCCATGTCCTAGCTTTTTTACCTTAAGCAAGCTTGGTTTTCTGGAGTCAGTGCTGGCACCGGGCGGCCAGGCTTTCCAGATACTTGACCTGAGACTGTCCTGGGCCAAAGAAGTCAGCCAAGGCTCACAGCAGTCCAAACTCTGCTGCTTACAAGTCTAATTGGAATTTTTATTCTAATACTAAAACGTCCTACTTAGACAGTTTCAGGTGTCAAATTTCACTGCATGTTGGGGTTTCAATTCCATTTTTGAACCATGTGATGAACAAGTTCCATTGTATTATTTGTTTGTAGAAATAAGGTTTGTTAGGTAACCCAGACGGGCCATTAACTTTCGATCTTCCTGCATCAGATTCCCAAGAGCTAAGCTTGTAAATGCATGCCACCATATCCGGTGTTTCTGTCTTTATGTTACAGAGAAAAGTGATAAAATTAAAATTTAAAAAATGTATGTCTTTTACTCTATCTTATTTCCAGTGGAAATAATGATTAAATACCATTACAGGAGGAAAGAAAAGGGGGAAATGGTGGCTCAAGATGTGGCTCAGTTGGTAACGTGCTTGCCTAGCATGTGCGGGCATGCATGAGGCCCTGGGTCCAATCCCTGCTACCACATGAGCAGAGCATGGTGGTAAAGTCTGGTAATTCTAGCAGGTGGGAGCTGCAGGAAGGGGGATTCTCTTGTGCCTGGTCATCCTACACTACATAGCAAGTTCAAAACCAGCCTTGGCTGTGTAAGACCATGTCTCAAAGTGAAAAGGGAAATGGTCCTTCCATATACAGAGAGTGACCCTTTATAAAGCATGGAATGATCATACAGGAAGACTTCCCTGGTCACAAAACCATCACCTCTAAAAGAACAACTTTTCATTGTTGCTTCAAACCCAGAACTTCTAAAATATTTTTAAATGCAGACCCCTTCATTCTTTCTTAGTGTTTTTGTGTTCTCTGGCATGGAAGTTAAATATTGTGATTTTTCAGTGTCACTTTATTGACTGTGTCGGTATGTTTGTGTGTGCATGCATGCATGTGTGCCTCTGAGTGTGAGTGTGTGTGTGTGTGTGTGTGTGTGTGTGTTCCTGTGCATGCACAAATGCTCGAATGTGTGACCAGAAAAGATTAGAAGAAAGGCCATAACTCTCTTCTGGCTATTATCAATATTATTTGACAATAGAGGTTGTGCTAAAACGCTTATTTCTGAAACATTCAAAACACATCTTGTTGTGTGCAATGTAATTATCAGATTATGTACAGAGATAATGTTTTGTTTTGTTTCATTTTTTACCTGCTCGAGTTTCTTTCCCAGGGGCCTCTAGTCCCTGAGGAGGTGGGTGCGTTCACACAGACGTGTTAAAGCATTTGTATGCTACATGTGCCTGACTCTAAAGAGCCCTCCACTGGTTGTCAGATAAGAAAAATAAAAAATCATTCTGTTTGGCCTTCAAGTTTGAAACTCCTGTCCAAACGTCTGTCTTCAGTATTCACTTAAACGTCAGCCGGTTTCTTGCAACCCAGGATCTAGGGACATAAGGCAATGCTGCCATCTAGTGGTTCTCACCTGGATATCTCGTTGCTGAGACAAAATACCTGACAGAAGCTGCTAAGGAAGGGGTCCAATTGGCTCACAGTTTGAGGATACAGTTCCTGACCTTGGAGAAACATGGCATCGGGAGTATGGTGTATCTGGCCACATCACATCTGCAGTTGAGAAACAAAGAGATGGAGTCTAGTGTGTGTATTGGTTTCTTTAGTTAATCTGGGAACCCAGCCATACAATGGTACCACCTACACGTATGGCTATTCTGCACTCCTCTGATATCAAAGTCCAAAAACTCCTTCCAGGATGTGCCCTGAGGCCTGTCTCCTGGGTGATTCTAGAGCCACATTAAATATCACACAGCCTAACCATAATATGGAAGTCCTTACTTGTGGTTGGGATGTGTGGACTTCTCCAAAGAAGGTAGACACCAAAGTTCACTCTGCTTAGAAAGTCCATATTTGTTTTGGGGGAAGTTTGCTGTCAAAAATGATAGTGCCATTTCCAATAAATTACTATTTTGAATATACTAAAGAGGGGAGGAGAGAAAGGGCAGTATTTCCTAAAGTGTTCTCAGACTAATACATTAAAAAAAAAAAAAACTAGTTGTCACCAAGAAGACAGTCATATGTAAAGACACAGGTTTGTTCAGAACAGCTGAGCATGCCCGAGTCATTAGCAGGCATGGTCTCTGTAGACAGTGGGCAACAGTCAAGAAAGGTTTTCTACACCAATCACAAGCTTTGGAGATTACAGAGAAACATTCATGTTTATTTATACATTAGCCAAGCAGAGTAAATCATAGGAAGCAATTTTCAAGCTGATAAAGAACAATAACAACACAGGCACACCAGGACTCAGATGGTTAAAGGGACCTCACTTAAGGGATATAGTTAATTTTGTGTGTCAACATGCTTGGCCCATGACATGCTCAGATACATGGTTGTGTCTATGAGGGTGTTTGTGGTAAAGACTATATCTAAACTCTTAGCCTGAGTAAGGAAGACCTGACAGAGCCAACATGGGCCCAAAGCATCCAAAACTTTGAGCTGGCTAGAAGGAAAAAGCAACAATGGGAGGCTGAATTCACCTTTTGCCCATTTGAGCTGGGCCATCCATCATCTCTGGACCTCCATGTTACTTACTGGTCTTGGGTCTTCAGACAGGACCAGGTACACCGTTGGCTCTCAGACTCTCGGACATGCTCTCTTGTATCTCCAGATCAATCACAGGTGCCAACATCTTAGAGTAAACAAGCAGTAAGCTATCAGACTATCTCTGTCTCTCTGGAGAATCCTGACCACTATCACAGGCGGGGAGTTCTAGCTCTGTAGCTCCCATCTTGCTGGCCACACATCTCCCATCTCTCTGCAGATGGTTCTTTGTTTAACTTTTCTCTTAGTGTTTTCAGTCCTTATTTTGAGATTTTGTAAACATCAGTTTAAGCTCGGGGAGGTTCCTTTGAGAGGGGGTGGGGGAAGTGGTTCACATGTATGTATTTGCACATGTAAGAGTACACACGTGCAGGTACATATAGAGTCCAGAGTCTGAGGTTTAGAGTCTTCTCCACTTTATTTGATGAGGTAGGATCTCATGATGAACTCACAAGCCTACAGGTTTAGATAATCTAGGCAGTCAGCTTACCTCAGCTTACCTCAGCTTCTAAATGTCAAAATTACAGGGTTGCCAGTCCACACCCACCCAGCTGGGGATTTGAACTGCCATCATCAAACTTGGAAGCACTTTACCCACTAAGCCATCTCCTGAACCTTTGGCTTGGGGATTTTGTATAAATGTAGAACCTTATGACTAGAAGCACTAGATGCCTTCTGAGATGGTAATCTACACAAAGGACAAGTAAGGCTTACATTCGAATGTGTATGATAGCGTACAACACCTAGTTCCCTGGATTGCTCAAAACCAGCCCTGAAAATGGTAAAATATGTGAGTATTGTCCAGTGTTCTCAGACTTTGATGTTTATATGCTCTCAAGATGATATGAAGTAAGCATCAGATACAGGATAAAATGTCAAAGGTCCAACAGGCTAAAATCTCCCTCACATATTGAAAAGATGATATTTATTCTGACCTAACACTAGTTGGTCAGACACCAATGGTCTCTTCAGTGAGTCTGTCTCCCTCTTGGTCTGTTTGCAAATGAGTAGAATATAGCTCCGAGATGCTGTATGGTAAGTGTTTTGATTTCGTGTTTATAAGTGTTTTTGCCTAACATAATGCATATGCCTGGTGCCCATGGAGGTCAGAAGAAGGTGTCCGAACCTTGGAAAGTGACAGAGCTCTTGTGTGTGTGCTGGGAACCAAACTCAGGTCCTCTGCAAAAGCAGGCAATGCTTTTAACCTCTGAACCATCTCTCCAGCTCCCATGGAGAGACTATTAGCCAAGTAAATATAGTACTCATCTCTGTTTAAGTAGGTGCACAGATTCCCCCCCCCCCAAAAAAAATAATGTTGTTTGATGCTTGTTGCTGCCATTCCTTGAGCACTTCCTACATTCTTGGTGCTTCCATAAGCATCCCCGAGCAGTAAGCCACAAGGTACAAGTCCTTGTCCATTACTCCTCAAAGAGGAGGCTAGAGGGGATCTCAGGGCTCAAGCTGGTTTGCAACGACTTCATATTTCTCCGTGAATCATTTTGAGGTTTGGTTAGCCCACTCATTTCCCTGTCCCTCCATATCTGTCTGCCCTCTGCCCTTGCAACCTCCCCACCCCTCAAAGAAAGCAAAAACTAAAACTAAAACTAAAACAAACAAAACTAAGAACACACACACATACATACAACTCTCACCATGAAAGCTGTTATGGTACATCACATACAATATATCCTTTTGTATAAACAGCTTCACTTGCAAATGTTTATTGCAATAAGTTATCTGGTTCTCAGCCTTTGGCTACTACAACACTGTCAATACTGGATCCTGACCAGGACTCCTCTTGGATATTCTGTTGTTGTCCTATGTCATGGAGATCCTGCAGCTTCAGATCTGCAGGACTGGTCCCTTCATGTGCTCTGGAAGTTTAGGGTGGGGTGGACTAACATAATGCCCTGATCTGGGCCTCCCAGGTTCGTCTCCAGCTGCATTTCAGTGCCATGTTTACTAAATACCAACACATTAGATCTAAGATCTTATTGACAGTTATCTGGGTCAACAGTCAGTTCAACAACTGACTTACTTCCCCCATCAAATGCATCTTCTTCCACAGAGCAAAGTCCATCTCCATGAAATTAATTAACCTCACCTCAATTCCAGCTCAAGTCTGTTGAGTAAATTAATATGAATGGCTCAGAAAGTTACTCTAGTTCTCTCATAGAATTCCCTGAGGGTGCAAACCTCCCTGACTCCAAGAACATCAAAACTTCCACTTAGAGAATGAGCTCATCTTTAAGTGAGCTTCCCTGGACTCTGTAGCTTGAGGCAAGAGGAGTTTGGATGACCACAGTGGTGCTCTGAGACTCTGGGATTTTCTTCCTCAGCCCTGGTGTTTGAAACCTTTCACAAGCAATAAATCCTGTAAAAATCTAACAAGTAATTGTTGAGAGGTTGGAACAAAAGCTTTAATAGTTGTGAAGCCTTTAATATGTGGTGGAGTAGACCATCATGCTTGCTGTTCTGGGAAACTATCTCCATCACTATGACAGGCAATTTTTAACACATACTCTGAATTTGGCACTGTGTTGAACGATTTGAGGAGTCCATATTCATGCACCCACACATCTTCATTTCTATCTAATGAAGAAATCCAATGGAGAAAGAGGTTGAGGCGGTGGCTGGGGGTTAGAAGCACTGGCTGCTCTTGCAGAGAATCTGGATTCTGTCCGGAACCTCCACGTGGAGGCTCATAACCATCTGTAACTCCAGTTCTAGGATATCCAATGCCCTCTTCTAGCTTCTGGGGGCTTCTGCATATATGTAATACACAAGCATAGCCTCAGGCACACAGACGTATGAAATAAAATAGATTTTATGCATTAAGGTATTAATGTTAAAAAATCCAGTGAAAGAATTAAGAATGCTATTCTAACCATTAATCATATCTTTTAAATGAAGCTTTCTCCATGTGTTAGTAAGAACAGACTCAGAGATGGGATATCCCAAAACCTGTCTAATTAAAATATGAAATTATAGCATACTTATGGGTCAAAGCCCAGTAGAAAACAAGATTCTCCAGCCCCCCCCCACCCACCCTTCAGATGGGGAGATTCTGGGGCAAATGACTAATTAAGAAAATGCCGTACAGGCTTGCCAATCATATGGATATGTTTTCTTAATTGAGGTTCACACCCTCTCAAATGGCTTTCACTTGTGTCAAGTGACATGAAACCATCCAGCAGAGACAGGCAGGGGACTCGGTCTTAAAGACCATAAACTTTGGAGCCAGGCCTTGTAGGTTCCAATGCTGACTTTGCCATTTACTAACACTTACTAATTATGCTACAGAGGCACAGAGGAGACTGAGCTAACAAGCAAAGGACTCTGGGAGAATCCAGAGGCTCTCCCAGGGAAGTGGTGGCACTCCAGAGCTGAAATGGGACCCAGTGAGAGCAAGAATTGCAGAAGCGGCTGCAAGACAGGCGCTGAAGCTTACAGAAGCCGTTCCACTGCAGGAGCAAACACTGCATGGAAGAATGAGAAGAGATGCATGCCTCCCTTCCCCTCCACCCATCCACACTCCCAGATCCTCCCCTGGCTGAGCCCAGCATTAAACTCAGCTGGAAAGAGGGTTTAGACAATACTGCTCACAACTGGTAGTCATCTGCCAGGGACAAAGTCAGGGAGGGAGTGGGGGGCAAATGCAGGTGTCCAGCAAACACACCAGAGAATGTTTATGGGAGACAGAACCGGAACAAATACCGCCCAGGTGGATGTAAGACCAAAACAGAGAATATACTTTATGGAAAAAGTGTTCTGTTTACAGCTAAAACCGTTCAAAATAAGCTCCCATTTGGTCCTAAATCCTAGCTAAAAGATAAGTTTGCCTCATTTTATGTCCCTGCTAATTAAGGCTTCTAAGGCCATTTGTCCTGTGTTATGTCCCTGCTAATTAAGGCTTCTATTCACAATCAGGAGCAAGTTCCTGGTTTGATGTAAACTGCTTGTAACCCACATTCAGTGATGTATATCCTTGCCTTCTTTACTGCTTGGAACCTCCAGTTCACTTGAATTACATCCTTGCCTTTGTTCCTTGTATCCTTTTAACAGAGAGTAACCACCAACCCTCTCACCCCTATGAATACCTTATCTCTCCTATAAGAGGGACTTCAAGGAGCCAGTGGAGATTGCTCTCTCAAACCCTGACTTAGGGGGAGACAGCCAGCTGGCCAGTCTCAAGTACTCCCAAATACAGTTTGCTTTAAATTGAAAAAAAAAAAATGTGGACTTGGTCCTTTCTTTCTCGAGAATCTCAGGATTCACCATTTAGTCACAAATAGTAGGTAGTAACACAGAATATGTAATAAACCTGTCTAAGTGTTTTACATTTGTCATGACTGAATCCTCAGAGTGTCCTCGGGAGCCAGGACTATTGTCATCCTTATGAACGAACAGGTAAGGAAACTGAGGCAGAGAAAGGTTAAGGAACCTGCACCAGGTATACAAAGTGTTAGTGCCCAAGTCAGCATTAGAGCCTAACGTGGCCTGGCTCCAAAGTTCATGACCTTCAAGATTGTGTCCCCAGCCTGCTTGTACAGGCTAGTTTTATGTCTTAACATAAGCCGAAGCCATTTTAAAGGAAGGAAGCTCAATTGAGGAAACGCCTCCGTAAGAGTAGCCTGTGGGCAAGCATATGGGGCATTTTTCTTAACTAGTTATAGATGTGCCAGAGCCCACCAATTGTGGGTGAGTCTGTCCCAGGGCTTATGGTTCTGGGTGCTGTAAGAAGGCAGGCTGAGGAAGTGAGCCAGTTTAGCTCTCTTTCACAGCTTCTACATCAGCTCCTGCTTCCAGGTTCCTATCTATGCCTGGTTTGAGTTCCAGTCTTAGCTTCTGGCAATGGACTGTGATTAAGGATATATAGACCATATAAATCTCCCTCCAAGTTCCTTCTGGTCATGGTATTTCATAACAGTGTGAGTAATCCTAACTGAGACACTGCCCTATACCTGAGAACCCTGGTTCTACCAGTCACTCGGACCAGCATCTCTGAATACAAAATCCTCCGAGAAAGTCAAATTTGATGCCTCACGATCTCATGAGGTATTTCCTCCTAGTGACGCTGGAAGAGTGTTTGGGATTGGCCCTCTTCTGCCATTCATGAGAAGAAAATCAAACATCATTCCGGGTTTGCATTCAATTCCCACAGGAGTCAGGAATTCTTGGATGAGTGGTAGAGAAGTAATCAAGCTACAGTCCGTTTCCACGGAGAAAGCCAGTGGCAGAGAGGGAAACGCTGGGATTTAAAGCCCGAGGAGAGATGTGTTTTCACAAAGAGCAACTGCTGCCTCCGTGACGGGGTCTGGTCCAGGCTGAGTGTTGACTTTCTTGCACTAGTAAAATTGCAAAGCTCCTCTTGGAGGCAGAAGGAAACCGATTGGCCGTTTAAGCTGAGGTGGGTACCGCTCGCGAGCTTGAAAGGAAGCTGGAATACAGAAGGACTTATTTGAACAAGGCTGCAGTAGTCAAGGGATTGTTACTGCAACTCATCACGGCCTTCCTGAGAAGTGTGGAAGAGGCCCCTCACTTCCCCTGGCCCATCATAAATCACTCAGACCCTCCCCTCCGAGCTAAGACTGCTGCTCCCACCGTTCCCTCTCTTGTTCTTTCATATTTTCATCTCGAATTTCCAGTCTCAGTTAAATGGAATCCAAAATGAAGGGAGAAAGGAGACATTTCTGTCCCTGTTCTTGTCTGAAACTACCTTGAAAAAATAAAAATAACGCTGGATAAGGCTCTCTCTTCCGAGTACACTCAAAATGTCTGTGTCACAAATCACTTAGCAGGCGGCATCCAGAAGGTCACATAACTTGAGCTTTGCTCTTTAACAAAGAGTAAGTGGCTGCCCTAAATAGATGCAAGCTTTCATATGTATCACAGACTCTCCTGTCCAGAATCTCTCTTGCATAATCTTGGACCAAGACCTCAGATTTCTTAAACATTTGTTAATCTGAATTGTCAGTGAAAGGATTAGTTTAAAGGCTTATATTTAATACCTTTAATATATTTGATTCATTAATATTTTAAGGCACATTTGGAAACCTTATGTACTAGACCTTCCTAAGGAGCCCATGATTTATTATATTTTTGTTTTTGTTTCTAGGGAGATGTAACTCAGTTGGGAGAGTGCTTGCCCAGAATTTTTGATTGAGTTCAATCCCCAGCACCATAGAATTTTGGTTTGGTGCCACACACCTGTAATCCTGGTACTTAGGGGTGAAGACAGGAGGATCAGGGCCAAGATCATCCTTGGCTACATAGCAAGTCTGGGACAACCTGGGCTACATGAGATCCTGTCTCAAAACAATTGCTAGTTTCATAACACCAACATTGTTATAATCTGATGGAGCCAGATGGATGGTGTGGGGAAAGAGTGAATTAATTCCACAGTGGAACACCCTGGGATACTCCTTCAGCCAGGTGTGTTCATCATCAACACTACAAATGATAAGACAAGCTGACGGTAGACTGTATGCACTCTTGAAAAAGTTACAGTCTCTGTAACCTTTCTCCATATTAGCATTAGGTGCATCCATGGATAGCCAGAAACTGTTTATAGCCAGTTCCCGGACCCAGCAACTTTGTCATCTCTAGGCGACAGTACCACTTCTGGGTCCATTGCCATGGCACCCGTCAAACACCTCCCTGCGCATGTGTCACCTGTGTCACAGCTGGATAAAAGACTCAAACCCCTGACACATAGTTCTCTCTTATCTTCACATCTTCCCCTTCAGAGGTGCCTCTGTTAATAAAGCCTCCCACGTGAGACTTGTGCTGGCTAGGTGTGATTCGTCCAGGAGTATGCTGTTTATTCTAATTCTCCAAAAGGAAACTTACATCCCCAGTCCTAACCTGAGAAATAGAAAAGGGTGGACTGGGGGATATTCTTCACAACACTTACTGTGAACCCCCTAAAATGCCAAGGCTATCAGAGACAAGTGTGTCTGAAAACTGTCACAGTGAAGAGGAAGAGAAAACAACGTGACAGTTAAATACAATGTGGTTCCAGAGATGGAATCCCAGGACAGAAAGAGGGAGTTAGGTTAAAATGTAAGACAGTCCATGTGATTGTGTGTCCATACTGAGAATGCCATATAATACCAGTTCATTTATGGCAGCAAACGTGCTGTGCTCAGAGACATTAGCGGTTGGAGACACTGAGAATTCTCAGAGCTGTTTAGTTTTCCTGTACATCCGAAAACTGTTCTAGAGCATAACATTCTGATTTTAAAATGAAATGAGAAAATATGCTAAATATGTCTTGTAAACCAGGCCGTTGTCACTATAATGATGATGTCAGTGATGGTTAGAGCTATGTTCTGGCGACAATCTGAGTGTCACTGAACAATAATAGTCCACAAAAGGGTTTTCTTGGCTGAAATTTCTTCTGCAGTATTCAAGAATTCCATTTTCTGAAAAATCATGAATTTTGAAATATGTAACTTCCAAAAATGGTTTTGCTTCCTCCATATGAGTTTCAGTATTCAGTCGCTCCTCAGTCACACTGTGACTTGGTTCCCAGCGTTCATCAGATGCCCAACTCAATGCTAAGTAGAGGGACACAGAGATTAGCCCTCTCTCATAGAGCCGTCCTGCTCAAAATTAAAATAAACTAGCAATTCCGATTCCTGCAGTGAAGGAAAACATCACCTACCCGGCCTCTGTAGTCCTCACAGATACCTAGCAACCTTCCTTCATGAAGGTGGACTTTGCTCTCCAGCAATCTTATCTCTATCTGGCCATATTCCAGACAGTGCAGAGCATTTGCCCACCACACTGTCCACATTCACAGCTAGGCTAACAAACTCTTGAGGACACAGCTTTATACATAATTGTCACTCCGGCCTAAAAAGGTATAATGCCCGCTCACAACATGAATGAAGGAAATATCTAGTTCATATTTTTATGGAGTGATAAATCTTTAAAGGAAGTTTATGAGCTCAGATTCCTGAAAAGACTAAAGGAAGCTTTTGGTGCTCTCTGCTCAGATGACATTTGTTCAGCCTATGACAGGAAGAAGAGGACATTAGATACTGGTGCAGTTAGTCGTCACGTAATAATCAGGAATTTTTTGAGAATATGTAATTAGGCCGTTTGGTTGCACAGCGGGCATTTTGTAGACTAACATGAGTGGGTAGCATATGTCAGTCACCTGACTAAGCTCCTTTATGAAAATGAGAGACAGAGCAAGCTGAGGTTCGGAAGCTGTTGCTGGCACAGGATGCTACACTTGTTTATAGCAAACTTTTTTGATAAGTAGAAGTAAAGTCTAAAATAAACATCCGGGGCCTACAAGATAATTCAACAGAAAATGGAGCTTGCAGTCAAACCTCTTGATCTGAGTTCGAACCTCAGGACCCACATGCTGGAAAGGAGGGAACCAACTTATAAAAGTTGACCTGTGACCTCCCAAATACACTGTGGTATGCACCCCTACTTTTGCACACAAATTAAAAATGCAACTGATTGATTAAAATAAAGATTAAAAAGTATAGTTCATATATATATACATATATATGTACATATATATATATAATATTCCCATAGTTATTTATGTCTTTATCAAATGCTATCTATTGTGTTGTGTGGGGGGTGTAACTGTGTTATAAAGCTAGCCTAAAACATACACATGAATATCTCCTCAGTGTTAGCTACACTGTTAGGCTACAATGTAGCTAGGCAGGAAGAATTTTTCAGGCTGCCACCAGCAAAAATGTCATTGGGGCACCTATCTATAGCAGGGTGGTGCTTAGCTTGGCCTCTTCACTCCCTGGCCAGGATTGGCCTCCCACTGTTAGGCTCCTCTCTCTGCCATGAATGAGTCCCACATACCATGCGGGATTTGGCTCTATAAATCCAATTCCGGGGCGAGTCTCAGGACCTCATCGACTGATCCGGGTTTCATTAGCTCCACAGCTGATTTTGATCTCCAGCTGTCAACTCCTGTTCTAGAGCTCTGTTACTTCCAAAGTTGCAGGGTGAGCACTGAGAAGTTACTCAGTAGCCCCTAAAGTCCTGATCAACGGATACAGGCTTTCTAGACCTCGGGACTGAGCAAATTCGGGAGCTCAAACCCTGCCAAAAACAATTCACACCGACATTTTTTATGTTGTACTCTGCTCTGCACGGTCTCCTCTATGTTGGTTTATCTTCCATGTGCTGGGGGCTGCTCAGTCCATGCTTATAGTACAACTAGTTTAGGAAGAAAAGTTACTGCCTTTAAGTTCCTTCATTGAAAGCCTGATTCTGGCTTAAGCTCTGTGTCTACCCTGAATCAGCATGTCTAGAGTCCTGATTGGCCAACCTGGATCCATACATAGCTAACCAGGGCTCACCTCCTATTGAATCACATGTGCAGAAAGTGGAAAAGAAAAGATGCTCTTGTCAATACAAGAGGGAGAGAGAGAGAGAAAAAAAAAAAAGGAGTGAAATCCTCAGTGGCTAAATGGGAGCCCAAGGCTTGTCCAGGCAGGTTTGGGAATCATGTTTGGCTGTGAGGCTGCAGGATTTCTAATATTAGGAGCTGCTCCAAGGCTCCACCAATATTGCCCATCACCCTCAAGAATATGATTGAGATGGAGAAGTGATTTTTAAAAACCACCTTTTGGGGGTCAGGAACACCACAAGAAGACCTACAGAGTCAACTAACCTGGGCCCAATGGGGAGCTCACAGAGAGTGAATCAATGATTATGCATGGGCTGGACCTAGGTTCCCTATACATTTGTAGCAGTTGTGCAGCTTGTTCTTCATGTGGGAGCTGGGCTGTCTCTGACTCTGTTACCTTCCATTGGATCCTCTCCCCCTACTAAGAACTGCCTGATTGGGCCTCAGCAGGAGAGGATGTGCCAGGGCGTGGTGGGACCCAAGGGGGGCTTCGCCTTCTCTGAGGAGAAAGGGGTAATGGGGAGATCTGTAATGATGGGACTTGGGGGAGAGGAGGGATGAGGCAAGAGGCGGGGCAGGGAGGGGACTTTGATCGAGTTATAAAGTGAATAAAAATATTATTGAAAACAAAACCACCTTTCGATTGAATTTGACTTATTTTAAATTTACTGTGACTTTTTAAATTAAATTCATTTTAACTAGTGCCCAAGAGCATAGCAACATGTGATGTTTTGATGCCTATAAAGTTCCTCTGCTCTTCTCCTGTAACCCAAGGTCAACATTGCCCGTGCTCCCCTCCTTTCTCCTACCCTCAGCCTTGAGCAACTTCCTTCCCTCTCACCATCTAGGAGACCAACAGTCTCGTGCTACATATGGAAAAGGTCATCTGGCGCCTGTCTTCCCTGGCCAAGCTAGGATTACATAACATAAGGATCTCCAACTGCATCTACCTTGTCACAAATGGCAGCAATTCATTCCTTCATGGCTGGACAGTATTCCATGGTGTATACAGTGCCATTTCTTTATCCAGGGCACTTGAAACATACAGGCTATTTCTTTATCCAGGCATCAGCTAATGTACACACAGGTTGCCTCCATTGTTTTGGCTGCTGTGAACAGTTTTGCAGTGAGGATTCGGATGCAGATCTGTCTTTGATCTACTAATTACATTTCCTTTGAATATGCATGGGCCTGGTGGTGGGGTGGCTGGACCACACAATCTTTCTATTTTTAGGTTTTGGGTTTTTTTGTTTTTTTTTTTAGCAACCTGCAAACTATTCTGATAATTTACATTCTCACCAGCACGAAGTTTTACTTTGCTTCACAATCTCAGCCACACTTGCTGTCTTCAGTCTTACAGATAAAAGTTTGTCTCACTGAGGTGAGGTAGTATCACGTTGGAGTTTCCATTTGCATTCTGTTGCTGATAAAAGACGCAGGTACCCTCTCATGCACACACTGGCCAGCTACATCTTCTTTGAGAAATGCCTACTTAAAAAATGTTGCTTCTATCTAATCTGGTCGCTGAAAAGATGTAACTGAGATTCTCCATTAAAAGTATTTACTTTGATTATTTTTAATTATGTCAATGAGGGGTATATGTGAGCATGGTCTCCAGCAGAGACCAGGGCAGCAGGTTTCATCGGAGCTGGAGTTACAGACAAGTTATGAGAAAGAAACTCCACATAGGTGTTAGGAACTGCACTCAGACCCTCAGCAAGGGCAGCACCTCCTCTTAACCATGGAGCCACTGAGAACCAATTGCTAGGCCCCTATGGCAATCCTTAAGAAGGTTCAAGTTATCAGTGGGAGAGAAGTACTACATGTCCAGCATGCCACTGTCTGCCCGACAGTAACAATCATTGACCTAAATGCCAGTCAGGCATAAACTCTTTCTGAGACCCACTCAGCTCCAAGCTGACACAAGTGCCTAAGACACAGTGGTTTTCATTGAGAATCTGGATGAGAAGCATCCATGGGTTTCCAGTTTGACCCTCAATGCCATATACCAGAACGTCTGGGTACTGTACTGATTTTTTTTCCCTTAAGTCTAATCCACTTCCTTCATCACTTGAACAGAGAAAATTTAAATGTGCTATTTCAAGTTAAACTCAGTTCATTTGGGGCTCTCTCAGCCAAATGTGAAATAACTCAACCCCTAGTTCTCCCGCCTCCACTTGAGCTCCAATTGAGCTACTGTCATGTTGCTTGGAAATGGCTCCCTCTTCCCTCCATCAACATCTGTTTTTGCTGAGATGCAGCCCAGTCTACCTGGCCAAGGCTCCCATTCTGGCATCTGCTCAGGGGATACCTATCCCGCCTGGCTGCTGCCAGTGTCTTTCCTTCATCACAGAGGCAAGCATCTCTCCACAGTTGCCCACTTTTTGTTCCCAGACACCTGTCCCTCAGCTGTGTGAACAAGGCCTGGTCTCCTTCACACGCAACATATGAACCTTCTCCACAAGAGATTCGGCATAAGATCGTTCTGCCAGGAATCTGTACTGTCTCCAGCTGCTTTGCTATTCCATGGATAAAGACCACCGCACCCCTGGGCAACCAAGCAGGGGTGAGGCACGTGCAAGCAGGGTGATGCCTGTGTCCCCTTCTTCTGATGCTCCCCAAGCCCTGAGCTGAGACTGTCACTGGGACAGAAAGGGTCAAATCACGGAGACTGCAGTCAAAGTTTGGTGAGATTCCTTCCTGAATCTGTCATCTCGTCATGGTCTAAATGACCTAAAGCACCGGAACGTTTATACATCAATAATGTTTGACATTTTTCTCTCCATCTTAATGAACTTTCAGTAAGTTATGAAGCCGGGATCCGTTTACCAAACACTGTCTGTCCCGGTGCCCTAGCCAGGAAAGACGGACTCTCTCTGCAGAGCTGTAACCTGCTCAGCAGACGGCACCATAAATGAGCCCCCTTTCCTCCCGAGCTCCCTGAATGGCTGTAAGAACAAGTCCAGCCATGTTATTGTTCCAGAAATACCTAGTAGATGTGAGAAGACCCAAACGCCCACAAAACTCGCTGAGTTACGAGAACACACAAAGGACTTTATTTTCAATTCCCGTTTCTTAGACGTTTTTGTCGTTATTTTTCCCCAGCACAGAGCAGCCTTTGTGCCTGTGGATCTCCCTAAATGTTTACGTCCCGAAGTGCACAGAGGTGTGAAAAATGTGGCTCATGTTCTTCATAAATCCATATTACAAGACACGGCCTTGAAAATGAAAATCCCCTTTCCCTCTAAGCTTTCCTTCATGTCAAAGGTTAGTCTAGCTTGTTCAACAGCTTAGACCTCAGAGCCTGAGAAAAAAATGAGAATGTGGCCACGTGGTATCAACAGCTAAGATTTCAAAAGCATGAAGAGAGAGTCTTTAGAAAAATAACTGAGGGTTAGCTGTTAGAACCAAGTTCATAGTTTGACTGACCCAGAAATAAATTACTCTAAACCCAGTAACTGATTTAACGTGTCTGCTCACCAACTCCCCCATAACCCACCATGAACGTTTTAAAATGAGTGTTTTTGACATAAATGCCTCTCTCTTAGAACGCAGTAAAATCTTGAGTATTTACCCCATAAAATAAACCTGTCAGGAATGTAGCAGTCAAAAAATAAATTCATCTCTTTTCTAGGAAAAGTAAAGTAATTAGACTTATATTTTTTAAGCCAACAACAAATCCTAGTCACAAATTATCTGTTGAGTACAACATAAATTTCGGTGATAAATTCATGGTGCCTTCTTTCTTTCCCAGCCTTTCCAGGTTAATCAGAGCAAATTTCTCACTAAAGAATTCAGCTTTGCTGTTAGAGAGATGGCTCATGGTGAGAGTGCTTGCCTTGTGAGTGTGCAGAGCACCTGAGTTCTAGCCCAGAGCCCACACAGAAAGCTGGCACGGTAGCATACACTTGTCCTCCCAGCCCTGGTGAGGAAGAAGGCAAGGTGGAAACAGATCACTTGCTGGAAATTCCAAGTTCACTGCCAATGAGAGGTCCTGTCTCCATAAAAGATAGACAGGTCCTAAGGAAATGATTTCAGAGGTGTCCTCTTCCTCCACACAAACGCCTGCAAGTGTATGTGCACGTGCACACAAGCATGAGCACACACATATGTAAGCACAAAGACACACATTTAACTAAGTACCAGATAACTGGAATACCCATCTCACCTCTCTCCATTCTGAAAAAAAAAAGAAAAAAGAAAAAAGAAGGAGGGAGAGCATTTTCTGTGGGTTTCGCTGACAAATGAAGCATTTCCATACTGGTTGGGTTCTTATAGCTGTGATAAATGACAACAAACAAGTGGGTGAGGACTCATCTTAGAGTTGTAGTGCATCATGAAGAGAAGTCAGGGCAGGAACTCAAGGCAGGAATCTAGGCAGGACTGAAGCAGAGGCAGTGAGGAGACACTGCTTAATGGCTTGCTTTCTATGGCTTGCTGATCAGGCTTCCTTACACAACCCAGTGACCCAGGATGGGAACACCCCAAGTGTTCATCCCACATCAATCATTAATCAAGAAACTGCCCTACTGAGCTGATTATGGGAAATCTCAATTACAGGTAATCTCAATTGATGTGCCCTCTTCACAGATGACCGTAGCTGCGTCAAGGTGACAAAAAGAAACTAAACCAGAACAGTACTACACTCTAAATAAAAATATGTTCACAAACCTTACCAACTACAGTGCTCTGACACAAGATATCTCTGGACATAGGTTACCTTCTTTAAAGATAACTATCATGTAGGGCCATTTTACTATATTTAGGCACTGTTTGAAAATTAATTCTAATATGTATAACTAATTTTTCTATTCTTTGAAATAAAAAAGCCAAACCACCTGATGTCTTGGGACAACCAAAACAGTTGAGTTTGTTTGGATAGCTAAGTCATAACATGATGCTCTATTTTCTTTCAATTGACCTTGGAAATTATTGCGTACTTTCTTCAAGACTACTCCCAAGCTCTCTTTCCCACCTAGGTACAAGAGGAAAGAGCACCTTCCTTGGCATGAAAAGATGGCACCATGAGTAACTTGCTTGCCGTACATGAGTGAGAACCAGTGTCCCCAGAACCCACATGAAAACCTGGGAAGGTGTGACAAGTTGCCTGTAACCCCAGCTGGTGGCTGGCGGGAATGAGGGTCCCTAGAACAAGCTGGCTAGCTAGAGTGTTCACAACGATGAGCTCAGGGCTCAGTGAGAGACTGGTGAATAAGATTGAGAAAGATTGAGTACAAAGCCGGAAGTCAACCGCAGACTTGTACACACATGCACACACATACATCCATGCACACGTGATGGTACATCATACACATAGATCAATGTGTGAAACTAATCCTTCCTCCTAGGATCACTGAAAAAATCTTTCCGAAGCACCATTGTATTCATGCAAATCTTCAGCCATCTTTTGGATCCCGTTCGATGTCATGACCAGTCACCAGGATTCCTTTTGTATCTCAGTACTCGTTGCTCTTTTCAGTGCCCCAGTTGGGCTCAAAGCCACTCCCAAAGCATTTCAAGCTTCCCATCTTAGGTCACAAAGCCACTTCCACCTCCTTCCACACCCTCTTGTTAGCTAACCCCCATGGAGGCCCCTAATCGGCTTCCCCATCCAGCATCCTTCATAAGCCCCCTCATAAGTCTCCATCTTGTGTGTTGGAAGAACATGACCTATTACACACTTGCCAATTCTTCCTATTACTCTATTTTATAACAAGCCTAAATAAATGAGTTCTTGTTTGCCAAGCATGGCAACACACACAACTGACACACTCAGAAGGGAGAAACAGATGGATTGTGAGTTCAAGGTCAACCTGGGCTATGAAATCCTCTCTCAAAAAATATATAATTGTGTTCATTTAGAAATAGGAGGTTTAGAGATGTCCTGTGCCCAGTGTAAAATGAAGCACCATCTTGAACATGTGAGTCTTTTTAATATTCTTGTAACATCCTCTAATTGTTTATAGAGATGGAGTCCCTGTGGTGCTCAAAGGGTGCTCTTGAGGTAAGTGCTTAAAGAGGCTGACTTGGCTTGGCAGAAGTGGTCTAAAGTGCCAATAGAAATTCTACTCTTTAGACCATTCCAAATGTTTCTGAAAGAACAGTGAACCACAAGATTGTTCCAGCTATCAGGTATGGGTATAAGAAAGGCAGCATCAGACAAAAACCCTTCTATGGGTTTTTGAAGATGCTGAAGAAACACACTAGGAAAAGGAGGTGCCTGGCCAAGTGAAGACCCATGAGAGATCCCATTTGCTGTGGAAAACATCCCAAACATCCAATTTCCAAGGAATTTAGGTCTTGAAGTGAAGAAGACAAACCGGGTATTTATTTCTACCACTTCCACATTGCAAACCATTTCTTCTTGTTTTGACCTTTTTAGTCCAAAACAACTGAAGCAAGGCTTTGGAAGATAGCTGAACTGAATGGCTTCATCACCATTGACAAATTCTAACTTAACACTTCATCCTCTTTCTAGAAACCACATCCAAATGGAGGGAGGTGGTGCCAAGGCTGGGCATCTCAGTAACCACATGCCCAGCTCTTGGAGGCACCATTGAGGAATATGACATCACATGACCTAAGCCACCTACCTCCATTACACACCAGATCCTGTAACTATACCACAGAACTGCCACGAGCAAGGTGGGCTCAGCTTCAGCCTGTCACTGCTGGCTGGCTATGCTTCTGTCGTTCATGTCCACACAGCACCTTTGCAAGCAGGCTCCCTGGTGAAATTAACATGGTAATACTTTCCATCACTGTGGTCCTCCGTGGTTTTAACAATGAGTCATTTGGAGCCCAGAAACCAACCAGCAGCTTAAAACCTTTAGCTTCTTGCTGCAGTCTGGCTCAGTGGCCCATGTGAGCCTCTTTGTGACTTTAATTTGGGACAGGAGGCAGCTGGAGTGTGGCTGACCCCATCCATCCTTCAACAACCCTTTTGCCTGGCTTTCAGGGGTCAGGAACAACATTCCAGCTGCCAGCTGCATGCCTGGTGACAGGCTGAAAGATCCTTCCCAAAGAACAGCAAAGTTAATAAACAGCTCAATTATTCTTTCTCCTCTCCTTCACTCTCTTCTGCCAAAGGGCCGCCCCAATTTTATAATAACGTCCATCACCAAACAATTAGGCAAGGTGCCACCACCCCCAACACCCTAGGTTCTAGAGATTTCTAGTGTAACTTGACTTGGACCAGGAGAGAAAACTAATGTGACATCTTACTGAGAAAAAAAATGTGAACATTAAACCACTTAACCTCTTAAGAGCTGGCTAAAATATTTCTAAAAAAAATTAAATACCATTACCTCCTTAGGCCAGAGCATTAGCACACACACACACACACACACACACACACACACACACACACTAAAACCACATCAGCCAAGAATATATCTGCTTTTAAGACTTGCTGTGTTATCCATAGAAAACTCTCAGAAATACAAATATATAAAATATAATGTATAAAATAGTAACATATTGAATCACTTCTATATGAATACAAGTGAACATGCAACCACAAATATTTTAAATGCACATTTACATGTACTTATATGTGTCATTTATCTCTTAAATTTTATATATTATTTATATTAATCTTTATGCATGAATATAGCATATATACATATAAAGTGTTTTATGTATGTAGATACTTTATGTGCAATAGATTAATGGGTATACTTATTAGAAATATTTTAACTAATGTGTTTATGTACAATACACTTTATCTATAAATGCATACTTAATAAAATGTCCATACAAATATATCCTTACCACAAAGACCCATGAAAGCATTCAATTCCCATAAAGTAATTTCTCCTGTTTCTTATTATCTCTTTTATAAGTAGGTCATGAGCAAGAATTAAAGAGCTACAGGACTACCATGGCTCATACAAAAGCCTAGCTCTGCTATTTGCTCAAACAAAAAATAACCATGAGTTGTCCTCACTGCTTAAATAGACTTTGGTTTCTGAGAGGAAGAGGTAAGGCTGGCAAGTGAAGGCTTCTCTCCTAAACATTAGGCTGAAGCATCAATTTATACTTATGGGTTTCCTAGGACAATTTAACCAATCTGAGACAAATACTGAAACTGAACAGGACAATTTTTTAAAAAAAAAATATATTAAGGGCAGATAGATCATTGGTAGTATAATTGCCTGGCATGCAGAATGTTCTTGATCCAATACTGAAAAATAAGATTTCTGAGTATGGAGTCCCATGCCTGCAATTCCAGTAATTGGGAGGTGGAGACAGGATTGCAAATTCAAAACTAGTCTGGTTTACTTAGGGATTTCTAGTGCAGCTTGAACTATGAGCCCAAGCTTTCAAACCTTGAAAAAAATTAAATAAAGGTAAAACAAAGACAATATTTATTCTCAGGTACATATGTAAGTGTTTGAAGAATAATATTGTCTCAAGCCCCAGGAAAGGAGTTCTCTATGCTTTCAACAGTGTACCTGAGCAAACACAGCCAACCCTCAAACGCTGTACGGAGCTCTTCCAGGTCTAATTTATACTAGCTGACTTCCACTCACACAATTTCCTGGAAGGATTAGAGGCATAAACAAGATAGCATCACAGCTCAAGAGCTGCTGCATTTCCTTCCTGTGCCTGAACTAGGTCAAGTCTGCCCGCTCACATTCCCTGGTTACAGAGGAAACCAAATATAAGGATGCTTTACAGTCTGTCACTGCCTGCCTTTTAAAGCCAGTCTGTCCAGTGTTTCCTGTCAATAGTGGTGTGGTTGGTGGACACAGCTCGCATTGTTTATGGCAATTATAAATGCAGAAAGGCAGGGAGGGAGGAAACATTTTCTTCTGACATAACAAGTTATTGCAAGCTAAAAACCACTGGTCACCTCAGTACATTCTGGTCCCCTAGGAGAGACCACAGTAGCATTCTACAGACACTAAGAAACAAAGGCCTGCAACACTGTTGCCAAATACAAAGATGGTCTCCCTCTGTTGCAGTGAAGAGTGACTGACAAGGTCCTACTGTAGATTCCCTTTCCATTCAAAGCATGCCTCAAAATACCTTAGCGGCTCTAGCAGGTTCATTCAACATCTTAGACCCTGAGAGTAGTTTATGGATTCCACTAAAAATGGTTGCTGTCCATACCACAGCACTTTTCTCAAACATTATTTTTTCATCCTGCAACTCCTGTTTCATTACATACCTGCTAATGTCCCTTTTGGATACTACAGCCCCAGGGGAGCATGAGGAAGTCAGTCATGCAGAACTTAAGGGTGTATATCAAACAGTATAACGGGGAACAAAAGTACCTATCCTTGCTGACTTTAGTCAGGAAGATGGTATCTGAAGATACATCAGATCAGTGCACGCCCTCCTCCAAAAACACCTACTACAAAGCCCTGGCCCCTACACTCACCTGCATCCCATCTGCCCTTGCTCATTACTTCCGATGTTACATAATTACTATCTATTCTCCCAATTTTAGTTCTCAAAAAAAAAAAAAGTTCCTGGCTATCTAAACCAGTCTTTACTCAGTCTTGTTTATTGCTAAAACTCACATAAAGCAAGCCGAAAATCTTCAGTGAACATGTCTAAACAATACAGCAAATAAATATATTATTAAGATGTCAGCTAATGTGTGGATTAAAGCAAGGTGTCCCCATTGTCAATAAAGTATAGTAGAGAAATCCAGAGCATGTATAGAACATAAAATATACACATTAGCAGGGATGTAATGAAACAAGAGGTGAAAAAAAGTTTGAGAAAAGTGCTGTAGTATGGACAGCAAAAACTGATATCTTAACAGAAAGACAGTAGAAAAGCTAAAGGACCTTTATCATGTGTGTTTGTAGCTCTTGAATTTCATGCTGTGTGTATGCATTACTGCGCCAAAAGTAAAAATAAGTGTTAAATTTAAAATTTAGAACAACCGTGGGAGCAAACAGAAAAATGGGAAAACGGAGGAGAGCTACATCATATGCAGAGTTCATATTTACTACAGAGGCCAAGTGTAAAAATTATCTGTTGTACAAATGGCAAGAAATACCAGGATTTCTAATGAAAATGTTACTTTCTTAAACTCAAAAGCTGATGCTGCTCAGCTGTTTTGTTCAGACATCTGATTTCTTATTTGCTGCGTGTCCTTGGTGGTGTGTGTATTGAAGTAAAGGTCTAAGAAAGTTAAGTCCTTTGGAAGTCTAATTTTAAACTTCATATTCTACAAACCCTAAAATCCTTAGATTACACACACACACACACACACACACATGATGTCTGCACTTCTGGTTAGTGAGGGATGGTGTAGAATGGAGGTAGCAAGACAGAAATACCCTTAGTGAGGGAAATATTGTTCATTTGATCATTTGTGCAGTGTACTCCAGAGGGAACAGATAGAAAACAAAACAAACACACTATGTCTCATCAGGTGGACATGCTGGACTTGAGTCACTTCCAGATGACCTGGGGAAATAGAAAAACGGGTTTCAAACAGAGCAGGCAAGACTCCCCATAGTTTAGTTTGGGGACCTCAAGAGCAAAGATCAGCTGGTGACATGACAGGCAGTTTCTCTGAGAACCCAAGGCAGGATTGGTGGACTGAGCCACAAACAACATGTCCACTGAGTCCACAATCCTGAGGACCTCAGAGGTGGATGTTCTGAACAATGAGTAATGACATCTAGAGTCCCGTTAGGTCAGGGGCAAGGTGAAGAGGCAGAAGTGCAGACCTCCAGAAAAGCCACCCCCCCCCCCAGCCCTAGATGAGTAGAAACATTGTTTCCATTAGGCAAAGCCTTTGAGCCATGTGTGCAATTTACAGACACAAGTGAACTTGGAATACATTTTAATAACGTTCCCACATGGTTGAAAAACTTCAGGGAAATCTGAAGGAGGACACGCCTCAAAAGACCTGATGAGGAGAAGTTCTCAGAACGCAAACCATAAAATGAATTAGCGATGCCCGAAAGAGAGAAGAGTTAAATGCCTCGTATATGCAGATAAATAAATAAACAAATAAGGCAGTCAGGAAAAGATGTTTTTAAACACACTTCAAAGACCACTGGAGATGTTGGGAAGAAAGAAACAAAGAAGTCCTCAGAAGCACAAAAGGCCAAACAGTGGTATCTAGTGTGACTCAAACCACATGTCAAGCGCTTTTATGGAAATGATAATTCCCATCAAAACATGATACTTTGTAGCCACCGTGCCCTGATCCTTCCCTCGCTTGTGTTGTGAGTATAACAAATAAACTGCAATCTGGAAATGATAAATTAATCAAATTAAAATTTCCCTTTGGGGCCATAGCATTGGGCGATACTTTTCCTCCACTAAAAAGAAAACTGCAGCCAAGAATGAGCCGGAAGGAAGAATGAAGTCTCAGGGAGACACAGCAATGGGGAGAGAGCTCCACTGAGGTTGCCATGTTGCTTAAAGCACCTTAACTAGGCAGAAGTTGCTTTTCAGCAAAGCTAACATGTTCAATAGTAACTCAGCATTTCTTCTCTGATAACAGTTTTTAAAAGTGAGAGACTCTCAAGTCTGTCAGAGCGTTTAGTAATTTTATAATTTATGAGCTTAAGAGAATGGGGCTATAGTTTCATGTTTCATTTCAAAACCTTTTTAAAAGCTACAATCGGTTGAATCTGGAGATGGTCTCTATATTTTTATGAGACTAAAATGCTGTTTAAGGCTACAAACAAAACGCGTTCTTACTGCACATGACTAATGCTCGGCGAACAGTTCAAAGACCAGGAATTTTAAAAGCAACAGTTCAACTCACTTCCTGACTGGAAAAGTCATTTTCAGTGTTAACCTTCAGGTCTATCCAGCAGCTGGGAAACAGTTTATTTTATTACATACTTAATAAGTGTCGTACACTCTTCCTAAAAGAGGCAAAGTATGTTCCTTTTAAACCCTGAAAATGGCAGCACGGGTAGATAAGACACAGAACTCAGTGCATGCAATATTAGCAGCTGCCCTCCAGCCAAGCACAATAGACGACCTTCATCAGCTTGTGCATCCAAATTCAAAACTTAATAAAAGGTTTTTAGAACTGTGCTTGACAGTGATTGGTGTACAGGCATAAGGACAAGAGTCTGCATCCCCAGCATCTGTGTAAAAGCCCGGCACTGAGAGAGACAGGGGTAGAAGAACTTCTGGGGATCACTGGCCTGGCAGCTCTGGGATCTGTGAGAGAGACCTTGTCTCTGGAGATCAAGGTGGAGAGTGACAGAGCAGAACACCAAAAAGGCTTCTCAAGTCTCCACACATATATTCAGAAGTATGAACATGAACACACACACACACATGCATACATGCTTGTGCAAGTAGTATACATGCATTCATGGAGGAAAGGGAGAGAAGAGAAAGGAGGTGTCTTTGTTAAAAATTAGCTTTTAAGTACAAAACCTATATCATATCAACACTTTGGGGAGGTATGTTTCTTGAATTTCAATGTCTTCAGATTTAGGCAGGGGGATATCTGTCCCTTAAAGAGCCATGCAGAACTATTTAAGATAATATTGTCTCTACAATTATCTTCAAATGTCAATTATTAATTGTGATTATGTATGCCTACACACAAAGATAAAATAAATGTCCTAAAACATTAAAAACAGGATTTCTTTAGAAAGGCTGAACTATCATTTCGATTTTTCCATCTATTTCAAATATTTATACATACAAATTTGGCAGAGGGAACAAGCAAGATACATCAGTTAAACTCCACCGCAGGACTGAAGCCTTACAGAGTATCACAGCAGAGTAGGGCAGGAAAACCAACACAACATTAAATATATGGAATACTTAAATACACATGATACATACTGCCTTGGGGTTTTACTGCTGTGACAGACACCATGACCAAGACAACTTTTTTCTTTTTTTTTTATTAGATATTTTCTTTATTTACATTTCAAATGTTATCCCCTTTCCTAGTTTCCCCTCTGAAAATCCTCTATCCCCCTCCCTGCTTCTCCTGCTCCCCAACCCACCCACTCCTGCTTCCTGGCCCTGGCATTCCCCTGTATTGGGGCATAGAAACTTCACAGGACCTAGGGCCTCTCCTCCCTTTGATGTCCAACTAAGCCATTCTCTGCTACATAGGCAGCTAGAGCCATGAGTCCCACCATGTGTTTTCTTTGATTGGAGGTTTAGTCCCAGGGAGCTCTGGGGGTACTGGTTAGTTCATATTGTTGTTCCTCCTATGGGGCTGCAAACCCCTTCAATTCCTTGGGTACTTTCTCTAGCTCTGCTCCTTTATTGAGGACCCTGTGTTACATCCAATGGATGACTGTGAACATCCACTTCTATATTTGCCAGGCACTGGCAGAGCCGCTCAGGAGACAGCAACATCAGGCTCCTGTCAGCAAACTCTTGTTGGCATATGCAATAGTGTCTGGGTTTGGTGGTTGTTTATGGGATGGATCTCCAGGTGGGGCAGTCTCTAGATGGTCATTCCTTCAATCTCTGCTCTGAACTTTGTCTCTGTAACTCCTTCCATGGGTATTTTGTTCCCTCTTCTAAGAAGGGGCAAAGTGTCCACACTTTGGTCTTCCTTCTTCTTGAGTTTCATGTGTTTTGCAAATTGTATCTTGGGTATTCTGAGCTTCTGGGCTAATAGTTATTTATCAGTGAGTGCATACCATGTGTGTTCTTTTGTGATTAGGTTACCTCACTTAGAATGATATCCTCCAGATCTATCCATTTGTCTAAGAATTTCATAAATTCATTGTTTTAATAGCTGAATAGTACTCCATTGTGTAAATGTACCATATTATCTACATCCATTTCTCTGTTGAGGGACATCTGTGTTCTTTCCAGCTTCTAGCTATTATGAATAAGGCTAATATAAACATAGTGGAGCATGTTTCCTTGTTACAAGTTGGAGCATCTTCTGGGTATATGCCCAGGAGTGGTATTGCTGTATCTTCCAGTAGTACTATGTCCAATTTTCTGAGGAACCGCCAAACTGATTTTCAGAGTGGTACCAGCTTGCAGTCCCACCAGCAATGGAGGAGTGTTCCTCTTTCTCCACATCTTCGCCAGCATCTGCTGTCACCTGAGTTTTTGATCTTAGTCATTCTGACTGGCGTGAAGTGGAATCTCAGGGTTGTTTTGATTTGCATTTCCCTGGTGATTAAGGATGTTGAACATTTTTTAGGTGCTTCTCAGCAATTTGGTATTGCTCAGTTGAGAATTCTTTGTTTATCTCTGTACCCCATTTTTAGTAGCATCATTTGGTTTTCTGGAGTCCAACTTCTTGAGTTCTTTATATATATTGGCTATTAGCCCCCTATCAGACTTAGGATTGGTAAAGATCTTTTCCCAATTGGTTGGTTGCTGTTTTGTCTTATTGACAATGTCCTTTGCCTTACAGAAGCTTCACAATTTTATGATGTCCCATTTGTCGATTCTTGATGACCAAGGCAACTCTTATAAGGACAACATATATTATGGCTGGCCTACAGGTTCAAAGGTCCAGTTCATTATCATCAAGGTGGGAACATGGCAACATCCAGGCAGGCATAATGCAGGAATAGCTGAGAGTTCTACATCTTCATCTGGAGACTGCTAGGAAAATACTGGCTTCCAGGCAGCTAGGACAAGGGTCTTAATTTCCACACCCACAGTGTTACAGCTACTCCAACAAGGTCACACCTCCAAATAATGCCACTCCCTGAGCTAAGCATATGCAAACCATGACACATCCTACTGAGTGCTGTAAAAATCCAACCATTTCAGGCTCCTGAGAAGATATGTGTTGACTCCAACACTACCAGGGAAAGTAAAGAAACTTTAAATTATAAAAGAACACCCACCACCTGGCAGCAGTGCAAACATATCTCCTAACCACACCAGAAAAGCAGCACAGACTTGACAGAGGCCATCCCATACTGGAATGTTCTACACACATTCTGTCATGTCAAACTTTCTTCAAGAAGTAACAATGGCCATTAAAAAGGAACTTGACTTTGGGAGAGAAGGGAGTTTATTTCTATTTGTAAAACTAGCTTAGAAATGGTAACTGGATCTCAGAGGTTAAAAGCAGATACTGCTATCACAAAGGACTTGAGTGTGGTCCCCAGCACCTACTATGGGTGGCTCCTAACTACCTGTAACTCTAGCTTCAATGGCTCTGATGCCCTCCTCTGGCTTCTGTGGGCACTGTACTCACACACACACACACACACAGAGAGAGAGAGAGAGAGAGAGAGAGAGAGAGAGAGAGAGAGAGAGAGAGAGAGAGAGAGAGACTCACTCAATTTTAATGTTTTTTAATCATTAAGTTAGTCTTTATGAAATGGCAGACCATCTCCTCACATAGATTTCCTGTCTGCATAGGGCCAAGTGTTCTTTCTCACAAGTATCTCTGACTGACTGAAGATAACATAGGTATTTCTGCACAGTCCCGTGTTTATTATACAACCAGAGCATCACTGTTCTTTCTTTCCAGACTGACCAGTACTTGAGATCCAAGAACAAAAGAAGAACCTGCAGGCCATCCGCAAGTAAGCAGGCCATCGAGTTATTCAGGTCAACAAAAGCCAATCATTTCTTCTCTCCACAGACGTGTAGGCCATCATTGAGTTGATTACACTGCCAGCCATATCCAGATTGTCTTGTTTCTCTCTGTTTTTACTCTCTCTCTACTTCAGACACTGCCTGCCCTAAACTAGGACTGCTAGAATGAAATATTATTTAAAACTCATAAGTGGCAATCCCTGCCTTGACTACACACCATCTGTTTCCTACACCAGGCCTAGAATGATCTTTTAAATCAAGAAACAAAGAATACGCCGGGCGTGGTGGCGCACGCCTTTAATCCCAGCACTCGGGAGGCAGAGGCAGGCGGATTTCTGAGTTCGAGGCCAGCCTGGTCTACAAAGTGAGTTCCAGGACAGCCAGGGCTATACAGAGAAACCCTGTCTCGAAAAAAACCAAAAAAAAAAAAAAAAAAAAAAAAAAAGAAACAAAGAATACAAGTCTCCTGCATTGACACTTCCAGTGGTTTCAATTTAGAAGAAAACCCATATTCCTTACCCTGACTGCTTGCCTGCTCTTGTGCAATCTGGTCCTGTTTGTATCTCCAGCCTCATATCCTTCCAGGTTGCCTCTTAGTGTAATGCAGCCATCTTGGCTCTCTTTCTGCTCCTCAAGTAGACCAACTTGCTCTCCTTGACACCTTGGCAGTGGTGGGCTTTCCTCTGCCTGGAATGTGGGGATCAATTGTCTGGCTAGACACTGTTGGCATGTGAGTCTCCAGTGAAACATCACTTCTCAGAAAGTTTTCCTGCTACTAAAACATCACCGTGCCTTATACACTGTGACCCTGAGCATGGCCTGATTTTTTTTCTGATTTAAGTTTTTATTGGTTTCTTCCATCTTCCAAAGAAGTTTTCTGATTTATCCCACAGGCATTTAAAAACTATGAGGGGATATTATCCACGACTGCATTTGCCAAAAATTAACACTGTGAAGTGAACAAATTCTTAAAAGGCTAAAACTAATAAAATGAATCAGAAGAAAGAGAAAACACGAAACCTGCAGTGAGTGAGGAGATCAACTTTGATCAGTTTTGAAACTTCACATGAAGCAAGGCCTAGGGCTCGTGTGCACTGCTGGGGACATCGACCAAACATTAAGAGAAATTACCGCTAACTCTTCACGCCACGTGATTGGGTCACACCACTAATGGGATTGCCCACTTTGGGATTACCCAAAGGAATCTTGGTCAGCACACCACAGAAATACTACCAGAAGTTGACAGTTGCTTTAAGAGAGAGGATCTTTCTTTTATTTAATGCGTGACCACTGATCGGTATAACCACAGGCTTCTCCACTCATGTACCAGTTCCCAAATAATGACTTGGAGGCTTACTATCTATTAATAAATACCTAGGCCTTAAGCTAGGATTGTTCCCTAACTTGCTTATAACTCAGTTATCCAATTTATACTATTCTATGTCTGCCATATGGCTGGCTACCTCTCCTCAGTTTCATACTTCAGACTTCCTCTGAGTTTGGGCGGCAAATCTTCTCCTGCACCTGACTATATCCCAGAGTTCCTCTCTCCCTGCTGGATGTCCCACCTTCTATTCTACCCTTTCTTATAAGCCAATGGCTTTTAATTGACAGGTGATACTTCCACACTGTACACAAAAGGTTATCCCTACAGGTAGGTAGGTCCTTCTGCTCCAGTGGATGGCTCCCCACTCAACTAGATGATCTTCATTGGTCAAAAGATGTTGATGACATGCTAGGATGACTGAAGCACCTCAGCCTGGAGCTACTACAGGAGGTTTCCTGGATCAAGAACAATTCTTTGTTACTGGAGGAGTGGGAGAACATGATTGGTCAGAACTACTTCCACGTGCAGACCGCCGACGGATGGCTGGAGATCTTGGTAAAGATCCAGTTGCACTATGAGTATGGGACCTAGAACGATGACTGATAGCAAGTGATGAGGGACTTCAAGAGTGCCTGAGTGACAACAGTGGTGTCTGAGACTAGAGCATCTCTGAGCAAATGGGGGAGTTCGGGATCTGGAGCTAGAGCATGTCATGTCATTGAGCAGGCTGAAGAACAGGACCACCTACACGTGACAGTGCTAATTGAACTCAATAGTCATCAAAAATGAAAAGACATGAAGTAAGGAGGGGCAATGTTGAGGTCTTAGGAGAAGGTGGAGGAGATTCAATGGAGGTGGATCAATTTCCTTGTACACATGTATAGAATTCTCAAGAAAAAAAATTAAAATTAATACTGAAAATAAAAAGATGGCCCTGCTCTAGTACAGCTGACAAGCCAGGAAATGGATGAGACCGCACATGTGTCTGAGGACAGGAAGAAGGGTCCCACTGGTCTCTCACTCTCTCATCATACTAATCGGCTTCTTTCCATGTTTGTGATGGTTAATTTATGCATCAGCTCAATTGAATGAGGAACTCATGCGTTTGGCCAAAAGTTACTCTGGTTCTTCTGTGAGGCATTTCCGGATGAAACTGATGCTTGAATGAGGAGACTGAGTAAAGCATGTGTTGTCCTTCCTGGTGTGAGTGGACCATTCCCAGGTCAGTAAGCTTATTTAAGAAATACTAGTGAGCTTCAATTTCTTCCGTCCTGTCCACCTTGGACTGGAACAGTCCTTGTTTCCTGCCTGGAGATTCAAACAAAAAAGCAGTGTTTTCAGTTTCTAACAGCAAACAAATGGATTTCTTCTAAAATTAGATTTAAACATAAAGTTAATCTGTGGCACTGTGGTGGTCTGAATAGGAATGGCCCCCACAAACTCATGTGTTTGACTGCTTGGCCATAGGGAATGGCACTTACAAAGTGTGGCCTTGTTTGAGTAGATGTGGCCTTGTTAGGGGCAGTGGCTTTGAGGTCTCATATACTCAAACTATGTCCAGTGTGGGAAAGTCTCCTTCTGCTGCTTGTGGTTCAAAATGTAGAATATTCAGTGTTAGCATTTCCTGTAGGCTCCACCCAACAGTTACCTAACAAAGGCAGGTATCTGAGCCTAGCTCACTGTAAAAAGGACTGATGGTTCAGCTTCTCTCTCTCTCTCTCTCTCTCTCTCTCTCTCTCTCTCTCTCTCTCATCTTTCTCCATCTCCTACTTTCCTTTTTTCTTCCCCATGTGTCCCTAGCTGGTCTCTTCCCCCCCCTTTCACTCTTTCTCCTCTCTCTGTCTTTCTCTGCCCCCCTTTCTCTCCCTGTACCCCTTCTTCCTTCCACTGCACCACTGCAGCTCTTTTATAAAACACAACACTTGGCTCCTCCAGCACCATGTCTACCTGCACACTGCCATGCTTCCCACCATGATGATAACTGATTAAACCCCTGAAACTGTAAAGCAGCTCAAATTTAATGTTTGCCTGTATAAGAGTTTTCTTGGTCATGGTGTCCTTTCACAGAAATAAAACCCTAAGACAGACATCAAACAAGGACAGTTCTCTTTTTTGTGTATCAGGTGAAGAATGTTTGCAAAAGAAGCAGAAAGTAAAATTCAAAGAAAGAAATAACAGTTGGGAGGTATCTATCTGGATAAATCAACTTCCTGTGTGATTCTGACTCTATGGAAACAGCAGAAAAGAAGGCAGTGGCTCCCAGCAGGTTGAGAGAATGGGGACTGACAGAAAACAGGTGAGTTTCAGGTCAGTGATGTCATTATCACTGTGTTTTCACAAAACCCCTACAATGCACAACAAACTGAGTTGCAGTGTAAATTATAGACTAAGTACATGAACACTATTGTCAGTGTTCAGAGGAAGGTGGGGTTCACTGGAAGCTCTTCTATGATCTACCAAATTCTTCTATATATTTTAAATTGTTCTAAGCAGCCTGTTATCTTAAAAACTCAATGGGTGAGTAGATATTGGAAGATCTAGAACTTTCAGGAGAAAATAACGAAACAGGTAACCTTGGTAGCTGACGTATCTGACTATGCCCCCAACATCTTATGCTGAATATTAAAGCCCAATATTACAGTCTTAAGAGATGGTGTCTCAACCAGACAGAGATGACACACTCCTTTAAAAACAGCACTCAGGAGACAGAGGCAGGCCTATCTCTGAGTTTGAGGCCAGCCCGGTCTACAAAGCAAGTTCCAGGACAGACAGGGCTACACAGAGAAACCCTATCTTTGAAAAACAGAGGGAAGGTGGTGAAAGAGAGAGAGAGAGACAGACAGACAGACAGACAGACAGACACAGAAAGATATGAGTTCTCTGAGAAATGATTAGCCATGAGAGTTGAATTTCTGTATAAAATGGGCTTAAGGAGCTGCTGGCCCCTTCTGCCCTCAAACAACATGAAGACACAGCAGAAAGCTCATCTTTAAAGCACAGTGTGTTGATCTTGGCCTTATCATCTCCAAAATGGTGAGAAATACATTTCTGTTGTTTATAAGTTACCCAGCCCAAACTATTTCATGATACCCACAAGAATGGATTAAGACCTAATATAGACCAGCACAGAATTAGCTTCAGATTCTCATGTTGAGTTTACCTGTTACCACATAAACAAATCACAGGGCTGAGACTCGGCCCAAGCAGTCCTCATGGTGGCTCACAGTGCTTGGTCCACTCTGGATAGCTATTTCATAGTCAGTAGTACATGAATAAATAAATAGTTTAGTTAGGTTGTTGGTGTTCTTGTTGTTTGACATGAGGTCTGTGTAAACCAGACTGGCCTTGAACTCACAGAGATCCTCTAAACTCTGTCTCCTAAGTGCAAGGATTAAAGGCCTGTGCCACCATGCACTGCTATAGTTTAGAATGTAAAATAACTCCCCCAAGGCTCACGTGTTTATAGTTTGGTTGCCGACCTACCAAACTATTGGGAGGAGGAAGAACCTTTGGGTGGCTGGACCAACTAAGATGAGACTCCATCACTGGGTGGTCTCTTGAGACCCCAGTCCCTCCTCCCCCTGTCAGATATGCACCAGGAGAACAACTCAGGAAGGCATGAGGGCATTGCTCATAACTCAGTGCAGACCTCTGCCCATGCTATAGAGCAAACATAACCCATTAGGTTAAACTAAGCTTAACGTATCCCCAGGGAGGGCTTCTTGGGATAATTCTCATAAGAGACATTGTGTGATATTTAACAATTTGATTCCCACTCACTAAACACCAGCAGCATTCTGAAATGATCACTACAGTCAGCAACTCCCCTGTGGAAAGATAGCAACGATGTTTAGAATCACTAACTTAAAAGAATCAAACCCCCAGCAATGTGTAGGCAGCCCCTACTGGAGTAACATTCTTAAGTCCTTGCCAAAACTTGGTGCCCTCCTCCCAAAAGAGACCCACAACATTCAGGTTGCTTAAGAAGCTAAATGGCATGTGCAGCTCTCCCCCCCCCCACACTCCCCTTGAAAGCAAGCTGCCTGCAGAAACCTAGGTTGCAGACACAGGCAGCTGCGCTCCTGCTTGATTCCTGCAGTGCATGTCTTCCTTTTCTAGTTCTTTCTGAGCCAGGGTAGGAAGGCTAACCAACTTGAGCCTGCTCCAAGCAAGCCCATTGTTCATATGCACTGCTAACTTCAAACTCTTGCATCAGCTTTAGGAAGTATGAAGAGGGCATTCTGATCTCCTGGCGACTGGCTTTGTGGCAGTGGTGGTTGTTCTGTTGTTGTTGTTGTTATCATTATGACATCCTTGTACGTAATATATGTTGATCATATCTAACTCCCACCACTCTCCCCTGTCTCCTTCCACCCCCACTGACACCTCTCTCTTCCCAGCTAGTGTCTCTTCTACTTTCATGTCTCTGCGGTGTCTACTTTTGGTATGGTTTGATCTAACTTGGGTTTTGGTGAACCTACGTTTAACAACTGTAACTTACAGAAGTCTGGAGATCCACATTAGAATGAGCCAGGCTTCTCACTATTTCCCATTCGTGAACAAGGTGCAGGGTGGCTAAGGCAAAGCAAACGCGTTGAAAGACTCTGGGAAACACCAGTGCCGTTCAGCAAAGCCTCCCTCATTTTCATCTACCAGTCGTGCATAAACAGTTACTTACTTTTTTGCTTCTGTCTCTAAAATTCCTGAACCAGGTCAAGCACTTCTTAATAATCTTCTTAAATAATCTCCAATAAAATAAGCTTATCATCAAGACTAATCTTTAGAAACCACATACATTAAAAGTCCATTTCTAAGGAGAACTTTATCTCGTGTTCTTTTATTAGCACTATGTCCATTGCCAGAAATAGTTTCCACAAAGATGTCTCGCCTAGAGACTTCTGAGCTACTCAACTGCTCAACTATTTGGGATTTTGAAGGGGAAAAGAAAAGCAGACAGCATTTCTGAGCCATATTTTCCTCTTAATCGCTAAACATGTGTATTTTAAGAGAAATTTAATCCAGCTACTTCTGGTTTATTTCCATTGAAATCATTAAGATGTTATTTTTTTTTAAAGTCGTCTGTTGTCTGAGTGACTTTATAAACTAAGTTCTTTGCTTAAAAATCCAAATTGGCCATAAGATTATTAGCCCCAAAGCCAAAAGTTTCAAGGTTGAAACAAGTGTGAGCCCCAAGTAGGAAATCAGTTTCAAATGCCAGTTACAACCTAGAGGGGCTGGGAGGATGCTTTTCTGGCTCGCTGAGCCTTTGGTGAGAGAAAGCATTAAGGCAAAGGTTACAAGGAGACTGCTAAGTAAATCCTATGCTTATAAGCCAGTCTGGAGCTTCTGAAAATTCTCCTTTCTGACTTTAATTGTCTCTATGCTGATCTCCTGTGATTTCCTTTCTGGTATTTAAGGGTGAAAGTACTCTCGGTTAAAATGTAATTCGTCAAACAATGAGTTGCATTGATTCCGTGTTTGTTTCCTCTTCCTTAAAAGTTAGAGACAGCTTCAATTAAAGAGCTGGGTTTGACCCATGGAAGGAGTTACAGAGACAAAATTTGGAGCTGAGACAAAAGGATGGACCATCTAGAGACTGCCATATCCAGAGATCCATCCCATAATTAACCTCCAAACAATGACACCATTACATACACTAGCAAGCGTTTGCTGAAAGGACCCTGATATAGCTGTCTCTTGTGAGACTAGTCCGGGGACCTAGGAAACACAGAAGTGGATCCTCATAGTCAGCTATTGGATGGATCACAGGGCTCCCAATGGAGGAGCTAGAGAAAGTATCCAAGGAGCTAAAGGGATCTGCAACCCTGTAGGTTCAACAACATAATGAACTAACCAGTACCCCGGAGCTCTTGACTCTAGCTGCATATGTATCAAAAGTTGGCCTAGTCAGCCATCACTGGAAAGAGAGGTCCATTGGACATGCAAACTTTATATGCCCCAGTACAGGGGAACGCCAGGGCCAAAAAGTGGGAATGGGTGGGTAGGGGATTGGGGGGCAAGGGTATGGGGGACTTTTGGGATAGCATTGGAAATGTAATTAAGGAAAATACGTAATAAAAATATTTAAAAAAAAAGAAAATAGGTAATAAAAAATATATTTAAAAAAAAAAAGAAAGAGCTGGGTTTGCACAGCAAACTATCTTCCTCAGCTCATGGTTAAACGATTCTCTCACAGGTCTGTCCACCACTCCTAGAGAGACTTCCAAAATCACCAAACACATCTCTATTGCTTTGTCTAACTGTCTGCTACATGAAAGCTTTAAAACTACCCCAGCTAAACCATTGCTCATCACGTGACTACCCCCAGCTAAACCATTACTTGTCACGTGGTAACTTGCTGTCAGTTCTTGCCTGTTGATGTCTGTTAAGAAGAAAAATCATCACAGAAAACAAATATGAACAATTTATCAGATTGGCTGATAAATCTGGATAAATTTGTGGGAAAAATCCCACAGCACTTTGTGTAGAAGTTTGTATAATTTACTATGCTTCAAGTCTTAAGCAGTACAAAATTATCCCTGTTTATTGCAGCAATTTATGCTTCTAAATCAACCTTGACAACATCTGTCCACCCATGACTCTACAATATAAATGGTACAATAGGAATGACATGAAATATAGAAAGAGCATTATTAATAATAGCAAAAACTAATTTTTCAAGGTTCCACAAGCACATAGCAATCTGTGTTACATAGCTCGGTGCTGACACTCGGAGAAAAATCAATTCATTGTTCAGGAAAGAAACTAAATGGGTTTTCCCCTTTTGCACGAGCCACTTTTAAAGGTTGATAGACTCCATTAATGAGTTTACTTTGTGACTTGTTCCAAGGTAGATGGTTTGGCAATTCCAAGCAAGAGTCATTGTATATTGTAGAAAAAATAAACCACAAAAAAGACTTGAACCGCTTAAGACATCACTCATATGATGGGTAATAAATTTTTATGGCTTATATTTTAACATCATGCCCATATTTTGAAAGGTGTTATTTTAATCTGAGAAGTCTTAGAAGTGTTGAACATTGAAATATGAGAGAAGGCCAATATAATTGCACCTTCGTAACACACCTTCACAAACTGAATCACTGGTGAAGAAGCCAGACAAATTACAGGAAGCATTGTGTCTGAGTAACCGTGGGTACTACAAAGCATGGATCGAGTTGCCTAGGTACCTCACCGAAATCAACAAAATTTCCCTACTAGAATCTTCTGTGGTTGTTTGGGGGGATTGTCGTTTTATTTGAAGTTCTGTCTATATCCAATCTTAACAATTACTGTCTTTTCCCCATTTGTTCTCCTCCTTCTTAACACTTCCCTCGTGGCTGAGATGTACAGAATTATTCTGCAGTATTTGCTTAGCACTCCGTAACCTCAGATCACTCAGTTCATTATAACCTAACTTTAGCAGACAACAGCCACTTCTCAGAATTGTCCCCGGTCACTGCACTGGGGTCATTTCCATTGTTAACAGGATGATGTGGGGCCGTCTCACTAAAACAGGAGGCCTGGCCCATAAGGTCAGTTGTTTTGAGGCAGAGGGATGCAATAATTTCCAGGTTTCATGGATTCTCTGTGAATCTTAACGCTAATGTTTTCTCTAATGTAAAGAAACAATAACCCTTTCTGTTATGTTCTCCAATTCAGAGCAGACTCAGAAACTCTTGAATACCCTTGTGACAGTTCTTCCAGGTACAATGAAAGTGACATCCTTTGAAATGTCCATTAAAATTCCTGTTTCCAAGAAGTCAGAGAAAATTTTGCTACACGTAATGAACAACAATCAGGAAGACTGGCGACCACGGTACTAAACTTGGCTCAACCATGCAGCAGTCTCAGTCTTGGATAGAGCTGAACGCATAATGCATGTCAGGAGCAAAGTTGGATCTTGCACTTCCATACGTTACCTAAGCAGTTGTTGTCCATATGTGAAGTAACAGGTTGCCCAGTTGCATTTTGGCTAAGACTAAACCTACCATTATTCAGAGTAAAATGGTGTTGAAATCTGGAGATCCTACAGGCAGAATTTCTAGTCTCTCTCTGAGCCTTGACACCATTGTCCCCTAGGACTACAGATCCTCTCTGTCTGCTCCTGGACCACATTTAGCACGTAATATTTTCTAAGTAATGTAAACATGCCTTGATAGATTTCATACATGAGGTAACTTCTCAGACCATTCATCAGACTTCCTTAAGTGAAAAAAATTAAAGTCAAAGATGAAGAAAAAACTATCTCTGCATCTTCCTTATTAAAATTAAATGTTATAAAGAAAATACACGTTGAAAAAAATGTTTTTTTCTCCTTTGCTTTGTAATGCCATATCTCTGCCAATACTAAAATGTAACTCCTACATATTTAATAATTTTTATTTAATAATATTCTCTCCCAGTTAAGTTGGACTCCAGGAGAAATATTTTATTGGGTGTGTGACATTCTTATCCATGAACTCAGCATCTTAGAGAGCGAGTTGATGGACAAGCAGGACATTATCTGTATTGGTGAGTAAATAATCTACACTCCAGAATGTTTCTTCAAAGTTTGGAAACTTACAATGCCCGGTAAAAATCTGTCATTCTCACCCTTTGAAGGAGTCTTGAAATTGCAACTGTCTGTAGCCAAATATCATTCTCTAAAATCTGTCCCCCTAAGCGAGGATTTATGAGTCCCATAGTTAGACAACGGGAAATTATCCAAGCAAAAGTTATCCAAATAGGCGATTATCCAACAGACTAAAGCCAAGACAACTCTCTGGAGGGGATCGCACAGATTCGGCTGCAGCTGCTTAGTAAGGATGGACACCAATCAGCTCTCTGAAGAGTGTCTCCAGGAAAAACAAACTTGAAAGACTGTCTTGTGTCCTAAGCTATTGGTTTATATTTAAAAGAAAAAAATATGAGATTGAAGCATAAGTATTTGCATGCCTGTGGTGTTTTTTTTTTTTACTTCTAAATAGTTATGCCATAGCATCACAATTGTGGGACATCTCTGGAATACTCAAACAGCAAAGTAAATAGTGGCATGTGAAACGGAAAATACAGCAAATAATTTGCTAATGTGTCCCTCTAATCCCTGCAGAGAAAATAATAATAATCATTCAAGCGTGAACTAGTTGCTTGTGTGCAGTCTCCCTGGATGCTCTGGGGAACCTGGGAGAATGTTTCATGGCCCTCTTTTCACAGATACAGGGATTAAAGCACAGACCGGCTGGGACATAGTCAGTGGCACCCAACTAGTAAGAAAGTGAGAGAGTTCAAAGCAGGAGCCCTTGGTAGAAAAGAGGTACTGTAGCAGGGCATGCTTTGCTGTGAGGATGACACAGCAGTCACCAGCCCACTACAACTTGGGACACTTAAAAAAAAAGTCATTCACTTCCCATCCTCAGAACTCCTAGGATCTCCTACACCATGCCACAAACAACAAATTCATCTTGACAGGTAAGCATCAGGGCTATGTCCTACCTTATCATGACAAGGTCCTTTGTAGTTTTTAGTGTTTCAAGTTAATATTCTTTAATATTTACATCAAGTCTCTTTTGTAAGCAAACCAACCCTAAAAATATCTTCTGTTTTTCTTATTCTGAGAAACAAAAAAAGAAATGTTGACTATCCAATGAAGGCTGGTGATATTGCTCAGTAGTTGAACGCTTGGGTTTGATTCCTAGCACTAGTATAGAGATAAATGATGGGTTGATAGATAGATAGATAGATAGATAGATAGATAGATAGATAGATAGATAGATAGTTGATAGTCAGACAGATAGATAGATGTCAACTTTCTTTCTTTTTTTTTTTTTTTTTTTTTTTTGGTTTTCTGAGACAGGGTTTCTCTGTGTAGCCCTGGCTGTCCTGTAACTCACTCTGTAGACCAGGCTGGCCTTGAACTCAGAAATTCACCTGTCTCTGACTCCCAAGTGCTGGGATTAAAGGTGTGTGCTGTGTGCCACCATGCCCAGCTTTCTTGATCCTCTTAGGATCCAAGCATAATTTAGTACAGATTCCCTATATAATGAAGGTGAATTAATATTTATATTCATACTATCACATGTTCTAAGTCACCTGACCAGTACAAATACACTATGTTTATTTAACACCTGTTTACCCCGTTTCATTGTGACAGATACTAGGCTCAATTTGAAGATTAAAGTACAAGTATAATAGTGTCCCTATATGCGTCAAGTATTTAGTAAAACACAGCACATGAATAATACCTGATAGTACATGTTTTGTAGAAACCAACTTTATAAACAAACTAATTAATCCAACATTACCAAAACTTAGTGCTTAAAACTGTCCTTTTCATTTGACTATATGGCATCACAATATGTACCCTGTATCACATTTTTCTCTGATGCCTCTGTGGGTTCTACTGCTCTGCCCAGCCCTTAAGTACCAGCATCCTCTCTAGCCTAAAGAGTTGTTCCTTTGTCTTAGGCAGTAAGCGCTCCCTAACTGCTCCTCATTTCCTCCAGTTAATCACACCCAGTCAATGTTTCTATCTTATACTCCCACTTGAGACCAGTTCTGCACACAGTGGCCTTCCACCTCCACTGAATGTTGTAGGGCTCACGGAGGGGGGGGGGTCTTTAATCACATCAAAGTCAGTGTGGCCAACACAAATTAGACTCCATGGATTTTTTGACTTTTTTTTTTTTTTGCATGTTTGTTTGGTTGGATGGTTTTGTAAAACAGAAACTCATCATGTCAGCCCTGACTGACCTGGAACTTGATGTGTATTCCAATCTGGCCTTACACTCAGAGAGATCCACCTACTTCTATCTCCCACATGTTGGGATTAAATGTGTGTACTTTGTTTTGTTTTGTTTTGTTTTGTTGAGATAGAAAGAGACCTAGAAGGAGAAAGAATATGATTGAAATATAGTATATGACATTCTTAAGGAAAAAATAAAAACATTTTAAAAGATGTGGAAGCCATCAACAAATGCTATTGACACTTATTGCCCAGGTGTCAGCCCAAATCCCAAAATGTTAGTAACATTCTCCTACAATGGAGAAAGAACCCCAGCCTACAGCAGCAGTGACCCCATCACTCAGGTGTGCACATTGATAATGAAGAGAAGGAGAAAAAGGAAGATGAAGAAGATTCATTAGTTTAGAGATATTTTTGAAATCATATATAACATATATCACTTAAATGAACCATGAACTCTGGAGGATAGATGAAGAACAAAGGCAGAACGAAAAACAATATCTTTAAGATCAAACAAAAGGCATTCCAAGAAGTCATTGGTTACATCAGAGTCCTAGTTCCCATTTGTCATATTTATTATTATGTGGCAAAGGGAATTTGTTCATAACTTGGGATGTTCATATCAAACAATGAGGTCTTGTAGTGATCGCTCTCTCTAGTGTACAGTAAGAAGAAAGGCAGACAACAGGGAGACCAGAGGAAGCATCTCCTCTCTCTCTCTCTCTCTCTCTCTCTCTCTCTCTCTCTCTCTCTCTCTCTCTCTCTCTCTCTCTGTGTGTGTGTGTGTGTGTGTGTGTGTGTGTGTGTGTCTCCATCCCCCCATTGGAATTTTCATGAAAATGTCTGAACAGATGCCAGATACTTGAAATTTGCATGTGATAACTTGAAGGAGAAAGGAAGATGATATTTCTCTTAATAAAATTCAAGAAGGAAAATAATGGCTGGTGCAAATTCTAAGTACAGAATAGGTGTTTCAGGAGCTTCGGGACATGGTCTATTTATGTGAAGGGTTCATTAGTCCCTGCAAGAATGTGCTCTTCACAGAATGTATTCAGGAACATGACCCTTTCCCTCATTTTTTCCAATTATAGCAGAGCAAAATTAAAATTGCTGTACATTGACCCATCCTTGGTCATTAAAAAAAGACCTTTACTCTGTTCATGTCCATCTCACAATGAGAGAGTGCCTTAAAAATAATTTAATGATGATAAAATATGCATAGTTTTCTTCAGGCAAAACACACGCAATACTTGGTATGTCTCATTATTATTTTTTTTTCTTCCCAATTTGCATCCTCCTTACATTTAATGCAACCTCTGCCTGTGACAAGGTGTGTATAGTAAAACTGAAGTAGTCACAAGAGGTTCTGGGCAGAGTGTTCTTAAATAGGAGCAAGGCTTTTTAACAAGCAATTGTTAGGGGATCTCTGAAAATTGCAATACAGTGTTCTTCTGCAGCAAGCTGTGAACTAGATTCAGAGACCTCTAGGTTTGGTTTTTATGGGGCTTTTTGTTAATATTTTTGTTTATTTGGTTTTTGTTTTTATTTATGTGTACTTATGTGTCTGTGTATAAGCATGTATTTGTGGACTCCCATTGAGGCCAGAAGAGGGCGACAGATCCCCCGGAGCTACAGTTACAGTTGGTAGTGGGCCTCCCAGTGTGAGTACTGAGAACCAAACTCCAGATTTCTGCAAGAGCAATACTTGCTTGTACCAGCTGCCTCATCTCCCCAATCCCCAAATGTCTCCTCTGAAACACATGTTCAGAAATCCAGTGACATCAGAGAAAGTGATTGCTGTGTTCAGAGGGGACATTTCTATCAACCTCAACTCTCTTTTCTTTCATACTATGACATGAGTTTTAATGTGGATTTTTTGGTGTGTTTGGTTCACTATGTTCACACAATAATGCAAGGTTTTCTTTTTACAGTCCATCGCTATTTCCCATTGCTCCCCACAACTCAGCTACCATTATACAGTGAATCATAATTGCGCATGGGATAGCCTCAATCAATGGTTCTCAACCTTCCCAATGCTGGGGCCCTTTAATACAGCCCCCCCACCAGCCACAAAATTATCTTGTTACTACTTTATACCTGTAATTTTGCTACTGTTATGAATCACGATGTAAATATCTGATATGGAAGATATCTGATTGCGACCCATGTGGAGGTCACGACCCACAGGTTGGAACTATGGCTCTAGACCAAGCATGATTTATTCTTTGCCTCACACTTGTCATAAAACACTTGCATTTGGACCACTCATGGGTGGTACAGAATCCTGTAAAACACTTATGCTTTTCCTATGATATATAAAACATAAGCTGAACATACCAGAAATTGCCATGCTAAGACTTTTCACCCTAAACTATATAAACTCTCTTACAGATCTTTTTCTCAGCAGCCTGGGTCCCATGGCTCTAAATTCCTAATTTCCATAATATAACTTGCTTCCCCTTTGCTGAGCCTGGTAATATGTCTCTAAAAGATGACCTCCCGGATGCTGTTTGTCATGAAAACAACTTGGCACACTATAACTGAACTTAATGAAGTTTACAAGCACATCGGTACCTTTGCCAGGGAAATAAAAAGACAGACATAATGTGCCTATGGTTAAAATAATATTTCCAAAGTAAATCTTTTCTTCTAGACATGTTTCCTTCCATATTCATATAGCCTCAGCCAAAAGTAAAAAATAACACAGCTCAAGATTGCAGGCTCAAAATTATTTCATTTTAATTTTGTACAAATCTGAGCTCTTGCTGAGTTTGCTGTGGGGAAAGCATAGTGTAAAATGAAAGGAAAGGGGGGTTGTTTTTCTTGTCAGTTCACCATTCTTTGAGGTTAATCTTATGCTCTCATGAATCCTTTCAATAATCGAGTCTAAAAATATGGTATTGTAAGTTTATGGTTGTGTGTCTGTGTGAGTAGGAGCAGTGCCCAAGAAAGCCAGAAGAGGGCATTAAAGCCCTGGAGTTGAAGTGGCCAGGAGTTATCAGCTGCCCAATGCAGATAGGAGCTGGGACCTAAACTCAGGTCCTTTGCAAGAGCAGCAAGTGCTCTTAACCACTGAGCCATCTCTCCATCCCCTATTGCTAAGTTTAAAGAGATTTTTTTAAAAAGGACTGAAAATCTTTACTACATACCACCAAAGTAGTTTTTCTCTTTGAAATTTTCTTCAGTAAAAATCTCCCCAAGACTTAAAATACCCACTATAACTATGTAAACCAGTCATACTGAAAAGAAAAAAAAAGTGCCTTTAGAGAAACTAAGGGCCAAAAACGCAGTAAGACTAAACATTAGAGGAAGATCCACTCCCAGGCACTCTAACATGCCCAGGATCATATTACCAGAGGTGCCCTGAGCAGACCTTGGGCATGAACTCCAAAGCCAGTCCCACAAAACACAGAGGAAGATCCACTCCCAGGTGTTCTAACACACCCAGGACCACAGAATAAAAGGATCCCAGAATCCCAGGATCCCAGAAGCTTGGCCACGCCTGGATCTCAGAGTCCCAGGATTGCAGAAACACAGGATCAAAGAGACAGGTGAACTCTGAGGAGCTCTGACACAACCAAGATCACAGAAAGGGCAGGCTTCAGCCAGAGATAGCAAGGGCAGGTAGCACTAGAGATAACCAGATGAAAGGAGGCAAACATACGAACATAAGCAACAGAAACCAAGGTTACTTGGCATCATTAGATCCCAATTCTCCCACAATAGCAAGTCCTGGATACATGATCACACCGGAAAATCAAACCTCGGATATAATCACTTCTCATGACAGTGATAGAGAACTTTAAGAACGACATAAAAAGAAATACAGTGAACACAAGTAAACAGCTAGAATCCCTTAATGAGGAAACACAAAAATCCCTTAAAGAATTATAGGAAAACACAATCAAACAGGCAAAGGAAATGAACAAAACCATCCAATATCTAAAAGTAAAAATAAAAACAATAAAGAAATCAAAAAGGGAGATAAACCTGGAGTTAGAAAACCTAGAAAGATCAGAAGTCATAGATGCAAGCATCACCAACAGAAAACAAGAGACAGAAGAGAGAATCTCAGATGCAGAAGATACCACAGAAAACATTGACACAACAGTCAAAGAAAATACACAATGCAAAAAGCTCCTAACCCAAAACATCCAGGAAATTCAGGACACAATGAGAAAATGAAACCTAAGAATAATAGGTATAGAAGAGAGCAAAGATTCCCACTTAAAGGGCCAGTAAATATCTTCAACAAAATTATAGAAGGGAACTTCCCACACCTAAAGAAAGAGATGCCCATGAGCATACAAGTAGCCTACAGAACTCCAAATAGACTGAACCAGAAAAGAAATTCCTCCCGTCACATAATAATCTAAACACCAAATGCTCTAAACAAAGAAAGAATATTAAAAGCAATAAGGGGAAAAGGTCAAGCAACATATAAAGGCAGACCTATCAGAAAACCACCAGATTTCTCAACAGAGACTATGAAATCTAGAAGATCCTGGTCAAATGCCAGGCAGACCCTAAGAGAACACAAATGCTAGGCCAGCCTACTATACCCAGCAAAACTCTCAATTACCATAGATGGAGAAACCAAGATATTCCATGACAAAACCAAATTTAAACAATATCTTGCCACAAGTCCAGCCCTACAAAGTATAATAGATGGAAAGCTCCAACACAGGGAGGGAAAATACACTCTAGAAAAAGCAAGAAAGCAATCTTCTCCCAACAAACCCAAAAGAAGACAGCCACACAAACATAATTCCACCTCTAATAACAAAAATAACAGGAAGTAACAACCACTTTTCCTTAATATCTCTTAACATCAATGGACTCAGTTCCTCAAAAAGCACATAGAATAACAAACAGACTGGATACATAAACAGGACCCACCCAGCATTTTGCTGCATACAGGAAACCCACCTCAGTGACAAAGGCAGACACTATCTCAGAGTAAAAGGCTAGAAAACAATTTTCCAAGCAAATGGTCACAAGAAACAAGCTGGAGTAGCCATTATAATATTGAATAAAATCAACTTTCCAACAAAAGTTATCAAAAAAGATAAGGAAGGACACTCCATACTGGTCAAAGGAAAAATCTTCCGAGATGAACTCTCAATTCTAAACATCCATGCTCTGAATGCAAGGGCACCCACATTCATAAAAGAAACTTTACTAAAGCTCAAAGCACACATCACACCCCACACAATAATAGTGGGAGACTTCAACACCCCACTCTCAGCAATGGACAGATCATGGAAACAGAAACTAAACAGAAACACAGTGAAACTAACAGAAGTTATGAACCAAATGGATATAACAGATATTTGTAGAACATTTTATCCTAAAGCAAAAGAATATACCTTCTTCTCAGCACCTCATAGTACCATAATTGACTATATAGTTGGTCTCAAAACAGGCCTCAACAGATACAAGAAGATTGAAATAATTCCATGCACCCTATCAGATCACCATGGACTAAGGCTGGTCTTAAATACCAACAAAAACAACAGAAAGCACACGTACACATGGAAGCTGAACAATGCTCTACTCAATGATAACTTAGTCAAGGGAGAAATAAAGAAATTAAAGGCTTTTTAGAATTTAATAAAAATGAAGACAAATCATACCAAAACTTATGGGACACAATGAAGGCAGTGGTAAGAGGAAAACTCATAGCTCTAAGTGCCTCCAAAAGGAAACTGAAGAGAAAACCTCACTCCATATAAGACAGTGCTTGTTAGTGATGTCATAATAATTACTTGATTATAAGTATGCATTTATTCTAAAGTGTTTGCTCTTTCAGTACTATTTATGATATTCATAAAGTTCTTTATTAAAAAATAAATGCTTGTTTTGATGGAAAACAAAAGAATAAACTTTTCACTTACTAAAAGTATATCTTGTGCAAATGAAGAAAAGTCAATACACTAAGCAAAGCATGTTCTTAGCATGGCGTAAGATACCATGATCACGATACTACCTCTGCACCCAGCTAAGACTCTTTCCCTTATCCTCCCAATCAGAAATATTTACTTGTGGTTTCTTAAAAGTTAAAGGTCATAAATACAGTTTCTAGTGGTTCTAAATTTTCTTCCTAGCAACAATACTCTTGGGAGCTGGCGAGGTGACTCAGTAGTTAAGAACATTGGCTGTTCTTTCAAAGGGCCTGGGATCAGCTCCCAGCATCCATGAGGTGGCTCACAACCAACTGTAGCCCTAGTCCCAAGGGATCTAATGTCCTCCTCTGGCCTCTAAAGGGACCACACACACATGTGGTACACATATATAAAGCAGACAAAACACAAATACACACAAAATAAAGTAAATAAATCTTCAAAAAAATGAATACCCTCAGGACAGCAAGATAAGTCAATGGGAAAGGCTGACTGCGAAGCCTGATGCCCTGAGCCCGATGCCTGAAGGAATGATGGAAGAAGAGAGCTGACTCCTGAAAAAGTGTCCTCTGATTCCCACACTTGTGTACCTCTCCTCCAAAGAAAATAAGCCTAAAGAAATAAATGTTTAAAGGGGAAAAGAACTCCCCACAGGACAAGGGAGATGGCTCAGTGGGTAAAGTATTTTCTGTGCAATCATGAAAACCTGAATTCAAATCTCCAGTACCCAATGCAAAGCCAGTCATGCCAGCATACATCTGAAATCCCTGCCTGAGGAAGAAGGAGGAGGAGAATCCTGGGCACACAGGCCAGACACTCTTGCTCAGTGGTTAGGCTCCAGGCTCAATGAGATACACTATCTCAAAAAAAAAAAAATAAGGTGAATCTCAGAGGGCAGCACTGTGCATCTCAGGGGTCACAATGGTGAAGCAACTCGGTGTAGGAGGCAATGCATGCTGTGGTAAAAGATGAGGAGAGAGAAAAAATACTCAGAAGATGCGGGGTCTCATGTTCTGGTGATGTGCCAGCTGCTCTGAGGACAGCCAAGCATCTACACAGGAGGAGCATCAATGCATCCAGCGCTACCATGCATCTCTGGCTCAAGGCCAAGCCAGTGAGCTGGCAAGGTTACAGGACTGCCTGAACCAGTGCACCATGCACTGCAATGGCAAAGCCAAAGCCTTGGCTGATGGTTGCAGGGAGTATGGGGCTGCAGATGAAGCAGATGTGCAAATGACCGCATGCACCTCATCCCAACAGTGACCAAGGAGATGGAGTCTCTTGTCATACATCAGGAAATCAAACTGTCAGTAACAACTGGGGCTGAGGGCAGGCTGTTCAAATGGAAGAATGGAAGTTTAGTCTGTTAAGCAACATTCATGAGTGAGGGAAACTCAGGGCATAGCTAGTTACAGGCGAGTGGCATTCACCTCTGGACACCGGTTCCTTCATGTCTGGACCTTAAAAGGTCTAAGTCCTCTGGCTAGTGCTACAATTTGAATCATAGATAGCACAGGCTCCCCTAGAGGAGATCACTAGATCCTAAATGTTCCTGTGCAAGGTTTGCAGTGGTCGTTCTGGCAGTAACGATTGCCCTTGTCCCAGAGGCTCGGATTCTCCCTACGTAGACATCCAAGCTGGCAGCTCTTCTCAACCTGCTGGCAAGGGTTGAGGAGAGGTGCGTCTGTTGCCAAGGTCCTGTTTACCACATGCGTCACCACACCACCTTGCATATGCTCTGAAACAAAACCCAGTGTGCCAGTAGTTTAGAGGACAGCAAAGGCTTCCTTTCCATATCTTTACTTTTGCTTGCTTTTTGTCTTATATGCAAGGGCAGAAAGTGGATTTAAGGTACAGGTGGATTGAATAACTTCTAGAGGATCTTTGTATTTTCTGGCCATCAAGATAGGAATGTCTGTTTCTTCAAATTCTGTCATTCTGGAGGTTCCTAAAGAAGCCGGAGAGTGTCACACTGTGTGGGGGAACCGGCTTCCTTCACTGACTTCTGTGGCAAAGTGACACATCTCTATGAAAAGGAGGGGTCCTGATTGTCACTTACCTGTCAGTAGCTGAGAGTAAAGAGAAAACAGGAACTGTGGAGAAGCACTGGACTTGGGAAAAACCTAAATTCCAGGATAAAAGTCCAAGCCTGGTATTACTCAGCCCCTGAATTCACAGAGTCCTAGCAGCAAGGAAGCCTAAAAGTAAGAGATTTGGGCCAAAGTAAGCTAGGACCATTACAGAGCGAGACAGGCCCACTCCTTACCAAAAGCCATTGTGGCCTGGGGCTTTGCAGTGCATTGTTGCTGTCCCAGCATGGCATTTAGTATTTTAGATTATTACTTGAAACAAGAATACACATGTCTGATTCTGTTTGCTATGTCAAGCCTTTGATATATTTTCCAAATGATTTGGTTTTAAAATAAAGTTTCCTTGTCTCCAACTTAGACACCCACCTTGATACCTAATCTTCACATGCACACACATAACCATTTGCATGTGTATTTATACACAGTAACATGTCTGTACACACATACACATGTATATGTGTGTGTGTATATATAAATATATATATATATATATATATATATATATATAGAGAGAGAGAGAGAGAGAGAGAGAGATGTGTGTGTGTCAGAGAGAGAGATGTGTGTGTGTGTGAGAGAGAGAGAGAGAGAGAGAGAGAGAGAGAGAGAGAGAGAGATTACAAAGACTTCTTCCTGGTGACTATTTCATCTTGGATTATCATTGCCCTTGTTAGCTATGCTGTCTGCCCGGAGTGACTGATTCAGTCAGCTTAAGTATCCTTTCTCATCTGAACTTTAAGATTTTCAGTTTGCCTCAACTTCCTTGAATGCAAGCTTTGTTACAGCATTACTCTCTGGAAAACTTCTCTCTAATTAGTACTTATGCTGACATGGAATTTCAAGGCAGTCTGCCTACTACTTCCTAATCCACTTCAGTTCCTGGAGCAGACAGGCATTCATAAATGAAACAGCGTGTAGGCAGCAACATCCCGAGGTCTGAGTGGAGGCTGCATTTCTCAAAAGCTTCCCCAAATACAAGCTTGACTGAGAAGAGGAAGCCCGACGCCCCCAGGAGAGGCATAAAGGAGACAGTTGCAGCCATAAAGAGGCCAGGAGAAGTGCTCAGGACAGGAAGGGGGAGGGGGAAGAGTGCAAGCAAGTCATGGCTGTTTTGAAAAACTGTGGCAATTTGAAAAACTGTGGAAATACTCAAAATAAAAGAAGGCGTACAAACATTTAGAACAGGAAATTGTATGCTCAGCATAGACCAAAATCCGTGGTAGGCTCGGGTGTTTCTAGGAAGAAAAGTCACCAAGGACAGACAAACGTACCTCCCCCTCCCCCCATCAAGGTTCCTTTTGTTAGATTTGTCTTAGTATCAATTATGCCTTGTGATGGTAAAAGGTACACGGTTCGCACAGCTCCTGACTACTCTGCTCCTTCCTGCCCCTGAGACACTGTGGTGTGGCATCTGCACTCGTTGAAAGTAGAAGCAAAAAAAAAAACCATTCCTTTGGAAAGATCAGGAATTCAAGGCCCATACCTAAACATGATAAAAGCAATCTACAGCAAACCAGTAGCCAACATCAAAGTAAATGGTGAGAAGCTTGAAGCAATCCCTCTAAAATCAGGGACTAGACAAGGCTGTCCACTTTCTCCATACCTATTCAACATTGTACTTGAAGTCCTAGCCAGAGCAATTCGACAACAAAAGGAGATCAAAGGGATACAAATTGGAAAAGATGAAGTCAAAATATCACTTTTTGCAGATGATATGATAGTATATATAAGTGACCCTAAAAATTCCACCAGAGAACTCCTAAGCCTGATAAACAGCTTCGGTGAAGTAGCTGGATATAAAATTAACTCAAACAAATCAATGGCCTTTCTCTACACAAAGAATAAACAGGCTGAGAAAGAAATTAGGGAAACAACACCCTTCTCAATAGTCACAAATAATATAAAATATCTTGGCGTGACTCTAACTAAGGAAGTGAAAGATCTGTATAATAAAAACTTCAAGTCTCTGAAGAAAGAAATTATAGAAGATCTCAGAAGATGGAAAGATCTCCCATGCTCATGGATTGGCAGGATCAACATGGTAAAAATGGCTATCTTGCCAAAAGCAATCTACAGATTCAATGCAATCCCCATCAAAATTCCAAATCAATTCTTCAACGAATTAGAAAGTGCAATCTGCAAATTCATCTGGAATAACAAAAAACCTAGGATAGCAAAAACTCTTCTCAAGGATAAAAGAACCTCTGGTGGAATCACCATGCCGGACCTAAAGCTCTACTACAGAGCAATTGTGATAAAAACTGCATGGTACTGGTATAGTGACAGACAAATAGACCAATGGAATAGAATTGAAGACCCAGAAATGAACCCACACACCTATGGTCACTTGATCTTCGACAAGGGAGCTAAAAACATCCAGTGGAAGAAAGACAGCATTTTCAACAAATGGTGCTGGCACAACTGGTTGTTAACATGTAGAAGAATGCGAATCGATCCATTCCTATCTCCTTGTACTAAGGTCAAGTCTAAGTGGATCAAGGAACTTCACATAAAACCAGAGACACTGAAACTTATTGAGGAGAAAGTGGGGAAAAGCCTTGAAGATATGGGCACAGGGGAAAAATTCCTGAATAGAACAGTAATGGCTTGTGCTGTAAGATCGAGAATTGACAAGTGGGACCTCATGAAACTACAAAGCTTCTGCAAGGCTAAAGACACCATCAATAAGACAAAAAAACCACCAACAGATTGGGAAAGGATCTTCACCTATCCTAAATCAGATAAGGGACTAATATCCAATATATATAAAGAACTCAAGAAGGTGGACTCCAGAAAGTCAAATAACCCCATTAAAAAATGGGGCTCAGAACTGAACAAAGAATTCTCACCTGAGGAATACCGAATGGCAGAGAAGCACCTGAAAAAATGTTCAACATCCTTAATCATCAGGGAAATGCAAATCAAAACAACCCTGAGATTCCACCTCACACCAGTCAGAATGGCTAAGATCAAAAATTCAGGTGACAGCAGATGCTGGCGAGGATGTGGAGAAAGAGGAACACTCCTCCATTGTTGGTAGGATTGCAAGCTTGTACAACCACTCTGGAAATCAGTCTGGCGGTTCCTCAGAAAATTGGACATAGTACTACCGGAGGATCCAGCAATACCTCTCCTGGGCATATATCCAGAAGATGTCCCAACCGGTAAAAAGGACACATGCTCCACTATGTTCATAGCAGCCCTATTTATAATAGCCAGAAGCTGGAAAGAACCCAGATGTCCCTCAACAGAGGAATGGATACAGAAATTATGGTACATTTACACAATGGAGTACTACTCAGCTATTAAAAAGAATGAATTTATGAAATTCCTAGCCAAATGGATGGACCTGGAGGGCATCATCTTGAGTGAAGTAACACAATCACAAAAGAACTCACACAATATGTATTCATTGATAAGTGGATATTAGCCCAAAACTTAGGATACCCAAGATATAAGATACAATTTGATAAACGCATGAAACTCAAGAAGAATGAAGACCAAAGTGTGGACACTGTGCACCTTCTTAGAATTGGGAACAAAACACCCAGGGAAGGAGTTACAGAGACAAAGTTCGTAGCTGTGATGAAAGGATGGACCATTTAGAGACTGCTGTATCCAGGGATCCGTCCCATAATCAGCTTCTAAACGCTGACACCATTGCATACACTAGCAAGATTTTGCTGAAAGGACCCAAAGATAGCTGTCTCTTGTGAGACGATGCCGGGGCCTAGCAAACACAGGAGTGGATGTTCACAGTCAGCTATTGGATGGATCACAGGACTCCCAATGGAGAAGCTAGAGAAAGTACCCAAGGAGCTAAAGGGATCTGCAACCCTATTGTTGGAACAACATGATGTACTAACCAGAACCCTGGAGCTCTTGTCTCTAGCTGCATATGTATCGAAAGATGGCCTAGTCGGCCATCAATGGAAAGAGAGGCCCATTGGACTTGCAAACTTTATATGCCCCAATATAGGGGAATGCCAGGGCCAAAAGAATGGGAATGGGTGGGTAGGGAAGTGGGGGGCGCTATGGGGGACTTTTGGGATAGTATTGGAAATGTAATTGAGGAAAATATGTAATAAATATATATATAAAAAAAAAAAAAAAAACCATTCCTGGGAATCAATCCTTTTCTCCCAATGCACACACTCCCAGGTCAGTGACTCCTGACTGAGCAGCCGCTCCAGCACAATATGTGATTAACTGTGAAGACAGTGTTGGTCTCTGCCCAGGACACTCCACCATGGCCATGAGGACACACTGGACTTCCTTACCCACAAAGGTCCAGGAAGTATAAGAAACAGTTTCTAGGCCAGCCCCTGCTCAGGCTGACACACAATCCCAGCTCCATCCCAGGTCCATCCTCCTTGACTTACTCAATAGATGTCCCACGACTCTCTGGGCCTGTCCATGAACAGTTCTTCAGTGCCTGAGACAGCCTCATACCTGAACAGACACGGGACTGTTGTCTTCACGTCCCATCTAGACATGAAGCTGTTTCCCTGAGTGATTCCCCGGACTCCTAGCTTTGAATCGTCTCTCAGACCTACTAAGATTTACCCCAAGAAGAGGCAAGAAGGCCAGACACAGGGCTGTGAGCATCCACCTCTCTGACCCTGCCTTTACATGCATGTGGCCTTTCTTAGCTTTGTATATATTCATCTTCTCCCCAAGACATTGGTTCTCCTCTCCTCAGGGACCATAAGGTGGAGTGGCTTCAAGGAAATACTGCTTTCAGGGGGTTGTCAGTACTAGAATTTAAAGTTCTCACAACACCTCGTCATGCATTTCCATTTCTATAATCTCTTCTGTGGATTCTCGATGAACAACAGGGGCCAACAAGATGGCTTAGCAGTAGGAGCGTTAATGATGTAGCAGAGGACCTGAATTTGATTCCTCTCACATCGGGTGGCTTACAATCACTTGTAACTCCAGCTCCAAGGAAACTGGTGTCCTCTCTGGCTTCCCTGGACTCACATATGTTGCATATATTCACACAGGCATACTCATAAACAAAGTAATGGGGTTTTCTTTTTTACAAGAGAAACGAGACATGCGGTGGCACATTTTAATCCCAGAGCTTGGGAGGCAGAAGCAAGCATATTATTGTGAGTCTAAAGGAAAAATCTTAAGAATTTGTGTTGAAGGCCTCAATCTATGAGAGATAACTCATGTGGTCTGCTCATCCTGCCCTGTGTGTTGGCAGTCCAGTGGTCAACTGTGTTAGCTGTAATTGCCGTGCCGTGAAGAGGAGTCCATCTTAGCTGAACAGAGCGTCAGAAGAGCAGAGCTGATCCTTAGGTGACCACCATGTTCATATCCAGTCGTTTAAGGTGCTGACTCCCATGACCACCAACAGAAAGAGTGCTGCCAAATCCCTGCCATCTTCGATCACCGCTTTCCACAAAATACACTGTCATCCTGATACCAAGGAAAGACTCACAAGCTCTGCCTTACCAGGAGAGGAATGAAGGAACCAGACACAGAAGGACTCCGAACCTAGAGTATATACACTGTAGACATTGTAGGTTGTATGTTATGAGGTTTGGGCTATTTATAGAAAATGTCACACCAGAAATTAGTGAGTGTGTCTGTGTGTGTGTGTGTGTGTGTGTGTGTGTGTGTGTGTGTGTGTGTTCACAAGACACACAATTAGGGATAAAGAGCTATTCAGCCCACTAGACTAGTCATGGAGACAGGAAGGGGTAATGGGAAGGAATTGGTGAAGTAAAGAATCTAGTGAAATGGTGACCTGAGTGCAGGGAGTGATGGGAATGGGGGATAGACTAGTTAGTGAACTTGCCAAGCAGGGCTCAGTTGGGAAACACAAGGGAATCAAGATGTTGGAACAGCCAGTTCTTGATGGATTGACTGACCTCCAAATACCCATGAGGAGACTCTTGTCTTTAGAGAAGAATCCAACATCTGGTTATTTAAAACTTGACCAGACTCCTCCTCCTTTAAATCAACAGCGTGTAAAAGGCCAGAACAATCTTAATAATAATGGGTGGGTGAAATTCTCAGCCCACTTCCTACAAATAACAATTACACAAAAGGAAAGTTGGTAAGTCCTTGCAAGATTATCAAAACCAGTAACCATCAGGGAGGACCTTGAAATTGTATGTTGTTTCAATGGAAATCACCATTGAAACTGTTAATAAGGACATCACGTGAAGCTGGGATCCATCTCTCAGGACAAGGGTGCATGTTGTTCTTCCAGAGGACAGGAGTTCAGTTCCCAGCAGCCAAGTCGCTCAGCTCACCACTCCAAGGTGCTGGTAACACAACAAAGTCCTCTTAACTGCTCAGCCATCTTTCCAGCCCTGAGAGAGGTGACCGGCTGTTCAACCTGTGCAGTCTGTGCCTGTCCCTCAGCTGTGTGCTGCACTGTGTGTTATTACTGTCATCTTCAATCTGAGCGACTGGGGTCTCTCCCACCAGGTCTGCATGAAACTGGGTCTACTGACGGTCCCACGGGACTGAGGAGAAAAGGCTCACAGGGATATGTAAGGATATCATGAGGATATGTGAGCAGCATCTGCTGGGAGGGGGTGGCTCAGTGAGTCGCAATGTAGCAGCCCTAAGTGCTCTGTTGTCCTGCGAGTAACCTCAATAAGCTCAATGGTCCTCTACTCTGGAGTTGGGTGGAATCCATTTGGTCTGTCTCTGCCCTCTCTATTTAAAGTTAATGGAAACAGGCTCCCCGTGGAAAACCACGCTGAAACCTCTCAAACCCTTCTTTGATTGTGTTTTCTGGATGTCACCGAGATAGAAAATGCTTTTCAAAGCGTTTTTTTCCATATAGAACTTGACATTTTGAAGAGTCGCAGCTCCCCCTAGTGGCGGACCGCCGCGGTCCACGCTCAATTTACTTCTCAGAGAACAATAAAGTTTAAGCATAGCTTCCAAGTCGTGGTTTCTTTTTTCCCTAAAACTACTATAAAAGCTAATTCCTGTTTCTGAGATGGAGTATGGCTTCCAGGAGATGACCTGCAGCTCACTGAAGAATGACTGTGGTCCAACCGAACACCGTATCTGGGCATCAGGGAAAGACGTATTAAAATACAAAAATATTAGCAGGTTGTAAGACACAAGTCTGAGTTGAAATCTGCATTCTAGTCTCGTTCTGTTGATGCCTGGAGATGAGATGTGTGGCCAGAAATTGAATGCAATAACACTTCCCTTTCTTCATCTATGATACGGGGTTGGCAGCCACAGGGACCTGCGCTTGAGCGTCTGTAGTGGAGACACGGGCTCTACAACCTAAAGATGGGCAATGCTCAACAATTCCAAAGAACTCAGATGGCCACTCTGACACATTACCTACGACCCATGTTTACTCTCTGACCCCCACAGTGTGCTATCTAAGCGCTCCAGGAAAAAAAAAAATGGATTGTTTAACCCTCACAGCAGTGATCCCATGAGATAAACATTACCATCAAACTCACATGCAAGAGAAGGCAGCTTGAAACTCACCCAATTTTACACCACCAATAATTGGTAAAAGCTGCAAGTTCGTGCTCCCATCTGTCTGCCATACTTCCAGAACACCACTTCCAGGGTGAGGGTTGAGGGGTGTCCTGAGAAGACAGCCAAGAGTATGTGCGATCTTCAGTCTGACTATTAATCCCAGTCTTTTTTTATACAATTTTTAAAAGATAATCAGCATGACCAACAACAGCCACAGAATTTTGAGTTAAAGAGAAGATATGAAATAATTACTCTAGACCCAAACCTTGGACTTTAAAGAACTTCTGAAAGCTCAGGAAATGTGCCCAAAACATTGCATGAAAATACATATGTGTGTGTGTGTGTGTGTGTGTGTGTGTGTGTGTGTGTGTGTGCAACCTGTATGTGTACACAAACATTGTGTAGATTATTAAGCGAAATGAAAATGAATCCCCAGAGCATGCACAGTTAGACCAGGACAGTGAGAAGAGAATATCACAATTTTTATTCTCTATTTCTGCTTAGTTCCAAGATCCATCTTCCACATTTTCCACAATTCTAAAGGTACTTTCGACAAAGGGATTTATCAAGTGCACTCTATAAGACCCTCTAGTTCTGAATTTCTATTATTTTGAACATGAGAGAGATGGGGGGGGCATTGAATTTTAGAAGTCGAATAAGGAAGAGGGCTTACCTTCTTACCAGTCGTTTCCAAATTGGCTCCTCAGAATCCTCTGGAGAAATCAAGATAAAACTCCCTCTGCAGTCTGGGAGAGGGCATCAATCCCAGGTCTGTCAGGCTCTCCTTCATTCTGTGATGGTTCCTTCTAAATGTCAACTTGACACAATCTAGAATCACAGGAAAACAAGTCTCAGGGAAGGGTTATCTGGATCATGGAGGCCTGGGATCATGGTGGTCTGTGGGGAACTGTCTTGAATGCCTTAAATCCATAAGGGAAGACCCTGCCTGGACATGGCACCATTCCACAGCTCGGAGCCCTGACCTGGATAGGAACAGAGGAAGCTCACTGAGCACCGCACCCAGGCTTTTATGTCTCCATTTCTGACAGTGTGCAGGATGTGACTAGCTCCCATCCGATCACCTTGACCCCTCACTCCCCAGTGAACTGTAAGCTAAATCAAACCTTTCTCTCCTAGGTTGTTTTTTGTTGGGGAATTTTCTTACAGCAAAATAATTGAAACTGGGAGAGCCCCAGTGTGCCTTTCCCTCTGACTGGCATGGAACACGCCCTGTTGACAACCAAGTGCAGACCAGAACTGTCATCCGCTATTGAGATTAACACACCAACTGATGCTGATAAATTTTAACTTTAGGTTTAATGTCTTCATTTTCTTTAAGAAAAATCTTTCTTAACTAAAGGACAAATTCACTAGTTAAGAAGATGCAGGAGTTAGACATATAATCTAGTTAAGAAGATGTAGGGGTTAGACATAAAGCCTAGTTAAGAAGATGCAGGGGCTAGACATATAGCCTTTTGAGGGGGCAGTTGCCTAACATACAGAAGGTCAAGAACAAACAAAAGGTTTGTTTCCCAAGCATTGAAACAGAGGTGTGGGCTGTCAGCTACAAATGGCCCTGAACAGAGAGAACTTGTTCCGAACCATACTCATTGTAAACAGCTTGTTCATATCTCTTGGCTATACACTAAGAACCGAGATTCATCCCTTGATAGTCGTAAGTCTGAAAACTACAAAATAAGATTCAAAAAAGAAAAAGAATGCATGACAGGGAATTTTCAGTTAATGTTTTGGGAAAGCTTTGTTTTAGAGACTGGACTGTCCACATACTCTCAATACCCTGAAGTATACTGAATAAGGAAGGGTCCCCTGGCCACACAGTGAACACGTTCATGAATCCAAACCTTGGGGTGACACATTCCAAAAGCCTTCCTTAGAATTCTAAAACCTTAATGAGTCTCAGATAGACCATGAAGACAACAGTAAAAATGACCAACACATTCAGACATGCACCACCAAAGTTTGTGCCACCTATGGTCCTCCTGTGTCATTTTGCTCACAATGACACCTTCAGGAGTCACCTCTTTAACATGGACTAAAATGTGACGTAAAGTGATTTGTCACAGCTTCCTACATGTCAAGAATAAAGACATCCTAGTGTGGCAACCTCAACCAAACCCACAAATATCTAAAACTCAAAACCAGACACTAGGCTGAATTGACAGGCTGCGTGGAACCGGTCTGTGAGATGGGCCTTGTCGGAGACTCACGGTGTGGGCCTCCCGTGCTGGGCTCTCTCACTTGCTGACTCACTGATGGCTCCTCCCTCCCAAGCTCTTGCTGCTCCTTCTGCTCTCTCCCTGAAGACTTCCTTCTCAAGACATCAAGTACTCACACAGAAAAACCACAGTAAGACGGGAGAGAGAAGGCTAGATTCAACTGTCTGTTTCACCTGAGTGAACTCCTGACATGGACTCCAAAGTCTGGTCACCATTCTTTTACTTCAGCAGAGGCTGACAACACATTATACTCCAACAAGAGTGGGGAGAAGGTGTCTCACAGATAGGGATGCCTGGGCTGTGGTCCACAGACGCCACAATCTTAGACTCCCTCTCCTCCACCAATCATCAGTTCATTTTATGTCTCTCAACAACAAGATTACAAAGTCTTTTCTGGGAGACTTTAGCCCCTTAGATACATAGCAGTAGTAGTATTTTAGGAGCTATGTTTTGTAAACAGATAGAGCCACCCATGAGCCTTGATGGAATCCAACCAGTAATAGTTCCATTGGCAGACATGCAATAGGCGGGAAGGACTGTTCCTAGAGCTCCATCGCCTCGTATTTGAGTGCTTGCAATACCAGAGAAATCCATAAAATGCCCATTTCTATTTTCCTTTTCAATGTCTTTGTGTATAAGGTGAATGAAATGTCTATGTCTGGGTTGATACTGAAACACTTTAGAGATTTATTTATTTTTTATGTATGTGTGTGTGTTCCAAAGTGTCTATGTGTGCACCATATGTATGCAAGTGCCTGCGGAGGTCAGAAAAGGGTGTCACATCCCCAGAAACTGGAGTCACAGGCAGCTGGAAGCCACCCTACATGGGTGCTGAAAATCAAACCTGGATCCTCCACAAGATCAGCAAATGCCTTTAACTACTGAGCTATCCTTCCCCCTCTTAAACATTTTAGATGCCTAGACCATGGTGTGTGCCCAATCAATAATGAAGAAAGACAAGAAGGAAATAAAGGAAGAAAGCAGATAATGAATTGAAATAAAGTCAGGCAGTGGTGGCACCTGCCTTTGATCCCAGCACTTGGGAGACAGAGGCAGGCAGATTTCTGAGTCGAGCCAGCCTGGTCTACAGAGTGAGTCCCAGGATAGCAAGGGCTGTACAGAGAAAACCTGCCTAGGAAAAAAAGAACTGAAATCAAGAACCAGAGACTCAGCTGGGTGTGGTGGCGCACGCCTTTAATCCCAGCACTCGGGAGGCAGAGGCAGGCGGATTTCTGAGTTCGAGGCCAGCCTGGTCTACAAAGTGAGTGCCAGGACAGCCAGGGCTACACAGAGAAACCCTGTCTCGAAAAACCAAAAAAAAAAAAAAAAGAACCAGAGACTCACCAACAGTGAGCATCGTTGTTAGTACTGAGCCAGAGAAAGAATGGAAGTTTACCTCCAATATACCAATGTGAGATCAGAGAATGTATGAAGGTCCCCACTGATCTCTATATACCACTGTGGCATCTGATTACCCCATTCTGGAAGACAGTCTTATTAAACTTGAATTTAACTTTATAGTGAAGAAGGTAATATCTATCAGAAAGTCAGAAATGTGTGTCAGTGTCATACTGGTGCACTTTGTGAGGTGGTGACTAACACACAGCAGCACCTGGCTCTGCAGGCTGGCCGTCTAAGATCAAGGTCATCTAAGGAGAACCTTCTCCCTATTGTGCCATGGTGGAAGACAGTAGAGCTAAAGAATGCCCACACCCAGGATGGGCCCACAGACAGCAACTTTCATGACCAAGTGCCTAGGGTCTTCTCTCATCCTAGAGGGCCCACTGTTGCTTTGAGGGCAGTGTTCTAAGACATGACACAGTCAATTCCCAGCTGGGCTATAAATAACACCTGCCGGTGGGTGAACAGCGAAACATGAATGTCACCTTCCCCTCCTGGCTTCTTCACTGCAGACACAAATGAAGGGGAAAAGCTAATCTCACAGGTCATTGATTTGTGTCATCAGTGGACTCCCACAAAGATCTTTACAACAAAAGACAGAAGGTAAACGCACTGCCAGCAGCATATTCATTACTGACAATGATAAACATTCATGCATATGGTTTTCTCCTCGCCAATGGCCAAAGATACTTGGAGTGACTTCAGGAGGGAAGAGAATTATGGCCACACCATCACTATCAAGCCCAGAGACAAGAAGTGTCAAAGTCTGAGTCCCACTGGGAAGAGGAAAGTTTGCCCACTATGTTGAAGAATTGATATAATATTCTAGCATCCTCTCCCTTTTTCCAATGCACTATTCTCCTGCCATCTCAAGTTCCAGGAAGCAAGCTCTGTGCTCCTATCTCCTCTCTGCCTCATCCCCTTCCCCTGTGACATATACTCACACACTCAGACAGATTATTACAAAGTGCTGCACAGGGTCATGCTCAGCTACCAAGGAGTCCTGTCTTGGAACTGCCATCACTAGAGTGTTAATGCTGAGAGGTGGTGTGACCTTTAGGATGTTGGGTCACTAGGTCAAAGACGGTGCCAATGGAAGAAATTAGAAGTTAGTTTATAATGGAATATTGAAGTTATTTTCTTTTAATTTTTATATTTGTTTATTTATTTGTATATGAGTATTCTACCTGCATGCGTGTCTGAGTACCATGTACATGACTAGTGCCCAGGGAGATCATACAAGGGCATTAGATCTCCTGGGACTGGAATTACAGACAGTTGTAAGCTACCATATGGGTACGGGGAATTGAACACTGATCCTCTAGAAGAATGGTCAGTGTTCTCAACTGCTGAGCCATCCTTCCAGTCCTAGGACACTGAACTGTTCTTACATGAATGTTGCTGGATAAAAGCAAAATGGGTGATGGAGCTGGCTTGGTCAGTGAAGAGCTTACAATGCAAGGAAAGGGATATGAGCTCAAGGGAAGATGGCTCAGTCAGCATGGAACTTGCAATGCAAGGATGGGGAATCTGAGCTCAAGAAAAGCTACACATGGTACCATGCACTGGAGAGGGGCAGATGACATGGTCCCTTTGGCTCAGTAGGCTATGAGGTCTAGGCCAGGGAGAGAGTCTGTCTCAAAAACAAGCAAGGTGGTCAGTTATGAGAGACAGCACCCAAGGTTTTCCCCTGGTATCTACGTGCACACATGTACACATGCACCTGTACATATACATACACCTGCATAGAAGCACACACAACAGAGAGTGAGACTGGACCTTTCCTAGTGCCTCTGGCTCTCTGTCTCACAGGTGATCTCCCCATACCATTCACAAGCCCACCATAATGCCACACCTGTGGCTAGGGATACTATTTGGATGTTAAGACTCCAGAATAGAAAGCTAAATAAACCTCTTTTCTTAATAAACTACTTAGCCTTAGATAATTTGTTATAGCAATAGAAACCAGGTTAATATGGAACTTAAAATAGTGTGCGGGAAGAGGAGATGTGATGAAATATGCTGTATTATAGCCAATTGACAGAGGCAAACAAGAAAAAAACAAGTCATGATGGTAGCCACACTATTTAGGGCAACCTCTTTCAGCAGTGTTATATTCCTGCCTCAAATACAGGGATGGGGTCAAGTGTTGCGGGCCTTGTGTCTCATGTTCATTCCAAACCTGCAGGAATCTCATTGGCCATTTTCAGTATTGATCTAACCAAGTCTCTGCCAGACCCCATGTTTTTTAATTTCATACAAAGAAATAAAAATGGTCAGTGATATTTCCTCAAGGTCCCAGTTTCTGCTGAACATTTGATCTTCTACAGCGCTTCCAGAATGTTCATCATTTCCCAGCCACAATCATCATTTGCTAGTGGGTAACATGGAGCAAAAATATCTTCTATTCGTCCCCCCAAAAAAGTATTAAAATTGAAAAAGAGAAAGAAAGTTTGAAGCATTCTGTTACTTTTTTTCTTCCCAAAAACAAAAGGATATGGTATTTCCACAACCCCTGCCCCAGCCCAGATGTAAGAAAGACGGAAACTCCACAGATGAAGTCACTTTCAGTTGCTGACACACTCTCCTTAAAAGGAGCCTCAGACCTGAGGTCCTGGGAGATCTCCCACCACGGAACCACTGTTTTAATACATTCTTCTAATGCCAAGGTTTTCCAAAAAGAGGGTAAAAATACCTTCTTAGGGCAATTTGCGTGCAAATGGAACAGCTCATTAAAGACTCCCTCAACGAGAATGTATAAACACGGGTCTTGGCCACAAAGAAACAGTTTCCTGGGGCAAACTGCATGGTCTGACTTCCCAGAAATACACTGGAAATGGAACAAAAGAAAACGCCTCATAGTGCTTTGTCTGCAGCCACAAAACACACACATGAGGTCCCTCCCAGCCCAAACTTAACCCCGTGCCCCTAAGAGGTACAAAACTAAGAGCCAAACTCCCACCACATGGTCACTGAACATATACAAATCGTAACTGTGCCAGCTACACATGATGGCCCACACTAAGGTGGGCCAGGAAGCAAGCCGTTCCTCAGCGGAAATAGGAACAGGTGTCCTGTCATAATATTTTCTACCCAAGAGTTTAGATCCACTCTAAGAAAGAATAATAACATCATATATAGAATACCTGCTATGCCTATATGAACAACTGTAAGGCTACACCTACTAAATATGAATCTTGAAAAAAAGAACCCAAATTATGACATTGTAGGTATGTATCTAACAAGTGATGGCTTAGAACAAACCACTCAAGCAGAGCAGAGTCTGTTTTGATATTGTTCTGTGTCCACTGCCACTCTAGGTCTCTCCAGTGAGGACTGTTGGTGTCTTTGTTCCCCTTTCCCATTCCACCAACCAGCGCGTTGCCAAGGTGAACCACCTTGGTGGTTGTACAGTCAGTGTGAGCTTCTCCCTCTCTTCCTCTTTCTCTCCCCTCACACTCCACTGATCATGACCCTTCCAAGCATCTCCTGAAAAGTCTTCCCCTTGATGTTCTATTCCAGCCAGATCCAACATTGCCTTTCAACAAACGGCTCTCCACATCACCCCACTGAAAGATGGGAGAAATAGCCCCCAAACATTTCATATTTCACACACACACACACACACACACACACACACACACACATATACCAAAAAAAAAAGAACTCTCTACAAGGTAAATTCTTATTGCCAATCTGGTTCACAAAATGAGGACTTCTAAGGGTGAGGGACTATAGCTCAGCGGGTAGAGTGCTTGCACGCTATTCACAAAGCCCTGGATTGAGCCACCACATTGTGAAAGTGGGTATGGTGGTGAAGCCTGTAATCCCAGGACTCTGGAAGTAAATGCATAAAGATCGGTAGCTCCAGGTTGTTCTTAGCTAGATAGCAAGCTTGAGGTCAGTCTGACCTACGTGAGACCTTATGTCCAAAGTAAATAAACAGATAAACTAATAAATAACATTCAATACTGAGACATATATGTTTATTTTATTGCTTCTAAGTTGGAATATTTTATAGTAATGCTTTTTAATATGTTTTAATTTTTACTAGATTGATTAATTTTATTTTATGTGTGAGTATTTTGCCTGTACACAGTGTACTAAATGCATGCTTGGTGCCCACGGAGGTCAGCACAGAGTACGAGATCCCATAGAACTGGAGTAAGATGGTTGTGTCCCATCATGCAGATGCTAGGAATCGAACCCTGGTCCTCTGGAAGAGTACCCGTGCTCTCAACTGCTGAGCCATCTCTCCAGCATCCTGTATAGTAATAATATTTACATGTATGTCTTCAAAGAATAAGCAAGTAATTCTGAGCCCAGATGTTAGATGTCCGTGCCACTTATTTTGTTAGAAAGTTTTGTCCTCTTTCCATAATTGTCCACCAATCACAAGTGACCATGAGCTCAGTTGGCATGAAGGACTCACTATTGTGTGACACAGCAAAAGTCACGGGCTGGGTTTGGGGCTTAGTTCTGATTCTTGGTTGGATTGTGCTAACCTGCCAAGTTTCAGTTTTCTTTCTCAAAAATGGAAATAATACTCCCCTGCCCTTCACGGAGTTAGTGTCAAAATTAAATGAAAATAAAGCTCTGCTTTACATAGACACACCATTTGCATGTATGCACTTTTTAGCTAGATGATGAGCCCTTAGATTACTGGTAATAGGTAAATATTGCAAATTAAGCAATATTCTATGAAGCAGAGAAAGGCGGTTTTTTTCTACAGTTAATGTTTCTGCAACCAATTATGTTCACTGAATACCAGAGGCAGCCCTCACTATTTATAGAAGTCGCAAGTGAGAGTATGCTGGCCCTCAGAGACTGCCAGCACTTTCCCCTCATCTGTAATCACTCTCTGCTCTCCTTGGCAAGCTCTCCTGAAGTCTGCAACTCATTCCCATCCCCTAATTTCAAAGAAAAGAGAACACAGCCCCGCCCACAGCTGAGCTGCCAGCACTGTTTCACCTTCATGCTGGCATCTGGGTCCTAGTTATCCTGTTACCCTGGTAACCACAGGAAGTGGGGTGGAGAAGGTGTAGGTGAAGCCACTGCCCATGGTGAGTGTGGACAGTCTAGTGATGTCATTGTCTCTGGTGCATTTGCCTCTGGGCAAGAGGGTACTGATGAGTGGAGTAAAAGGATGTGCCTGAAAGAATGCAGGGGCCAACTGTCAACTTCTAAGATATGGAGACAGATGTGAATCTACCTCAAATCCCAGATCCCCACTTGAAGCTTCCTTGAGGCAGTCTCCTAGTTCAGGGGCTGTAATTATTCAATTCATTGGCTCCTAAAGGGGGTTCTAGACATATAGCTAATGTCCCAGAGAAGCCCTGGTTATGTTTAGATCCTGCTCTGTTAGGCAGAAGTAAAAGGTGAGGAAGAAATGGAGGGTGGAGGCCAGTGGGGAGGAGTGGGGGCAGGGGAGGGAGGTGAGGGCAGGCAGATGGGGGAGAAACTGAGTTTGATCATCAGTGACAACAAGAAGGAAAACCTGTCCTAAATAAGTGTCTCAGACTTTCAGTCCTAGCACTTGGGGGGCAGAGAAACAAAGATTACTGTGACCTGAAAGGCAAGCGTGGCCTATGGGAGGAGTGCCAAAACCAGATGGTCTTCAAATCTCCTTATTTTGTTTATTTAGAAAAGTGGACATAGTTTCACAGCTGAACGTATGATTCAGAATACACCTTTAGGCAATACACCAGTTATAATGGTTTTCAAATGCAGTGTTTGGATATTCCCTTTGAATTTCTCCTTTAAAGATTATTAATTACACATTTGTACTTAAGTTTCTCTCAGGGAGTTCATAATGTAGTGTGATAGTTTGGGACCATTTTGAGTTATTGACTATCTCAAAATTCTGATTTAAAACATAGCTGTGCTCAGGAACGCAGGAATACAAGTAAAATTTGCATTAGTTCTAGAGTTTAAAGACTACCTGGACCTTAAAAATGCTTAATATTAAGGGAACAATAGGGGAAAACTAACTCAAAAGTAACACAAATTAAAACAGTAAGTTCAGATAAAGAAACATTTACATGGATATGGTCTGAGCGGGGAGGGATTCACGATGAGGAGCATTGTGGCTTGACATGGAAGGATGGGGGGATCTTCCTGAGGCCCCCAGCTCCCAGGGAGAACCCACTTCTATGACTTTACTAACTGGATGTAGTATCAAACTGCCCTCTAAGTAATTATCTCAGCCCTTTCCACATACATTTATTTTTGCAATGGATAGGGGTTAATAAGTGTGGTGGTTTCTAACGTGGGCTTTTTCACTCATGCCCAGTTCCCAAATAATAACTCAAAGTATTACTATTATTAATAAATGCCTAGACTATAAACTATGCTCATTCCCTGACTAATTCTTAACTTATATCCCATTTATTCTAACCTGATTTCAGCTACAGATGGTTTCCTTTCCTCTGCCTCTTAAGTCTCCTTCCAGTGCCAATAGGAAAAAAAAAAAAAAAAAAAAAAAAAACTTTTCCAGTCTCATGCTCTCCCAACTGGAAGTCCTGCCTTCTAGTCCTGCCTCAGTTTATTGGCCATTAGCTTTTTTATTGACAAGTGAGTCTTCAACACAGTGTACAGGCGATTATCCCTATGGTGGTTTGAATGAGAATGTCCTTCATAGGCTCCGATGTTTGAATAATTGGTGACTAGTTGATAGCGATGTTTGAGAGAATTAGGAGGTGCGGCCTAGATGGAGGAAGTATGTATGTTACAGGGGTGAGCTTTGAGATTTCAAAGCCCCTTCCTTTCCCAGTACATTGTACTTGCTTCAAGCTTGAGTCTTAAGATATGAGCAATCAGCTGTTCCTGCCACTAGAAGTTCCCAACCAGGCCATGACGGTTATGAACTCTTTAACCCTATGAAACTGTAGGTCTAAATAAACTCTTTCTTCTGTAAGTTTGCTTGGCCAGGATGTTTCATCTCAGCAACAGAAAAAGAGCTAGAATGATAGAGAAACTCCAATTTGTCAAAGTACAGAAAATAAATGACTGTGGAGTGCTCAGCCATGTGCCCAGGCTCAGGAAATATTGCAGGTGACAGGGCAGAAATATGGTAATAGCCAAGAGTTGATGGGGGGCTGCTTAGAAACAATGTCTCCCCAGCATGGTAAGGCCACTGCACTGGAACTCACAGCTCGAGACTGGCATAAAGCAAGTCAGTGAACATGGAGCACAGAGCAGGAGCCCCACTCCTAGCAGAGGAACTACTGGCAGCTGATAGCTGCTGAGAGAGGAAGAGTCCGGTTTGTTGCTATTGCTTGTTTGTTTGTTTGTTTGTTTGTTTGTTTGTTTGTTTTTCCAGGACAGAAGCCCAGGATAGGTCCCCAAGTTCCAGCTTATGGCCCCACACCCATGTTTATTCAGACAATACTAATTGTACTCAGTAGGTTTAGAGTGTGGGGAATTGTTGTGGATAGCCCTAGTGATGCTTGCATTTTGATGCTAATTCTGCTTTCCCAGGAGTGGTTGGAACAAGGAATGAGTCAAGTATTCAGGTGACTTCTTGTGAACCACCCCCACAAATGAATAAAGGGACCAATCACTGGGCAAGTAGGCAGGACTTCCAGGTTGGATGGAGGAAGACAGGAAGCAGGAGAGAGTTAGGGACTTTTAGGACACGGATAGCAAGAGAGCAAGATGTAGACACTAGTGTCTCCTGGTGGACTCACCACTGGAGGACTTAGATTTAATATGGTCTACAAGATTAGGAATCTAGTTGTTGCGCCCAGCGATTGAGTTACCATTGTTTCTGAACTAAGTTTGTGTGGTGTTTTCCTTCATGCGGTGGCTTGACTGGGTTCAAGAGAGAAAGGTACTGCAGCAAAGCATGGGTTTGCCAGATGTGCATCACAAAAGGCCTTGGGGGTTTTGAAGTATGGGGCTGGCCAGTGAGGTAAGAACTGGCAGGTGAGATGACCAGGGCTGAAAATAGCTGGGTGTAGCACAGGATCCTACCATTCTTTTCAATATTTCCAGCAACAAATAGATATAGATATAGATATAGATATAGATATAGATATAGATATAGATATAGATATAGATATAGATATAGATATAGATATAGATATAGATATTGGGGAGGGGTCCTTGAGGGGGTGGAGGAGGACCATGGGGATAAATTTAAATACACTGTATACATGTATGAATTAACAAATAATTGTGAAAGTAGGGATAGGGAAACACATTCAATGCTAAAAGAGTAAAGTAAGGAATGAGGCATCAGATAAATATATGAATTTTTGGCATGCCCAAAAAAGGGAAATCTTTAAAACAAGGGAAGGTTTGAGTTATTCTATACGTAATGTCAAGTTGTTCAGGTTCTGTGCAGGGGAAAGGACAAAGTCAGAACAGCACATAGGAAAGAATGTCTAGCGACACTAAAGGATGAAGGGCTTTGGACAGGACTGAGAATACAGAGAAAGCTACCACACAGTCATCGAGAAGTGAGTGGTCAGTGGCTACAAGGGCAACATAGCAGTGTCTTCTGGGATGTGAAGGAGTTCGCAGAAAGAATTAGAAAACTCTACAAAGCTGTGTTTCTTAAATGATAGGAAACACAGGATATGAACATTTTCAGGGCAGACTGAGTTTGGGCTATGAGTGTTTCCTGAAAATTGATGTAGCATGCAGCTTACAACTCTGTGACTCAGAACAGTAATGATATTAATAGTTGTAACAGTGACGAGGGAATACTAAAGTGTCATTGAAAACAGGAGAGTCTTCAAGGAGCTAGGGTTGCAGAAAGTTAAGGGTCACTAAAGCTGCTCCAAACCAGTAGCTTTCAGGTTCTTATGCCTAGAAGTTGAAAAATAAAATTAATAGACCATAGAGATGAATTTTAGAGAAAAGTTTAGGCCCAAGAAAACCTTATAGACTTTCCTATGGTCTACACCAGAGGCAGGAATTCTGGAAAGAAAAACCACATTGCATTAGCTCACTACAGGTATAATTATTCCTCTTATTGTCTTTAACAGGGCTTAAAATGGACCTGCCTCCCTGGAGGTGGTCCTTTGGCCAGGTGATTAACCTACCCAACTATTAAGAGAGGAGACTACACTAGCAAGATTTTGCTGAAAGGACCCAGATATAGCTGTCTCTTGTGAGACAATGCCGGGGCCTAGCAAACACAGAAGTGGATGCTCACAGTCAGCTATTGGATGGATCACAGGGCTCCCAATGGAGGAGCTAGAGAAAATACCCAAGGAGCTAAAGGGAACTGCAACCCCATAGGTGGATCATTATTATGAACTAACCAGTACCCCAGAGCTCTTGTCTCTAGCTGCATTTGTATCAAAAGATGGCCTAGTAGGCCATCACTGGAAAGAGAGGCCCATTGGACTTGCCAACTTTATATGCCCCAGTACAGGGGAATGCCAGGGCCAAGGGGTGGGTGTGGGTGGGTGGGGGACTGGGGGGGTGTATTGGGGACTTTTTGGAAAAAAAATTTAAAAAAAAAAAAGAGAGAGGAGACAACAGGATTTCTCTACCCAGAGGTAGTTTCCTTTTGTCTTATTGGGCCCTCAATGCCACTGTAATAATGTTAAGACTAAATTAAAAATTTTCAGACTGTCAGAAAATTGCTGAACCCCCTCCCAAGAGAATTTTCAGCCCTTGAATAGGTAGAAGATCAGCAATTAGTTTAGGATTCCTATCCTATTCCAAACTCTTACCCTCTTAACTTGTTTTCTTGTTTGTTTCCTTTTTCTCCACTTCTAATTAAAATATAATTACACCAATATATAAATGCAGCCCAATGTTAGTATGTATGTATATGTGTATATGTATATTGTTAGTGAGTATATAGTTTCAGAGCTGACCATCCCTGTGAAAGGCTAATTCTCCCTCTCTCCTTAATCATTAGTTACCTATGCTCTTTGTATATTGGTAGACCTTGTGATTTTCTTTGTCTGGGACTTATTTATGCAGAGGTTTCTAATGAGGCAGTCTCACAGTGGACATCCCAGTACCCTGGTTCTTGCACTCTTTCTGCACATTAATGCAACATGACCCTTGGAGTGTGAAGATAGAAAGTGTGGTATGCAGACAGCAGAGGTGAGTCATGCAGCCAACTACTTCAGAAACTCTCATTTTATCCAGGGAGACAATCTCATCAAAACTGTTGAGGTGGCAGACAGTTCACAGCATCATACATTGAAGTGCTGATCAGAAATGAGTTTCTTTCCTCTTCCTCAACTGAACACATAATAGTGGGTACAGAGGTGAACTGGTGGTGTATCCTTGCTTGAGCAAACACAGGGGTCATGTTCCGGAACATTCAGGAAGTCAGTGTGCAAGCAGGTGACAGATTGGAGTTACAACTTGTGGCCGCTGATCACCAGTCCAGATGTGCTTTCCCCAACCCAGTGTCCTTAGAAGATTTGGGGCCATGAATGAGCCCAGCAGAGCTGGAGCGCTGACCTAAGTCCTGCAAAGCAGGTGTCTGGGGACCATGGAGCTGCCACTCTGATGGATGGATGGAGCTGCCTCCAGCTGCTTGAGCCTTTCCAGCCTCTGGTGGAGAGAGGGACATGGACTTCACACGTGTTTATTTAGGAGGAGAAGGTAGGGAAAGCAAAATGGTTTCTTCACAGGAGGTCTCTACATCTTTCTGAATTTCTTTTCCAGTTCTCCTAACCTGCTAGCATGAACTGAGACCTGATACAAAGACTCTGTTTTGCAGCCTGCCCTTCTGTCTCATGGACCCTCATACTCCTTCCTTGAGAGAATGTGTAAGACCCACTTCTCTGAGGGTTAATTTTTTATTTCAGAGTGTAGGAAAAACACACACACACTCACACAGGCAGGAGCAGAAACTGTAAGCCCTGTCAAAAATGGTGCTGAATCAGGGCTGTAGAGGTGTCTCTGTCAGTAAAGGTTTTCCTGGCAATCAGGAAGTCTGAGTCCCAACCCCTAGAACCTGTGTAAAAAGCTGGATGTGGTGATGCACATTTGTAACTCCAGCCCTGAGAAGGTGGCGACTGGCAGGTCCCTAGGGCTCACTGGCCAGCCAGCCAAGCCTCCTTAGTGAGTTCAAGGCTGGTGAGAGGCTGGGGGGGGGGTAGGGGGAAGAGAGGGGTGGCACCTGGGCAGGAGTGGGAGGAGTGGGAGGGACCAGAGGCAATTTATCTATGGCTACATTAATGGTGAAAGTGACACCCTCTGGCAACATTAATGGCCTGAGTAACACAAAGAAAAGCAGACATAAAAGTCAGAGGGAACTCCCTGAGAAGGCTCCAGATGAAGTGGTGAGAATAAGAGAGAGACATGGGGAATCAAAATGAATGTTATGTGAAGGTATGAAACTGTCACACAATAAAAACAAAATGTTTAAGGTGAATAGTGCATGAAGACTCAAGGCTGCCCTTTGACATTTACAACTAGGTGCACACAAGTACATATGCACACACAGTACACGTGCACTTGCCACACATACGGGCACCTAAAAGCACAGAGAAATACACACGTGTGTGCATTTCAGACGTATTAGAAAGCCTCTAATTTTAAAAAGTACACACATCCCTTCTCGGCCTTTTGGATAAGATCAAGTGTAAAAAGAAGTACACAGATGATTTTTTCTGAGATGGAATTTTTGATGGTCCATTTTAATGGCTACTATGTGTTGACAGGAGGGAGCAACGGAACCCTGCTGAAGACGGAACTGGAGTGTGACATGGTGAGCCTTGAAGCTTGATTGGGGCTAGGACTGTGAAAGGTAACCTGGTTTCTGGTTGAGCTAAGGTTTGAAATCCCGGTGACTCTGCAGGGGATAACCCTGCAAGGGACAGTAGGTGTTTTGCCACTATCCTGGACACCAGGCTTCTGGCACGAGGCCACAGCTCTCCATAAGTTTGTGGCCATCAGTCACATAATGGCAACACCCCAACGTCCTCCACAGGTAGAGGGCATGACCACAGGTCATGGGTCACATAGCCTCAAGACAGATCTCCATTTTAATGAGGTACCTAAAGGCCTGGAGGCTTAGCCAATAAACTCCCCTTCCCAGACACTCCTCCCTGCAAAAGGTATTTAACCTCTGCCCCACCCTGAGAAAGTGGGGTACAGTTTTACTCATCGCCACTCTCCATCATGATAATAAATGCCATAAAACCATGGACTGTCTCTTTCCATCAGGATCCGAGGTGGGGAACAATGGAACCATCCTTCGCCTAAAGAGCCACATCTAATCTCTCGCAAGAGGCCTCTCAGCGCTCCTTGTATGTTCTCCACCAAGCCAAGCCACCCACCAAGCAAGCCAAACACTCTCCTCCCCATGGGACCCAGCTGGGGTTCTCGCCTCTTTTCCCCTATGGCCCCAGGATAGATCCAGCCCACGGGACCCCACTCTGTTCTCAGCTCTTCCGCAGCATCCAGTGGCATCTGGGGTGCCCAAGAGCCTGAGAACCAGGCAGCCCTAGCCTCTGTGCAGGCCCGGGGACCCCTAATCCAGCTCCAGCTATCCCTGGGAACCTCAGACTGCGCTCCCCCACCCCCGGGTGGGGTCCAGTGGCTTCACATAGTCTAACACCCACCCAGCGCTGGTGTGGGGTAAATACAGTCAAAACTCCCTGTGTCCTGCCTCTCTCAGTAGCTCAAGCCCTGTGGCAGAGTGGGCACCCCATAACCCAACACTTGGGGTCTTCTCCCAGCACTCTGTCCCATATGGAAGATCTCCTGTGAATAACCCAGAAATCTTGCAATGTTGCATATGGAGATGGAGACTGGGTATTCTTAACAATTTTTCTATCTTCTCCTCTGAATTTCAGAGAGTAAATTTCTAACAGGACATATATTTCAGCTTAATCCTTAAAGGAAGGAAATCATGAGAAGATGATTGGAGACAAAACTATACAAGCAATATACTTTCTATGCACCACTTCAGTGGTGTTCTTTGCTTATTTGCCAACCAAAGATTTATGTACCCCCAAAATGTCCAACTCACTTGCCATTCACATAAGAAAAGCAGCAGGCATCTCACTTCACAGAGCACAGTTCATGGCTATTTATAAGTGGAGTGGAATAACAAATCATTAGGGCGTGTCAGAGAGCGTGGGTAACATGCTTATTGTATTTCATGTGTCCGTGTGCTATCTCAGCGTTTACAGACCCAGCAGGAGGAGTTTCTTGATATTTCCTTCTCAGTTACAGCCAGATGGTAAAATTACAGTGTTTCTGGTTCACAGAGAACTGTGGCCTTTGTACAGAAGGGTGTTGGGCTCCTAATAGGTAAAGAGAGTGTGGGTAATAAGAATCTGTGTTTCTCAACGTGTTTGATGCTTCTTCAATCTAACTTCAGCTCTTCGCTTGGACCATCTGTGACACCCTGGATATTTCAGATAAAGTTACATTCACTGTAATGGGAGGATGGACTCCACAGCGGGAAGGGTTCAGGCAGAGGGCCTTCTGGGAATTTTGTCATTTTGCTGACACATTATCCATCTCTGACATCCTAAGAGACTTGAACTTGTACTGGACCTCACAGTCAGAGTTAGTAATACACACTGACGTCACTTAAGACTGCTGTCCTACTATGTGCTCAGCCCATCTGTTTAACCTGCCTTTAAGAGAACAATGTCACAACCAACCTCCTATGCCTTAGAATCCCCACATCATCGGCTTTACATCCTAAACTACCACATAGCTGCAATCTTAAATTCTGTATTCTTCCATGCCCCTGACCAAAGACTGACACATGTGTGATTCTACATGTGTTTTAATAATCATTTGCTGCAAACAGCAAAGAGACAGAGAACAATCTTATAAAATGAGTATCATTGCAAGGGCTTGATAGACAATGGTGACTGAGATGCTGTTTGCTGTCTGGGTGTGGAGTGGATCGACCTGATGCTGCTTAATTCTACAGCTAATACTGGTGCCTCAAGACCTGGTTGCCCCAGAGATGAAAGAATCCACATGTATACCCAAGTGACACTATGTGACTTTGCCCCCAAGTTATTTATGATTGGTGACTAAAGATGCCAACAGGCAATACCTGGGCAGAAGAGATATGGGTTGGGGTTGGGGTTTCCTGGACTTGGGGGTCAGAGGAGAACCCAAGGGGGAGAAGAAGATGAAGGAGGAGAGCCTGCCATAGGTTAGGTGAGTCATGAAAACTGGCTAATTGGAGTTAAAAGCAGACCAGATGAAACATAGTAAGTGAAAATCAGGGTTATCTGTAGGAAAATGGATTCTAATAGCATAGAGAGTAGATATCTGCTCAGGACGTGTGCATGTTTACTGCAAATAATAAGAGTTATGTGTCTTTTATCCTGGAACTGAATGATCAAGGTGGGGTAGAAACTCCAGATTGAGACTGAAATTTTCTACAACATAAGTGAGCAGGAGTCAGTGAGTTTACCTCTTGTAAAACACTGTAAAAGGATCTGTAAAGGTTTCCTCTCTCCTTCCCCATGTGAGGCTTTCTGTGCTGACCAATGAAAGAGAAAGCAAAGCCCTTTTGCTGGATAGGCACAGTGACAGATTCACAAGACAGCACTCAGGCAGGCACATACTCAGACATATATGACAGACAGACAGGCAGACAGGCAGACAATGAAAGACACAGAGATTGAAGGAGAGAATTCAAATCTAGGCTCACTCTGGTCAAACAACATCAAGGGGAAGTGACTTGATTTCCTCCCTTAATGCTACATTAACAAATCAGTGGTGACTCTTATCTTATTATCAATGCATTCAAACTGACTACAGGTAATGTTCTATTTGTTAGCCATACTGGCTTCTTTGTGAAACTCAGCTCACTATGTGTGTGTATATGTGGGGTTTTTTTTACATACACATAACATTTTACAGTAAAAATGAAAATTAAACATATTAGTATAACTCACTAAATCATATCTGACCCACACACACACACACACACACACACACACTGAGATTATGTTAGAATTACACAGAAAGGATTGTCTTCCCAAGCCATGAACCCACAGAACTAGGAGACTGGAGGAAAGTAAGGTAGAAACCAGAGGGATCAAGTACATTTTAGAGTAGCTCATGTGGCATAACAAGTGACTAACGTAACAAAGGGAAAACTCCCCACACCCGAGAAGGGGAAGGTACAATCCTTGGAAAGTCTCAAGGGTTAGTCCTACCAGACAGCCCTGAAGCTGAGATGTTGTCAGGACTCAAAATGACAGGATTGGCACCCAGTCCTTATAAGAAGCAGTCAGGCCTCCAGATGCCTCCATCACCACAGCAAAGGATGACAGATGAGAACCAATGGGAGTCGCTTTGCACAGCCCAGAGCCCCAGTGCTGGGTGAAATTTCAGATGCTGAGGAAGGAGGCAACTTAGACACTTCCTGACTTGACCTCCTGCATCCTGGCAGTGAGCCACACAGCCCTCGACAGGAAAGGACCAATTTCTGTCCAAGAAAACTGGATGAATGTAAAGACTCAAATACTCAGAGATGCAAAGTCCATCAATAAACAGACTCCTCTGGCAAGCACACGCAACACATACACAGAGAAGCATAAAGATATACTATACATACATATGTATATATGTTTATACATACATGTATAAACAAAAGTACATGTGTGCAGTCACAAATACACATTTGTACACACATACATACACAGAAATACAAAACATATACACATAAAATACATATATGTACACATAAATATATTCATAAATACAAATACATGTATGCATTCACAAACATATATTTGCACATGCATGCCCTTATGTATACAAATATGCATGCATACACTTACATATACACACTCATGCACACTTATGTATACACACAGGCACACACTTACATATGCACACACAAAAAGTACATACATACACCATATGCACACAAACATGCTCACATATACACTCATAAACACACAACATACACGCAGAGAGAGCTTTTAATCAATACTTTAAGCCTTCACTATCCACTATAAACAGGAAAAAAGTGATCAGATATTTGAAGAAAACCCTTTGGCACTGAGACTGTCACAAAAGTAAAAATAAACAAGAGTGGAGTTTAGATGACACAATTACTGTGGAGAGCAAAATAAAACCATAGACACTGAACATGCTAGATTTAACTTCATCAAACAGGAACAGAATGCAGTAAAAAGGAAACATTTAAGAAAAAGACTCACAGGTAATTAAATGATAAGATGACAGAAATAAAATACAAAAATTTTAGATATAAAAATGCTGAGGAAAAAAACCATCCACTTAGGCTGAAGATGTAGCTTAGGGCTAGACACTTACCCAGCATGCATGGGGCCAATGGGCCCCACCTAGCATCACAAGTAAAAAAAGCTGAGTGATGGGGATGGTGAGAAACTCCATGAAGGGACAGAGGGAAAAAGTGTAAAAGCCTCCAAAGGAAAGAGAAAACAGGCATTAGAAAGCCAACAGATTCAATAGCAGCCTTGGTCTCCAGCAGAAAGCTATACGCGGTCAAGCTCTAATAGCAATCTGTAGAGCATTTGTGCACAGAAACACAGGGCACCAACCCTGCAGAAACCAGTCTACAGTGGCATAGGAGGAAGAAACGTTTCAGAAAGGGTGTTCCCAAAGGGGTGGGTGATGGATGCAAAGGCACCTTCAGTGTTGAACATTTGGAGATGAAATTCACACTACTTCTGGCTTTAAGTCTGATGGTAAATTTGTTACAATTAAAAAAAAAAAAAAAAAAGACCTACCAGAGTTTTTCCTGAAGATAAGAGGAAAAGTTATAAAATGACTTGTAGTTTCCAACCAAGACAAGTGAGTAGAGACTAGGTTTACCACACAAACAAACCAAACCAAAAGGGACAAAATAGTCACCTAAAGCAAAGATGTCCAGACGCTGGCCATCTCTCACTCAACCATGTCCTGATACGTGATCTTTCAAGTGAACCATACTATGGATCATATTTTTTCCTAAGTCTTGGGCTACGGGAGATAGCTCAGCTGGTAACAGACTTGCCTTGAGAACCCCAGGATCTGAGCTTGACTCCCCAGACTCCATCACAGAAGGCCAGGGTGGCAATGCATGCTTGCAATCCCAGCACTACAGAAGCAGCACTGGCAAATCCCAGGCCTCACTCATCTGCTCTTCTAAACTACTTGGTGAGCTCCAAGCCTGTGAGGGGCTGTGTCACCAACCAAAGTGGCTGGTGTGAAACAAATACGAACTAAAAAAGAATCTGGCCAAAGATGAGGAAGAAATATATACTGGAAACTGGAAGACGTTGTTGGGAGAAAGTAAAGGCCTGAAGAAAACAAATTTACTGTTGGTGGTCACAAAAATTAATGTGATTAGAATTTAACTTCCTAAGTTAATTAATAGATGAATTAACTGGATATTTTTTAAATATATATATATATATATATATATATATATATATATATATATATATATCCCAACAGATTTCCTATAGCTATTCACAAGCTGAGTCTAAAATCTGCTAAAAATGCAAAGGCTTGGACAACTCCAATATTTTAAAAACCAGAGTTGAAGATCTAACATGCCCTGGGTCAACATACAGTCTCAGCCTCAGCATGGAGAGCAAAGCCAGCAGGCCTCTAATGGACTGCTACACTCAGCTGCAAAAGCTCTGCCCTTTATAATCCAGACATTTTGGTCTTCTCCCCTCCCCTCCCCTCCTCTTCCTCCCTCCCCTCCTCTCCCTCCCTCCCTCCTTCCCTCCTTCTTCCCTCCCTCTCTTCTTCTTCTTCTTCTTCTTCTTCTTCTTCTTCTTCTTCTTCTTCTTCTTCTTCTTCTTCTTCTTCTTCTTCTTCTTCTTCTTCCTCTCTCTCTCTCTCTCTCTCTCTCTCTCTCTCTCTCTCTCTCTCTCTCTCTCTCTCTCTCTCTCTCTCTCTCTCTCTCTCTCTTTTTCTCCCTGCATGCTCATGTTCTCTCCCCCCCCTCCTCTCTGTCTCCCTCCCCATGGTGACTTCCCAGGCCTCTTTCCTTGGGACACGTAAACCAGCTGGAGAGCAGCTTACCAATAAACCTGCCTTTATATACTTAATTTGGCTTGAATTGGCTCATTTCATCAGTGGCGAAAAACTTATCCCCTAGGACCTTGTCAATGCAACACAAGCACTCTACCAACCAAGATACACCCTTGGCCTGCAAATACACTCTTATTAATAACTATGAGGGACCTGACTCCTGCTTGCAAAAGTACCACATCCAAGGGAAGTTTATAACCTGTCATCACCAGCCTGTTTTATAACAAACTATTAGTAAGAGAAAACTTTATTAAATAAAGAAGATAGAAAAGAAAAAAAGAAGGGAAGAAGGAAGGAAGGAAGGAAGGAAGGAAGGAAGGAAGGAAGGAAGGAAGGAAGGAAGGAAGGAAGGAAGGAAGGAAGGAAGGGCAGTGTGGCATGTGCACATTGGCACCCACCAACTCCCACCTCACCGCTCTAGCAACCCCCTTCTCTGGGGACATCAAGCCTCCACAGGACCAAGAGCCTCCACTCCCACTGATGCCAGATGAGGCAGTACTCTGCTACATCTGTAGTGGGAGCCATGGACCAGCCCATGTGTATACTTTGGTTGGTGGTTTAGTCCCTGGGAGCTCTGGGGGGGTCTGGTTGGTTGACATTGTTGTTCTTCCTATGGGGATGCAAACCCCTTCAGCTCCTTCAGTCCTTCCCCTAACTCCTCCACTGGGGTCCCCGGGATCAGTCCAATGGTTGGCTGTCAGTATCTGCATCTGTCTTAGTCAGGTGCTCGCAGAGCCTCTCAGAGGACAGCCATACCAGGCTCCTGTCTGTAAGCACATCTTGTCATCAGCAATAATGTCGGGGTTTGGTGTCTGAGGATGGAATGGATCATACAGTGGGGCTGTCAGTTTCTAGATGACCTTTCCTTAAGCCTCTGCTCCATTTTTGTCCCAGCATTTCCTTTAGACACAGACAATTCCAGGTTAAAATTTTTTAGATGGGGGTGGGGGGCATCCCTCCACTGGGTGCCATGCCTATCTACTGGAGGTGGTCTCTTCAGGTTCTCTCTCCCTGCTGTTGGGTGTTTCAGCTAATGCCACCCACATTTCGGTCAGGTTGTGCAAGGCTCAGAGACTTAGTCAGTCTCATAGAAACCTTCAGCCTTGGCCAGCTGCTGCCCTAATTGCTCTGAAAGCCTCAAGACACCAAGGCCAATGGGGTTTTCCCTCTGTGGAGCCTCCCCCAAAACTAGGCTTCAGAGTTCTGCTTTCACCATGAATGTTTAATCACTCTAAGCTTTCTCTCTATAATAGTTAGAGCCAACCTTAACATTCATCAAACTGTTCATTTGATCCCTTTGTATCTCAGAATGCTATGATGATCTCAGTACATGGCTATTTCCCGGAGAAAAATGTAAATTTCTACCTGTGGTGGTTAGTGTTAGTGTGTCACCTCACCTTAAAAGGCACAGCTCATTACCTGGGAAGGGAGTCTCAATAGGGATTATGTAAACCAGTTTGGCCTCTGAGCATGTCTTTAGGGGCTAGTCCTGGTTATCTTAACTGATGTGAGACAACCCACCCATTGTGGGGGACACTATTCCCTTCACAGAGGGTCTTGAATGATGTAAGAGTGAAGAAAGCAAATTGAGTGAAAACATGTACACATTACCCCACTGTGCTTTGCTTTTGACTGTGCGTATAATATGACCAATTCTCTCAGCCGCCCATCACTATGACTTCTGTACTAGATGGAGTTAGGAGATAAAATAAGCCCTTTCTTCCCTAAGGTTATTTTAACACAACAATAAGAAATAAAACCAATACATAACCCAAATCACACTGAATGGTTTTCTTCTTGACTAGCAACATAGACTCAAGTGATAAAGATGTAGCCAAAGGAAAAAATAATATCAGTTACCATAAGGAAAAGTATCTTTTAAAAAATACAGAAGGCAGAGGAGAAAAACAGAGGAGGATAAGAAGACAATAGGGGACAGGGGGTGTTGGTTGATTTGGGTCAACGTGACACAAATCTAGACACACCTGAAAAGAAGGAACCTCGACTGAGGAAGTATATTCCACCAGACTGGCCTGTGGGCATGTTTGTGAAGCTTTTTTATTAATGATTGTTGTGGGAGGGCACAGTTCATTATGGTTGGGGTTGCCCTGGGTATGGTGGTCTAGTCTCTATTAGAAAGCAGGCTGAGCAAGCCTTGGTGAGCAAGCCAGTAAGCAGTGCTCCTCAATGGCCTCTGCTTTGGTTCCTGCCTCCAGGTTCCTGCCACACTGGACTTCCTTGCTTGACTTTCCTTCAGTCATTGGCTGTCATCTGTGAGCCAAATCGACTTTTCCTCTCCAAGTTCCTTAACAGTGTTGTGTCACAGCAATGACAGAAAAGCTATCTGTGACCGAGGGTGAAGAGAGGACAGAAGAAGAGAAGGCAGCAGAGGGCGAAAAGGGAAACAAGGGGAGGGAAGCAGTCTATGAGACGCTGGACTATAGAGATGCCATCTTCTGCTCCTTCTTAAACCCATAGAACCAGTACAGCATGTGAATTCTCTCCATGGCTCTAAGTTGCTGCATGCCAGTCACTGCCATTGATTAAAGCCGCTACCTTTCATTTTTAATTTTGTGTAAAAGAGAGTTGCAACCAGTCTTCATGGCAGGTCACTGTGGGAGCTCAAAAGTGAGAAGTCTTATGTGGAGACAGAAACTTTCACTCTGGGTGAAAATTAAATGCTTAATTAAAATGATCTTTCACAGTGGCTGTAACACTCATCTTTCTGAAAGGGGGTGTTGTGTATTCCAACACCTACAGTGTGAAAGCTAAATTCTCCAGTCTAAAATTATTTCTATCCAGCTGTAGGGATGATGTCACCTTAAAAGGAGCCTATGGTGGGATTCGCCATTTGAATAAAATGTAGTTTAACTCTAAGCAGGATGATTCGATTATTCTTTTAATTTTATTTTTTATTTTATTATTATTATATTTTTATTATTATTTTATTTAATTTTTTTATTTTTTATTTTTTAATTTAATTTTACACACCTGAATAACACTCATTCTGCTTCCTAATGAAGTTTTCTTAAAAATAAAAGCAAAGAGTTATTGACCAAACCTTTGCATGGCCCCCACTGATGAGATCTCACTAGGGTCAGCAAGGGGATGAAGAAAAGACAGACAGACAGACAGACACACAGAGAGAAAAATCTGAAATCAGGTGGACTGGGCGCTGATGGAGAAGCCAGAGGACCCCAGGAGTTCAGCATGTTTCTCATGTACAGCTGAACAGGGAAGCAGAAATATTGTATACAGCTAAACAAGGATGCAGGGTTATGACCCGAAAATAACCTAAAAATCATGGTCAATGTAATTAATACATCAGAACTTCAAGGAAAGTGGTCTGTCTGCCATAGATTAAGCTCAAATTTCTTGGAACAGTCCAGCTCCATTTGTTCTGTCTCGTACATATGCTTCTGTCCCCATTTTTGATACAAATAATAAAAAAAAAAAGTCCTATAGGTCCATGCCTATAGGACATTCATGCTAACATCTGCAGCAAGTCTTTACATAAGTCTGGGTAAAAAAAATGCATCTTTTTTACCCAGAATCTCAGAAAAAAAACATAGGTTTGGGAATCATAAATATGGGATTCAAATCCCTACTAGCCCACATATTATCTCTGAAATCATTAGCAAGTCTCTCTCTCTCTCTCTCTCTCTCTCTCTCTCTCTCTCTCTCTCTCACTCTCGTGCTCTCGCTCTCCTTCCATATTCTTCCTTATATAAAATCTGATTACCTACCTGAAAAAGTAGATTGGAGAATTCATGCAAAACCACAAGGTACATGATACGAAGAGAGTCGTTGAGAAGTGGGTGTGTTTTCATTGTAAAGGTTCAGCTTTATTTGCTTACGTCCTCTCATGGTTCTTAGAAATACCAAAATAAATTAAGAAGGGAAACTACAGTAGGCTGGAGCCAAAACTCTTCCCTCCATCTCACCTTCCTGAGACACTGTAGAATGTATTTGCCCAGGAAGCAGAGGCTCTGGGGAGGCTGCTGTGTGGCTGCCTTCACTCTAGGAGGGAAGGATCTGGATTCCGATCGTGACCTCTGTGCTGCTCCCTAGTTCGAGGTCCATGCCCCATCCTAAAGCAAACACATGAAATCAATTACACATCTGAATTCCAGGCAGGCTCCTCTTAGCAGGGGATACCGCTGTGGCCAAGAAAACCTGGTTTACCACGGAGAGGTTTCTGCAGAGAATGTAGAGTCACATCAGTGAGATTGTTACTCGCCATGTCTTAGCAGAAGAATGCAACCTCGGTGTTCGCCTGGTCTCCTGTGTCTCTGTGTTTGCACCTTCAGTGTGGCTGTGTCTACTCTAGAAGACTGCAGTCTAGGACTAAGAAGACCCCAGACAGAGCAGGTGAGAGAACCAATCATATACTGCTAGCTGTCTGGAGGAGAAATGGAAGGATTCCAAATCTGAATCACATGTCAGTGGTCCCTAAAATACTCACTTCTCACTTATAATTCTCTGAACTCTGACCTTTCATCTGTTTTAGCAGAACTTGCTATGTTGGAATTTGCCAGGCCTTCAGACCCTCCATCTCAAGACCTCCCACTTAAGTTCAACCGAAACTATTTTTATTTTTATTTTTATTTTCATAAACTGAAGGGGAGAAAAGGATCACTTCCCTTAGCAAGAGAAAAACAAGCAGACTTATTAAGAAGGCCTCTTGGTCAGTGTTCTGTGGCTATGAAGAGACACCGTGACCAGAGACACACCTCTTATAAATGAAGATATTAAACTGGGCCTGGTTTACAGTTCAGAAGTTTAGTTCATTACTATTATGGCAGGAAGCATGGCAGCATCAAGGCAGACATGGTGCTGGAGAAGGAGCTGAGAGTTCTACATCTGGACTGGCAGGAGAGAGAGAGACTCATTTCCTCCAACAAGATCACACCTACTCCAACAAGGCCACACCTCCTAATCCCTGTCACATAGCACCACTCCTGATGACCAAGCTTCCAATCCTGTGAGCCCATGGGAGCTATTCCTCCTCACACAAGAGAATAGCTGGCTTCCCATGTGAGGGAAGTGGCTCAAGGCACAGAGTGGTCAAGGCATCTCCAATAAAAAGACCATGTTTTAACAAGGAAATGTAACTTAGAAAAGGGCGGTACAACAGAAAACAGTCTAAAGCTACAGAGGTGGAAATGATCATAAAATTTGCCATTTTAGCCATGAGTAACTGTTGAAATCTAAGGCATTAGTTACACATATAATGTGTTTTGCAAACACCAGTACTATCTAATCAATGAATCCTCAAAAAAAAAAAGTTTTTCCTTAGAGAACTGTTCTCCAGTGAGTATGGTAGCACACACAGTCCATGCCAGAGGAGGCTGGGGAACACAGGATCTAGAGTCTGAGACCATAGTGCTAGACATGGCTCAGCAGTTAAGAACAGCTTGCATCTCTTGCAAAAGATACAAGTTTAGTTCCTAAAGCCCACATGGGGTGGCTCACAGTGATTGTAATGATATGACACCCTTTTCTAGTCCCACAGACACCTACATACACAAAGAGCACATATACATATTCAAGTACATACACATTAAATAAATAAATAGATAAATAAATCTAAAAAATTTTAAAAAAAAAGGAACTTTCTGTAGCCCAGCTGGCCTCACACTTCATGCTGTCTTCTGACTTCCACATGTGTACTGTGATATGCATGTGTCTATGGGTGCACAGATGTGCACATGTGCACACACATTCACACTAAAGAGATAAATAAATAAATGGAATAAAAAATAGTGTGAGGCCAGCTGGGCTACAGAAAGGTCTTTGTTTTGAAGGAAAATACCAAAAAAAAAAAAAAAAAAAAAAAAAAAACCTGGAGGAAAAAGAAGCTCTTATTGTTGATATTCATCCTCACTTTTAAAGGCTCTCTTGGTAATGTGATAGTTAATATGGACAGTCATCTTGACAGGATCTAGAATAACCTAGAAGACAAGGCTCTGGGCATAGCTGGGAGGGGGTGGGTTTCTAGACTGAGTTACTTGGCATGGGAAGGTGCACCCTACTTATGGGGGACATCATTCCGTGAGCCGGGCTCTCAGACTGGATAAAAAGAAGGACGTGAGTTGAGCTCTGGCTTTCATCTCTCTGCTTCCTGACTGCAGGATGTGAGCACAGCCTCAGGCTCCTGCTGCCATGCCCTCAAACTGTGAGGCAGACTGAAGCTCTCCTCCTTGTCCTTCTCCTCGTGAGCCAGAATGCTGAAGCCCTCCTTCCTTTAAGTGGCTTTTGGCCAATATTTTGTCACCGCAATCAGAAAAGTAGCTAAGATGACAGTTTATGTAACTACATCTGCACCGTGCATCAAACTCCCCAAACATGCCAAATGCCGTTCTCAGTGCCAATCAAATATTGACAAGACGCTAAGATATTGGAACTTCTAAAGCTTCTCTGGGCCAGAGATCAAGATAGACACCTCGGAAAACTTTTTTTATTCCATTTATTTATTTATCTCTTTAGTGTGAATGTGTGTGCACATGTGCGCATCCGTGCACCCATACACACATGCAAATCTCAGTACACATGTGGAAGTCAGAAGACAGCATGAAGGAATTAGTTCTCTGCTACCCCTGTGTGAGTCCTGGGCATTTGAGAAGGCTTGTTAGCCGTAGCTGCAAGAGTCTTTAACTACTGTCTAGTGGCCTCTCTCTCCCTCCACTGCCTTTAAATAAGAAGAAAATAGTGGTGAACAGATCTAGAAAGTAAAGCATTGTTTTTTCTTTAATTTTTTTAAAATTTCTTTTCTTGTTGGAAAACAACTATGGTAATGGATCATAATTTAGGCAAGAAGACCAATTTTCCAATTTCTGTATGAGAATTTGAGCCTGTCTTCAGCTTGTTGTTTTTTTTTTTTTTTTCAGATGTTCCTGAGAGTGCAGATCTGCTCTTAATAAAAAACCCAGGTCACGTGAAGCTAGTTCCTTGCCAAAAAGAATGCAACCTCAAGTTGGCTACACACCAACCTTATAAAATCTAGTTGCAAGAAACAGCCTTAAGAAAAGGACTCATAATCCGTTCTTTCCTCGAGAAGTTCCAATTGTCTTCCTCCATATTAAGATGTGGAGATAGTAACCTGCCAATACACAACACAGCTCTTACCTCAAAAGCAAAGATCCTAGACTTCAAAGAATCAATGAAAGTATCTTTGACAAAGGAAGCTGAATTTAACAGTTAACATTTTAGAAGCATTTGTTTACTATAAACATTCATCCAGGAGAGGGGTGACCACAGGAATAGAAACTTTTAAATGTGTGTTTGTTGAAATGAATTGCATGATTGTTGCAATTTAATATCAACACTCCAAGTAGGAAGGATTCTTTCTAAGGGAAACAATATTCTCTTGAATAACCAGAGAGCCGTTGAAAGAATCGGGAAGAAATATTTAAATTTCTATAATCAAATGAAAATTCAAAATTCAGCTGACCAGAACCTTTGGGATACAGTCCAGGAAGTTGGAAGAGATAAAGTTATAACTATGTGAGCCTGCATTTTAAAATCAGAAGGAATGGGATTTTTGTAGACTTTTTGTTTTCTTTTGCTTTGTTTTTCCTTATTGGTCTTTTGTCTGTTTTGATTTTGGTTGGTTGGCTGGTTGGTTGGTTTTGAAAGACTGAGAGAAAAACATAAAGGGAGGTGGTGAGAATCTGGGAAGTGTTTTTGTTGTGATAAAATGTAGTCAATATATTGTATAAAAAGTTTATAAAAAGATTTCAAGAGAATAAAAATAAAAATCAGAAGATTCAAATAAATAGCCTACTCAAAGTCTTAAGAGAAAAGGAGAGAAATACAAACTTGAAACCAGTAACAATGAGAAATATTGGAAACCAAGGCAGAGATCAATGAAATGGAGAGAGACCCATATTTGAAATAATAAACAAAATTGACAATCCTTAGATAAACTAACCAAAGAAAAGAGAAGGCCCAAATTAGTGTAACTAAGGACAAAGCAGTTGAGGTTGGTACATCTTCCAGTAAAGTACAAAGAACCACTGAAAATAGCTTGAAAATCATAGCTTGAAAGCAGGGCTGTCTACAACAAATAGATACAAATTTCTGAACATACATGACCTAACAAATTAAATCAAGAGGACACAGAAAACTCAAATAGTTTGGTAATCACTGACAAGATCAAGTATGCATTAAGAAGGTGCCCACTGACAAGCCTCTTCCGGTCAGACCAGCACCGGAGTAGCTAGGGCGCAGAGTCGGCTGACACTCCCCAGCTACCCACAACACCCGCCACAGGATCTTAAGACTTCTGGTGAGTGGAACACAGCTTCTGCTCCAATCCAATTGCGCGCAGGACCTGAGACTGCATTAGTTAGGGAAGCAGAAAACCGGCCTGAGTAGGGCCACAAGCCTCTTCGGGTCTGAACAGCACCTGGGTAGCTAGAGCGCAGGGTCTGCTGACACCTGCCAGCTACCCACGACACCCGCCACAGGATTTTGAGACTTCTGGTGAGTGGAACACAGCTTCTGCTCCAGTCCAATCCCGCGGGACCTGAGACTGCTTTGCTTGGGGAGGCAGAAATCCGGCCTGAGTAGGGCCACAAGCCTCTTCCGGTCTGAACAGCACCTGGGTAGCTAGAGCGCAGGGTCTGCTGACACCTGCCAGCTACCCACGACACCCGCCACAGGATTTTGAGACTTCTGGTGAGTGGAAGACAGAGTCTGCTCCAATCTTTAAACAGTGACAACAATAACAATTAATCCCAGAGATTACCAGATGGCGAAAGGTAAACGTAAGAATCTTACTAACAGAAACCAAGACCACTCACCATTATCAGAACCCAGCACTCCAACTTCGCCCAGTCCAGGGCACCCCAACACACCGGAAAAGCTAGACCCGGTTCTAAAAGCATATCTCACGATGATGGTAGAGGACATCAAGAAGGACTTTAATAACACACTTAAAGAAATACAAAAGAACACTGGTAAACAGGTAGAAGACATTAAAGAGGAAGCACAAAAATCCCTTAAAGAATTGCAGGAGAACACTGCTAAACAGGTAGAAGACATTAAAGAGGAAGCACAAAAATCCCTTAAAGAATTGCAGGAGAACACTGCTAAACAGGTAGAAGACATTAAAGAGGAAGCACAAAAATCCATTAAAGAATTGCAGGAAAACCAGACCAAACAGGTGATGGAATTGAATAAAACCATCCAAGACCTAAAAAGGGAAGTAGAAACAATGAAGAAAACCCAAATTGAGGCAACACTGGAGATAGAAACACTAGGAAAGAAATCTGGAACCATAGATACGAGCATCAGCAACAGAATACAAGAGATGGAAGAGAGAATCTCAGGTGCAGAAGACTCCATAGAGAACATCGGCACGACAATCAAAGAAAATACAAAATCCAAAAAGATCCTAACTCAAAATATCCAGGAAATCCAGGACAAAATGAGAAGACCAAACCTACGGATAATAGGAGTAGATGAGAATGAAGATTTTCAACTCAAAGGACCAGCAAATATATTCAACAAAATTATAGAAGAAAACTTCCCAAACCTAAAGAAAGAGATGCCCATGAACATACAAGAAGCTTACAGAACTCCAAATAGACTGGACCAGAAAAGAAATTCCTTCTGACACATAATAATCAGAACAACAAATGCACTAAATAAAGATAGAATACTAAAAGCAGTAAGGGAAAAAGGTCAGTAACATATAAAGGCAAGCCTATCAGAATTACACCAGATTTTTCACCAGAGACTATGAAAGCCAGAAGGGCCTGGACAGATGTTATACAGAAACTAAGAGAACACAATTTCCAGCCCAGGCTACTATGCCCAGCCAAACTCTCAATTACCATAGATGGAGAAACCAAAGTATTCCACGATAAAACCAAATTCACACATTATCTTTCCACGAATCCAGCACTTCAAAGGATAATAACAGAAAAAAAACAATACAAGGACGAAAACCACGTCATAGAAAAAGCAAGAAGGTAATCCCTCAACAAACCTAAAAGAAGACAGCCACAAAAACAGAACACCAACTCTAACAACAAAAATAAAAGGAAGCAACAATTACTTCTCCCTAATATCTCTTAATATCAATGGACTCAACTCCCCAATAAAAAGACATAGACTAACAGGCTGGCTACAGAAACAGGACCCAACATTTTGCTGCTTACAGGAAACTCATCTCAGAGAAAAAGATAGACACTACCTCAGAATGAAAGGCTGGAAAACAATTTTCCAAGCAAATGGTAGGAAGAAACAAGCTGGAGTAGCCATTATAATATCTGATAAGATTGACTTCCAACCCAAAGTCATCAAAAAAAGACAAGGAAGGGCACTTCATTCTCATCAAAGGTAAAATCCTCCAAGAGGAACTATCAATTCTGAATATCTATGCACCAAATACAAGGGCAGCCTCATTCATTAAAGATACTTTAGTAAAGCTCAAAGCACACATTGCACCTCACACAATAATAGTGGGAGACTTCAACACACCACTTTCACCAATGGACAGATCATGGAAACAGAAACTAAACAGGGACACAGTGAAACTAACAGAGGTTATGAAACAAATGGATCTGACAGATATCTACAGAACATTTTATCCTAAAACGAAAGGATATACCTTCTTCTCAGCACCTCACGGTACCTTCTCCAAAATTGACCACATAATTGGTCACAAAACAAGCCTCAATATATACAAAAATATTGAAATTGTCCCATGCACCCTATCAGATCACCATGGACTAAGACTGATCTTCAATAACAAAATAAATAATAGAAAGCCAACACACACGTGGAAACTAAACAACACTCTTCTCAATGATACCTTGGTCAAGGAAGGAATAAAGAAAGAAATTAAGGACTTTCTGGAATTTAATGAAAATGAAGCCACACATACCCAAACTTATGGGACACATTGAAAACATTTCTAAGAGGAAAACTCATAGCTCTGAGTGCCTCCAAAAGAAACTAGAAAGAGCACACATTAGCAGCTTGACAACACACCTAAAAGCTCTAGAACGAAAGGAAGCAAATTCACCCAAGAGGAGTAGACGGCAAGAAATAATCAAACTCAGGGCTGAAATCAACCAAGTGGAAACAAGAAGAACAATTCAAAGAATCAACCAATCGAGGAGCTGGTTCTTTGAGAAAATCAACAAGATAGATAAACCCTTAGCCAGACTCACTAGAGGGCATAGGGAAAGTACTCTAATTAACAAAATCAGAAATGAAAAGGGAGACATAACAACAGACCCTGAAGAAATCCAAAACACCATCAGATCATTCTACAAAAGGCTATACTCAACAAAACTGGAGATCCTGGATGAAATGGACAATTTTCTAGACAGATACCAGGTACCAAAGTTAAATCAAGATCAGGTTAATGATCTAAACAGTCCCATATTCCCTAAAGAAATAGAAGCAGTCATTAATAGTCTCCCAACCAAGAAAAGCCCAGGACCAGATGGGTTTAGTGCAGAGTTCTATCAAACCTTCAAAGAAGAACTAATCCCAGTTCTTCACAAACTATTCCACAAAATAGAATCAGAAGGTATTCTACCCAACTCATTCTATGAAGCCACAATTACTCTGATACCTAAACCACATAAAGACCCAACAAAAATAGAGAACTTCAGACGAATTTCCCTTATGAATATTGATGCAAAAATCCTCAATAAAGTTCTTGCTAACCGAATTCAAAAACACATCAAAACAATCATCCATCCTGACCAAGTAGGATTCATCCCAGGGATGCAAGGATGGTTCAATATACGAAAATCCATCATTGTAATCCATTATATAAACAAACTCAAGGACAAAAACCACATGATCATCTCATTAGATGCTGAAAAAGCATTTGACAAAATCCAACACCCATTCATGATAAAAGTCTTTGAAAGATCAGGAATTCAAGGCCCATACCTAACCATGATAAAAGCAATATACAGCAAACCAGTAGCCAACATCAAAGTAAATGATGAGAAGCTGGAAGCAATCCCACTAAAATCAGGGACTAGACAAGGCTGCCCACTCTCTCCCTACCTATTCAACATTGTACTTGAAGTCCTAGCCAGAGCAATTAGACAACAAAAGGAGATCAAGGGGATACAAATCGGAAAAGAAGAAGTCAAAATGTCGCTTTTTGCAGATGATAAGATAGTATACATAAGTGACCCTAAAAATTCCACCAGAGAACTCCTAAGCCTGATAAATAGCTTCGGTGAAGTAGCTGGATATAAAATTAACTCAAGCAAGTCAATGGCCTTTCTGTACACAAAGGATAAACAAGCAGAGAAGGAAATTAGGGAAACAACACCCTTCTCAATAGTCACAAACAATATAAAATACCTTGGCGTGACTCTAACTAAGGAAGTGAAAGATCTGTATGACAAGAACTTCAAGTCCCTGAAGAAAGAAATTAAAGAAGATCTCAGAAGATGGAAAAACCTCCCATGCTCATGGATTGGCAGGATCAACATTGTAAAAATGGCTATCTTGCCAAAAGCAATCTACAGATTCAGTGCAATCCCCATCAAAATTCCAACTCAATTCTTCAACGAATTGGAAAGGGCAATCTGCAAATTCATCTGGAACAACAAAAAACCTAGGATAGCAAAAACTCTTCTCAAGGATAAAAGAACCTCTGGAGGAATCACCATGCCTGACCTAAAGCTGTACTACAGAGCAATTGTGATAAAAACTGCATGGTACTGGTATAACGACAGACAAGTAGACCAATGGAACAGAATTGAAGACCCTATCCATTCCTATCTCCTTGTACCAAGGTCAAATCTAAGTGAATTAAGGAACTCCACATAAAACCAGAGACACTGAAACTTATAGAGGAGAAAGTAGGGAAAAGCCTCGAAGATATGGGTACAGGGGAAAAATTCCTGAATAGAACAGCAAAGGCTTGCACTGTAAGATCAAGAATCAATAAATGGGACCTCATAAAGTTGCAAAGCTTCTGCAAGGCAAAAGACAGCGTCAATAAGACAAGCTTGTACAACCACTCTGGAAATCAGTCTGGCGGTTCCTCAGAATATTGGACATAGTACTACCGGAGGATCCAGCAATACCTCTCCTGGGCATATATCCAGAAGATGTCCCAACCGGTAAAAAGGACACATGCTCCACTATGTTCATAGCAGCCCTATTTATAATAGCCAGAAGCTGGAAAGAACCCAGATGCCCCTCAACAGAGGAATGGATACAGAAAATGTGGTACATTTACACAATGGAGTACTACTCAGCTATTAAAAGGAATGAATTTATGAAATTCCTAGGCAAATGGATGGATCTGGAGGGCATCATTCTGAGTGAAGTAACATATTCACAAAGGAACTCACACAATATGTACTCACTGATAAGTGGATATTAGCCCAAAAACTTAGGATACCCAAGATATAAGATACAATTTGTTAAACGCATGAAACTCAAGAAGAACGAAGACCAAAGTGTGGACACTGTGCCCCTTCTTCGAATTGGGAACAAAACACCCATGGAAAGAGTTACAGAGATAAAGTTTGGAGCTGTGAAGAAAGGATGGACCATCTAAAGACTGCCATATCCAGGGATCCATCCCATAATCAGCTTCCAAACGCTGACACCATTGCATACACTAGCAAGATTTTGCTGAAAGGACCCAGATATAGCTGTCTCTTGTGAGACTATACTGGAGCCTAGCAAACTCAGAAGTGGATGCTCACAGTCAGCTATTGGATGGATCACAGGGCCCCCAATGGAGGAGCTAGAGAAAGTACCCAAGGAGCTAAAGGGAACTGCAACCCCATAGGTGGATCATTATTATGAACTAACCAGTACCCCAGAGCTCTTGTCTCTAGCTGAATTTGTATCAAAAGATGGCCTAGTAGGCCATCACTGGAAAGAGAGGCCCATTGGACTTGACAACTTTATATGCCCCAGTACAGGGGAATGCCAGGGCCAAGGGGTGAGGGTGGGTGGGTGGGGGACTGGGGGGGGGAGTGTATTGGGGACTTTTTGGATAGCATTGGAAATGTAATTGAGGAAATTATCTAATAAAAAATAAATAAATAAATAAATAAATAAATAAATAAATAAATAAATAAAAAGAAGGTGCCCACTAACCAATTTGGCTTCATTCCACTGATGAAAGATTGGTTTGACATTCATAAAAGATTTGAGGCAGAGATTTTACAAGCATCTCACAAAAAAGAAAAGCCTTGGTCCTAACAGATTCATTGTTAAATTCTACCAATAAGGAGAACTAACACCAAGGCTCTTAAACCTGTTTTATACAATGGGACAGGGGGCTAGAGAGATGGCTCAGCTGTTAAGAGCACTGACTGCTCTTCCAGAGGTGAATTCCCAGCAACCACATGGTGGCTCACAACCATCTGTAATGGGATCCAGTACCCTCTTCTGGTGTGTGTCTGAAGACAGCTACAGTGTAGTCATATACATAAAATAAATGTGAGAAATATTTAAAAAATAAAATAAAATGGGACAGGAATGAATAGTCCCAAACTCATGCTATGAAGCCAGAATTACGCTGATACCAAAACTGGATCATAACACAAAGAAAAAAGCAGAGGAGGCAGGAACTCCAATTTCCCAGATTGACAGAGATGTAAATAGTCCCATAGTATTCTGAAAAACCAAATTCAAGTATGCATTAAGAAGGTGCCCAGTGACCAATTTGGCTTCATTCCATAGATGCAAGATTGGTTTGACGTTCATAAATCAAAATCTGTAGTTCAGCACATGAGTAGACTTACGGATACAAATTATAAGATCATTTCAAACAGTAAAGAAAAGGGCTTCGGCAAAGTTCAATGTACATTTATGATAAAATCCCTGAAAAAGCTACTAATTTCATGCCTACATACTGCAAACCTATAGCTAAAATTATATTGAATAAGAAAAGACTGTGTGTTTTCTCTAAAATATGGGATGACATAAGGGTGGACCACTCTCTCTTCTCTTCCTTGAAGAACTCTTACAGCAATAGAGATAGACATGAAACGGATAGAAACAGAAAAGGAAGAAGCCAAATATCCCTGCTTACAGAGGACATGAGCTTATACTTAACAGCTTTAATGGCTGTGTCTGAAGTCTTAGACCTGATAAACAGTTTTAGCAAAGTTGTGAAATACAAAAGCAATACATAAAATATATATGCTATATATATATATATATATATATATATATATATATATATATATATATATAGCTTTCCTATATGCCAGTAATGATCTTGCCAAGAGAGAAACACCCCGGATTGTGGGTAATCCCATTCATAATAGCTTCAGAAGGAAAAAAATAACTTTGGAGTAAGTATAACCAAGAAGGAAGTTGAAAGATGCTACAATAAAAGACATTAATTAATGAAAGAACTTGAGGAGAGATGGTGCTATAAGATAAATCTCCATGTTCATGGATTGACAGAATTAATACTATAAAAATGACTATATTATTAAAGGTGTCTACATATAGAATACAATCCCCATCAAAATCCCAATGACATTCTTCACAGATCTTGGAGGAAGGAATTCTAAAATTCATATGAAATTACAAAAACTGGATAGCCTAAGCCATCCTAAGCAGCAAAAAACAATGCCAGCAGTTTCACAGTGTCTGATCTCAAGTTATACTACAAAGCCATGGTGACAAAGACCGTGTCACAGTGTCACCCAACAGATATATAGATACACAGAACAGAACAGAACAGAACAGAACAGAACAGAACAGAACAGAACAGAGGACCCAGAAATAATCCCATATGCCTATAGCCACCTAATTTTTGACAAAGTTGTCAAATATATACATTGGAGAAAAGAAAGCCTCTTTTATATGTGGTGCTGTTCAAATACATGTCGAAGAATGAAACTAAATTCATTTCTCTCACCCTGTACCCTGCACAAAACAGACCTAAGGCCTTAACATTAGATGGGGAACTTGGAAACTGCCAGACCAGAACATTTACAAAATACAGGATAGGCAAAGGTTTTCTAAGAAGACCCCAATCAACACAGGACAAAACCCCAAGAACTGACAAAACGGTGCTATTTGAAATGAAAAGACTTCCAGGCAGTAAAGAGGGTGATCGGCAGAGTGCAGAGACAGCCTACCAAGTCGAAAGAAAATCTTCCCCACAGTGGATTAACATCTAGGTCATAAAAGAACTGTAAGATAAACATTATATCAGCAAGTCACCATCAGGCCAATGCGTGAGCTCATTCATAAAACACAATAGCTCTCGGAGAAGGACAACAAATGTGAGTTCTTAGCTATCAAGAAAGTGCAAATTACCCAGAGCTCCCAGGGACTAAGCCACCAACCAAAGAGTACACATGGAGGGACCCATGGCTCCAGCTGCAGATGCAGCAGAGGATGGCCTAGTCCGTCATCAGTGGGTAGAGAGGCCCTTGGTTCTGTGAAGGTTCTATGCCCCAGTGTAGGGGAATGCCAGGGCCAGGAAGCAGGAGTGGGTAGGTTGGGGAGCAGGGGGAGGAGAGAGGGGATAGGGAGTTTTCAGAGGAGAAACCAAGAAATGGGATAACATTTGAAATGTAAATTTAAAAAAAATATCTAATTAAAAAAAAGAAAATGCAAATTAAAATTGCTTTGAGAATCTATTACACACAAGTCAAGGAAACAGTGACGTCAATGCAGGTGAAGACATGGAGAAAGAGAACCGTTTATTTTCTTTTAAAGTTGTATTATTATTTAACTGTGTGTGGAGGGGTGTACTTGAGTGCAGTGCCAACCAAGGCCAGAAGAGGATTTCAGATTCCCTGTAGCTGGAGTTATCCAGAATCAGGAGTCACCACCGAGTGGGTCCTGGGAACTAAACCTAGCTCCACTGCATAACAACACAGGCTCTCAATCCAGGGCCACTGCCCCAGGCCCTCTTTTTTCCTGTGTTTTAGTTCACTGTTTACACTGGCATCCCAAGTGAGTTTTTCAGGCAGCATTGTCATGCATATGTTTCATTAGAATTTGTTCTTGAACACTTCTCTCCCCCACTATCATCCTAACATAGTAGGCATGGGGGAGGGGGGGAGATGGCTCAGCGGTAAGGAGCACTGGCTGCTCTTACCAGAACCCAGGTTCTATTCCCAGCACCTACATGGTGATTCACAACCATCTGTAACTCCAGTTCCTGAGTAGCTGAGGGTCATTTCTGGCCTCTCTGGGCACTGCACATATGGTGGACAAACATACATGCAGACAAAATGCCACACATGAAAAAAATAAGATCTCAAAAAAAAGTTAAAGTAAGGATATACTTAAATCTCCCTCCTTATGCCCTCTGCCCTCTACAAGCAAGGCAAGAAGGCACTCAGCCCTTCTCCAACTACCTAGAGGTCACACTGCAGGAGTCACACATGAACAGAGCCTCATTGTATCACCCAGGGATAGAATGACCACTGTCACTTAGCTTAGATTGCATACACCCCCACAGTCCTGCCTCTGTCCCATGTACTAAGCCTGCTTCCTCAGAGACCTATAAAACTGGATGCCTTTCTTGGTCTAGTAGGAACTGGAATTCTTCAGCCCCATCCCTACCCTCATAATACCCTCTTGATTGAAGGACACAAGACTCAGCACCTGTTTCTCACCTGCTCTAAAAATCTAACACCCCATATGAATACTTTATGATCTACTTTAGGCAAAAAGGGTGAGGTGTGCAGGTTTCTGTTACCTCCTTGGTCATCAGAGTAACGATATGCAGGAGAAAAAAAATAGTTTGGTTCAATATGACATTGGCAGGCATTAATTCAAACTTCAAAGTCTGACCCCAAGCACATTATTTTAGGCATATTTAAGCACAGCACAATTGGATGTAAATTCTCCTGGTGACAATTAACTCAGTCCCACAGGCACAATAAGACTTAAGATGCAACTACATCAAAACTCTTCTCAAAGTGTTTGTGACAAGACAGGCAGTGGTGGCGCACGCCTTTAATCCCTGCAGTTGGGAGGCAGAGGCAGGTGGATTTCTGTGTTCGAGGCCAGCCTGGTCTACAGAGTGAGTTCCAGGATAGCCAGGACTACAGAGAAACCCTGTCTTGGAAAATAAAAACAAAACAAAACAAAGTGTATGTGACATATTTCATAAAGATGGGTTCTACAGACTGACTGCATATGACACCTGTGTAAAATTTGGTACTATAGAGTGACAAGCTCATGACAGGGTCTGGGGGAAGGAGCCCGTGTGGTCTTAGCCACACAGAGAGTGTGAAGGTCACCAGGCTATTGATCCCCTTCTGAGTGGATGACAGGTTATGTGTTCCTTCCTTTGAAGGAAGAAGCTCGTGTGTTGGACATTCCCGTGACCACAGTGACCTCAGTGGCTCCCACAGTGGGGAGAGGTCAGACAAACCTTTCTTCACATGCTTTCCCAAATTCCTTCAACTTGAAATATTCAGTATGACAAGGTGCACTCTTTCAAGGAACATGTCTTGAGCATTTCTACGGCCTAACATCTGCCTGCCCCTTCTTACACACCTGAACCCTCTTAGACTTAAGTATCAAAAACCTGGGGGCATTGACTTTCATTTCTGCCCTCAGTTCCCACAGTGCCTGCCATATATAATAGGCAAGTCATCAACCTTAGGGGACTGATTTAGCCCCACACATTTGCCCACCAGAGAAGGTCTTGCTTGGCTTGGTCTACTTAGCTTCCCTACCATTCGGCCCGCTATGATGAGCTCTGGTTTGCCAGAAATGGCTGAGTTTTGAAATAAGGAGACAGACAAGAACGGCGAAATGAGAAAGAAGAAAAAGTAAAAGACCTTTGGGAAGAAGCAAGACTTGGGCTGATACTCAGGAGGGAGCATTTGTGAGGCCCCACAAAACAGGAGTAAACTGGAGAGGTCGTCAGGGGTGTAGGATAAACAGGTACCCATGCACTGAGGAGAAGAACGCCAGGCAGAGGAGAGCCTCTAGATGTGGCTGGAAGCTCCCAGCTTGTGTTACTCTCAGCCTACTTTGGAGGCCCAAGACAGGGATTCCTATTTAATTCCTTTTGGTTGCTAGGTTGTGTCCCTTTAGCATGGCTCTTTTCTAGGGCTGGGCCATATGGGCTTACTTGCATTCCACGTGAAGCATGCATTCACACGCCAAGTTAACATAGGATTTCCTCCAGACCTGTTTCGTGGTACTCCGGGTAAACTCTCACTAAGCATGTTCAGGGATTTGGTTTGGGCATAAGCTGTTGCCTTTGCATGAGTCTGGGCATATCCAATGAGGTGGGGACAGAGGTCTCTATACAAGACAATCTCCCTTGGAGAGATGACGGGTGAGGTGGGGGCAGGAAAATAGACTTTCCAAAGCACAGGGTGGGAAACAGCCCAGATGGCTCTCCTGATTATCTTAGAGGCTTGTGTGAGCCCTAACAAGAAGGCAACTACAAGAAGAAGGGGAAAAAAACGGGAAGAAAAAAATAAACTGTTTTCCCAAGGGACCTGTGTAAGCACACAGCTTCTAAAGCAGAGGTCACTGTGTATGCAGCTGAGGAAACAACTCCCACGTCGTGCGGTTTGTTTCTAAGCGGTAGGGTCAACCGCAGAGCGTACGACTGTCCCTGATGTCTCAAAGTCACAGCTCTGAGAGCAGCAGGCTGTACTAACGATGGGCAGCAGGCTCTGGACACATCCCCAGATAGGGGACTTTAAGCAGAAACTTATACCTGATCATGAGCTTAGAGTGCGCATGACTACAGGGTCACAGGAGGTGAACTACATCATTTGTGAAGCTGGCGCATCTGATGGCACAGACCTAACACCGTGTTCTGTTGATGCCAAAAGAGTGAGTCTCTCTCTTTTTTTTTTTTTTTCAATCTTTAAAAACGTATGACCAAGTGTGGTTTATCGTGGACAATGTGTGCAAATGCAACTTTATAACCCACCCTCTGCTCAGACCACCACAATTTGCAGCAGCTTGCTCCATTCCACAGATGCCCACGAGCACTGGCATGCTGCTAAGGCACTGTGTGGGCCAGCATCTCTCACCTGGAAAGAGAATTTACATAAAAGCAGGTATTGTTAGCCACCTACACACACACACACACACACACACACACACACCACCCCTTCCCTACCTCCCACCTTGGAAGCAGAGAGCCTGGCTGCAGGGTTGTAATGTGAGACCTCGCAGCTTCATAGAGGTATAAAGAACACAGTGGAGATCTGCCCACATCTCCACTGCTTGGCGCCCTGGCCATGCTATTGCTTGAGTTAAGAGACTTTCCCTGCTGTCGTTTTTGTTCAAATCTCCAGGTACATAAGGACTGAAAGGTCTCTGCTGGCATCACAAAGAAGTAACAACCCTGGTCTGGAGAAGAATTCCAAGTATCTTGACCAAATAAACCCTCACAGCCATTAAAGCTATCTGGCTGCACTGCTCTATCCTATGCTGTGCTGTGCTGTGCTGTGGTGTGCTGTGCTGAGCTGTGCTGTGCTGTGCTGTGCTGTGCTGTGCTGTGCTGTGCTGTGCTGTGCTATGCTGCGCTGTGCTTCGCTGCGCTGTGTTCTCTGTAGTGCACATCAATCCACATCACTGGAGCAGCATTGACTGCCACCTCAACCTCCCACTGACCTTGGGTCACCAGTGGGAAGACTACCTGTGTCCTGACCCCTAACTGACTACAGAGGTCACTTTCCTGGGTTCCAGTGTTTTGGCTCTGCCTCAGTCAAGGAACCTGTGCCACCATCTTGAGCCCAGAAGACTGAGGGGACAGAGGCTCTGTCTCATGTTGTATTTAGTGGACAGATTCTATTTCATTTTAAAGTGGATTTGAAGCTGCTAACTTGTTAGTGGTTTGAAACCTGAAGTTATCCTGTTAGAAACAGGACAACTTAGTCTTAGTTAGGGTTTTACTGCAGTGCACAGACACCATGACCAAGGCAACTCTTATAAGGACAATATTTAATTGGGGCTGGCTTACAGGTTCAGAGGTTCAGTCCATTATCATCAAGGTGGGACCATGGCAGCGTCCAGGAAGGAATGGTGCAGGTATTGTTGACAGTTCTACATCTTCATCTGAAGGCTGCTAGTGGAAGACTGACTCCCAGGCAGCTAGTATGAGGGTCTTAAAGCCCATGCGCACAGAGACACACCAACTCCAACAAGGCCACACCTCCTGATAGTGCCACTCCCTGGGCCAAGCATATACAAACCATCACAGACAGGAAGAAAAATACAGCCTTTCCTGAAGCTGTACAAACATGAACGTGTGCCTGTAAACCCCACAGTCTGAGGTAGGTTGTGAGCTCATTCCAGGAGTGTGTGCTGAGACAGTAACTCACTGTTTATAAAGAGTGAGGGAAGGGAGGCATGAGCAGGCTGGGCAGGAGCAGATGTACCCTGTCCTCGGTGTTCCATGGAATCTGAGGTTGCGTTCTCTCATACAAAAAAATAATTCTCAATTCATATCATTTGTTGCTGCTATTTTGCATTTTATAGCATATATACATATATATATGATATTTTAAAACCTCTTCTTAAAAGATGATCTAATATAGGATGACAACGGTTGCTCTGTGATTAAGAGCACTGGCTGCTCATAAAGATGACCCTAGGCTCCCAGCACCCACATCAAGGCTTACAACCTCTGTGACTTCAGTTCCAGGAGACCCAACACCCACTCCCAGCCTCCACGCACCAAGCATGCATATGGCACACATACATACATGGAGGCTAGCACTCACATACATAAAATAAAAATAAAACTTTTCAAAGATGATGTAATGTAGAGAACGGGACTATTGTGTTTTGTTAGCAACAGAAAGTGCACACCCCTCAAACAATAATTTATACCCACAATGCCTTTGGACTTCGCTGGTAGCTGGGTAAGAATATTCTAGAGAAGAGATTCCCTACAAGCTCAATTATAATCCCTAAATCATGGATAGATAACCAGTTAAACTTAGCTCTTAAGAGTCTAAAAACAGGAAAAGTGTAAAGACTTCTACATTTTTTCCATTCTATATAAAATTGTAACTCTAAGAATCTATTCTCTTTCCATTTTTAGAAAAATCCAGCATAAAACAAGAAAATGTAGGAAGCCACGGGTTTCACTTTTTTGTCTTGTTTTCTCTTTTTTCCTTTTAAGAACTTCCCTATGCTCTTCTAAAAGGATTTATCTTGACTCTCATACCAACCACAGGAATCTGAAACTTGATCTGCTTCTGGTGGTCCATGAAGTGAAGTCTTTCAAACCCCACTTGACAGATGTTGCAACGAAAAAGGTAACGCCCTCCCGTCTCCATTTCTAATTAGCAGGAGGCTCCTCTCCGTTTGCTGGACTTCCAACTGGACACAGGTACCTTGATAAATGTGGAGATGCAGAGATTTGAGCTGTGGTCAGACATTGCACAGGTGTCCTTCATAAATGTCAACGACCAAATTGACTGTTCCTCAGAGGTTGGAGTTTTCGGGGCTAAAGCACTAGACGCATTCATCACAGAGGCAGGCTGGATGCCACGGCCCCAGAGCAGAGCCAAGCCAAGTGTGCTTGGTTCCATTAAGATCTTGCAGCACATAGAGTAATCATGAGCTCTGAAATAGAAAGCAGCACATTAATGAAGAAAGTCACTATGGGAAGTGAAATCACAGACGTTTCTGAGCTCACAGAAGTCTAGGGTAGAAGAGCAGCCATTTTCTCTGGACTTTTCTACGGTGAAAGGAAATCAAATTATTCCAGGAGGAAAATATGCTGTGGTTTTCCTTTCCGGGGAAAACACAATTTGCTCTCTTATTATGTTTGACTGGGGCTAGGATTTGACATTGTTGCCAGCCTGTCTGCTATTGTGAGTCTTGAATAAGCCTTTAAATAATGGCAAACTAAAGTCCTGAGCAGACACAGAAAACCCCAAAGGTTTTCTTTTTCAAGCTAATATGAATCATTCTTTTCAGTAGCTTGCGACATTTCTATATAAACACGCTCAGAAGAATTAATGATACTATACATAACATGAGGCATTTAAAACTTCATCTCCCTCATTAGGAAGTCTGGCTTTTAGGGGGCTGGAGGGATGCTAGGCCATTAAGAACACTTGCTAATCCTACAGATGGCTCCAGATCGGTTCCCAGGACACACATAACGCAGCTCACAATTGCCTGTAACTCTAGCTCGAGAGAACCCACAGTTCTCTTCTGGTCTCTGTGGGTACAGCATGCACAAGAAGCACAGAAACGGGTTAGAAAAGAGTCTGTCCTTTAACCTGGGTCTAAGCAAATGTTTAATGATTCCATGGTCCTCTCTGTTTCCATGACGATTCTCCACCTTCTCTTCGTTCTTAATTCTTTCCAAACTAAGTTCTTGGTTTCCCCTAAAGCACTTGGAATATGTCACTCATTGAAATCATTTATCAAAGGGGCTAGAACGATGGCTCAAGAGTTAAGAGCCCTTGTTGTGCTTGCGAAGGATCCAAATTCAATTTCCAGAACCCACTTGGTAACTCACAACCATCCATAACGCCAGTTCCCAGGGGATCTGACACCTTCTTCTGACCTCCATGAGTACTCGGTGTGCATATGGTACATAAACATACCTCAAGGCAAACATCTATGCACATAAAATAAATCCTTAAAAATTATCAAGAATATTCATTAGGAAATGCTAATATAGAGAATTCTACGACAAAGATGAATGATAGTTTAAGCTAACCTGCTGCAACAAAGACATCAAACAAGATGAAATTTTACTTTATTTTCCTTCCATGGAACAATTCAGAGATACTCGCTTAGCATGGACATGTACTTTCTGCATATCACCATGGAAGAATCAGATTCTTCTGATCTTTATATCCTGTGTCCCCCTATACACAACTGGGACTAAGTCAGAAGCAGTCACCTTGGTTCCTAGTCACCTTGGTCACATAATTGTACAACAATAGGCCAGATAACCCCGTGCATAGCTAAATTCCAGACTTTCTCTTAGCAAAGAGGAAATGATGTCTGGGAGTGCAGATTATGCGAGAACACTTGCATAGTATGTGTAATACCCTGGATGGGATCCCCAGCGTCATCAAGAAAAGCAAATTAAAGCCAAGCTTGGTGATGTATGCTTATAATCACAGGCAGAAGGATCCTTAATTCTCTGACCAGCCTAAATCTGCCAGCAAGACCCTATCTAAAATAAAAGAAGGGAATGAAGGAACAAAGGAAGGAAGAAAGGAAAGGTCGGAGGGAGAGAGGGGTGTAAGCATAATGTTTCTGCACTGTGTAAAGATTACCCTTGTATTATTCAAAAGCTGATGTCTCTGCCCCACATCCTGTTGCAATCCAGATGTGGCATTGTAATGCTTATTCTAAATAGCTCCATTTTCAAGTTTCCATAAACATTTCTCCCTGTTTATTCTCTGACTTGTCAATAAAAGCAGATGCTGATCAGTCAGTGTCAAAGCAGAAGAGAAAATAGGCTGGGCTTCCACCAGCCTAAGAGAGAGACAGAGAGAAGCAAGGGGGATTCACCATGAGGAAGGGGTCTCAGGGACATCATGGGAGAACATACCTGAAGCAGACACAGTCAGACCAACATGAAACAGCAAGTATCTTGGGGATTTGGGCTGGAAGATGGCCAGATTGGCTTAGAGGATTAGAATAGATCAATGACTGCCCAGCTACTATGTTATAAAGCTAAAGAGATAAATCTTATAGTCTTGGACTCGTTCCTTTGGGAGCTAGCTGGGGATAGTGAAAAACCTAGCAACATTTAAAAAAAAATGTAGGGAAAAGGAGTGAGCAAGGAAGGGGGAGAGATGAAAGGGAAGAAGGAAGAGAGGAAAGGAGAGTCAGGAGGAGAGAGGGAAGGGTGGAGATGGGAGAATGGCTAATGAGGGAGAATTACAGTCTCTGCAAATGACAGGATAATACAAAATGGGCTGAGTAACCCATGAGATGCCATTGGGCTTGCCAGTAAAAGACCTGTATTCAACTAAGTGCAAGGATCACTAAATTCAATAAAATTTAGTGGCGTTTTCTATAGGTGGACTTGCTATGCATAGCACACTAATGTTTAAGCCTATGAGTTTGGAGCATTAGTCGGTTTCTGCATTTGTTGGGTGTACATCTCCGTTTTAGATAACACAACTCCTGAGGTTAACACTTTGGAGAACACATTCCAGGGCACTGTTATGTGTGGAGAGCTCTTGGAATTTGGCAAGAATATTTACAATGAGCCAGGACAGGAAGTAGGTTCAAGAAAAAACACAGCTGAGGAATGTGTTCCTTGCATCTTGGTCATCTTGGTTAGGCCCTGGACAGTGACCAGAGGACCTCTGTTGATGCCTTGTTTGTTCCTTGAATGCTTTATTTGTGCCTCAGAACTGACCCTGTTCTTTGTACCTACAATGGTATGAAAGCAGCATGGAAAAAATATACTTGCTTCAGTGCTTCCTGGAGTCACACTATAGTGTTGTCTAATTGTCTTTTTTTTTTCTTTATGCTCCCTCCCTCCCTCGGTGTGGGAAGCCACATGTGCTGTTGCAGGGTGGTGCAGGCTACTGCTGGCCATAAGTTTGGGCAAACAACCAATGTGTACTTATGCAGTAAAGTTTTTTCACCAAAACACTGCCTGGCCCGGGCATGATACTGAGGCTCTGCAAAGTACTAAGAGAGTTAACCAATCAGATGTGAGACATGCAAATGAGGTATGATAATGAGGTACTGAGAGGATAACCAATCAGATGTGAGACATGCAAATGAGGTATGTTAATGAGGTTTTGTGAGGTACTGAGAGAGAATAACCAATCAGATGAGGAACATGCAAATGAGGTAGAATGCACAACCAATCCGGGTGTGAGACATGCCTCTCCTAGGCCTATATAAGCAGCACCAGTTCTGGGCTTGGGGTCTCTTCACCTCTGCAATCAAGCTCTCCCAATAAACGTGTGCAGAAGGATCCGTTCTTGCTGGCGAGTCGGTTGCAAGCAAGACCTCCGGACCCTGTTGACTAACTGAGAGGGCTTGATCAGTTACTATAAGTGTTATAAGCAAAGTCACCAACTTAGTTATATATCATAATTCACTCAGGTGGAGAATGAAAACACTTTCATATTAACACCCTGCATTCTTTAAAGACAGACCTAAAGACTGTTTCAACTCAGAGGCTACAGTGAACTTGACTCTTCTGTCAAAAAAAAAAGTCTTTTCTTTAAAAGGTAGAAAAATAAAAGAATAAATAAATATAAATGTTAGGGATGGCATATAATGGAATCATCAACACATTTCAGGGCAGTCACACATGAAATCCTTGTCTATGGGAGAAAATTCACAGACAAATAGCTTTAAAAGCAGAATACCGCCGGGTGGTGGTGGCGGCGCACGCCTTTAATTCCAGCACTTGGGAGGCAGAGGCAGGCAGATTTCTGAGTTCGAGGCCGGCCTGGTCTACAAAGTGAGTTCCAGGACAGCCAGGGCTATACAGAGAAACCCTGTCTCGAAAAACAAAGAAAAAAAAAGCAGAATACCATCAAACATTGTTGATGGTGCCAAATTATGTCCTTTAACACACACAGCTACAGAACCAGCTATTTGGAGCCTATTTTAACAATTCTATGCATCTTGCTGGATACAGTGTCTTAGTGTTTTATTGAATAATAAGACACTATGTCCATGGCAACTCTTTTTTTTTCTGCCAGTTCCCCTGAAACTGGAGTTACAGACAGTTATGAGCTGCCAGGCGAGTATGAGTGCTCTTAACTGCTATGCCATCTCTACAGCTCCCACAGCAACTCTTACAAAGGAAACCATTTCATTGGAACTGCCTTGAACAGTTCAGAGGTTTAGTTACCATAATGGCAGGAAGTATGGTGGCACACAGGCAGATGTGGTGCTGGAGAGGTAGCTGAGAGTTCTACATCTGAATCATCACGCAGCAGGAAGAGAGAATAAGCCACTAGGCCTGGCTTGAATGTCTGGAACCTCAAAGCCCACCCACAGTGATATACTTCTTCCAACAAGGCCACACCTCTGATGGTGTTGCTCCCTGTGAACCTATGGGAGCCATTTTCATTCAAACCACCAAAAGCAGTAAAAACTGAAGATGATTAATTCTGTTGACCTGTTGACCTCTTTTTGTCACTTTACCTACTGACTTTTTTCTATAGATCAAAAAAAAAAAAAAAAACCTAAGTCTAATTCACACACCGGATTAAAGTAGAATGATCACTGGTGTTTACCTTTATGAAATCCTAAGACTCTAGATTACTGTCAGATCACCAGACAGACAGGGCTAGAAAGATGGCTCAACAGTTAAGAGCACTGGCTGCTCTTGCAGAGGCCATGAATTAGGTTGCCAGCCCCCATATGGTGACTCACACACACACACCAGTAACTCCAGTTCCAAGGGATCTGAGACCCTCTTCTGGCCTCTGCTGTCATCTCCACTCACAAGCACATGCCCATACACAGAAATACACAGAGACACTTAGTTAAAAATTTTAAATAAATATTTTTAAATAACAAATTAATGCTTAATTTTGTCTCCTGCACAGAAGATGTCATGAGCAACTTTAACCCTGATACGTGTTGTCTAGCCTCCGAAGCTCTCTGGAACCTTTGGGTAAACTTCATGACTCCTACTCCTTTGATGCTGCCAGGTGAGGATATATCAGTCTCCTAAGACCACAGCTGCAGTGACCTCTGTGTGCTTTTGACTCTGAACCAGGAAATATACTGTTCTAGGTGGCTGATCACTGAGTACAAAGCCCTCACGGTTCTCGTTGTGAATCCACTATGCTGAATGAATAAGAACTTGCCCCGTAGGCTCATATATTTGAATGGCCAGTCGTCGGTTGGCAGAATGTTTGTGAAGGATTAGGAGGTGTAGCCTTGTTACAAGATGTGTGGCGCCTTCGTCGGAGGAGGCATCGCTGATGTGTCTCTCTGCCTGCTGCCTGTGGAATACGATGTAAATCTCTCAGCTATTGCTCTAGCATCATGCCTGCATGCAGCCATGATGATCATGGACTAAGCCTCCGAAACTGTAAGCAGGGCCCCAGTTAAGCTAAGCTTTCTTTTGTAAGAGTTGCCTTGGTCATGGCATCTCTTCACACCAATAGAACTAAGACAGCCACTTTTCGAATGGAAGTTTTTCAAGTGAATTTGCACTGCTTACACTCGAACTCAGAAGGGTTGGAGGCTTTCCTTCAAGGCATCTTTCTGACTATCAGAGCTAAGTCAATGGTTTCTCCTTGATATCACTAGTCCCTTTAACAATGCCATCCACTTTGTCTGCACTTGCTCTCTAAAGAGTTTTAACCAGCTTCTGGCTCCCTTCCTCACCTAACTGCACATTCCATCTATTCTGCCTGCAGCTTTAACTGGGGATCTGCTTTTCTCCGCAACAAACTATGTTTTCATGTCTTCTGACCCTATTTTCTCCTCTGTCTAAGTGCAGATCTGGGTAAATGCAGCCCGTGAGAAGTGTGCCTCTGTCTAGTGGTAAATGAAAATTTCTTCCAACAAGAAACTTAAGAGAGGGAAGCTTTGCTTGGACTCTGTTTGAGAGTTACAGGCCATCACTCAGGAGAAGGTCTAGGAACTGGAGCTTGAGGCTGCTGTACTTCTCTGTAGAGCAAGAAACAGGAAGAAGAAATGCTGGTCCTTAGCTATGGGACTTTAGACAAGTACACCTGGGTTTCCTTGTCTGTAACATACAAAGTATAAGGCTTGCCTCATATTTGAAGGAAATGAAATGAAAAACAGAATGCAAAGTACCTATGGCAATGGCTGTCACATGCAGGGACACAAATACGTTTATCTCCATTCCTAACCAATTTTCCCAATCACAGTGGTTCAGAACAAGGATGATGGAGCAAACATACCTCAGCTTGCATCCTTGTTCTTCTGCGAGTCTGAACCAGATATTTAATCTCTCTACACCTATATTTCCTTGTCCATAAACTAGAATACTTATCTATTAGATTGCTAAAATGTTGCTAAAGATTTCAAGAGTAATAGAATAGAGGACACATATTTCACTAAACCTAAGATTCTATCCAGTTCAAATGCAGCCTGGCTTTAGAAATGTATGTGGAAAACTGCTTATATTATTGAATTGATAAAATATGGTGGTAAGCCCCCGTTAAATACTATACTTTGTTACTTCATATAACTTCTTATTGAGATGGCTTGTTTGGAGGTGCAGGGGTATGGCTTACAGACATTGGAAAGGCCACCCTTTGTCCCAGAATGCCGAGTGAAGTTATATTGGCCACAATATAGGATAATAAATGTGCTATCAGGAGTGTGTGCGTTGGGCAAAGACATGAGATCAGAAGTTATGTGAAGCCTGGTCTCAGATTATGCATCGGGGTATGAGGAAGTCAGGATCTAAAGGGAAAGGCAGTTTCCAAATAACAGATTCATAAACAGGGTTTTGAAAGATGAGCAGGAGGTTTAATGGCTGGGAAATGACATTCCAGAAAGTGGAGAAAGGAACTGAAAAGCAACCTCCAGTGCTGAGGAGTATGGGGCTGATCAGCGGGGCTGGAATGTGCACAGCCTTCATCCTGACTGAACGAGGGCACGCAGACATGCGCAGAGGCCAGAGGACAGGACACATGCGCAGAGGCCAGAGCGCTCAGCCATGCAGAGACCAGAGGAGATTATCTCTCTGTATTCCCTGAGAGAGCAGCTTCTAAGCAGAGGAATTTATGTCCATTCAGGGAAGAATCATAAAGCAAATATACCAAATCTCCCAACCCTGTAGGATAATGCAAAAAAATATTAAAAATGGATAAAAACTCTCTAAGGAAAAAAGAAAAATAGGTCTTGAGTCTATTTCTTAAAGACAAATGTGTGCCAATCAATGAGAAACTGACAAATTTGAGCATCTTTTATGTTTCCAAGAGACTAAATCCCAAACCTTCTGTATTTTAAGCACATTTTATTTCTAGTTTAAATTTAGATATGTTTTTGCCTCTAATACGACCCCACCTTTTGGGATTTTTTTTTTTAAGAACTTCGGCACTCTGAGTACCATCCTGGTTTTTTGTTTGGTTGGTTTTGCTTCTTATTTTTTGTTGTCTCTTGGGGATGTGGTCATTTGAATATGCTTGGCACATAGGAAGTGTATGGCCTTGTTGGAGGAAGGGTGTCACTGTGGAGATAGGCTTTGAGATCCTCCTGGCTGCCTGGGGAAGACAGTCCCTCCCAGTTGCCTGTGGATCAAGATGGAGAACTCTCAGCTCCTTCTTCAGCACCATATCTGCCTGCGTGCCGCCATGATTCCCACTCTGACAACAATGGAATGAACCTCTGAATCTGTAAGCCACCCAATTGTTTTTCTTTATAAGAGTTGTCTTGGTCACAGTGTCTTCTCACAGCAATAAAACCCAAACTAAACCAGGGAGGGTGGGTTTTGGTCTGGTTTTTCAGTTTTTTGTTTTGTTTTGTTTTGTGATGCTAATATGTCACTAAAATCCACTCTGAAGCAACACATCTCTTAGGAGTGCATTAAAACACACACTTATTGAGATCAATACATGGTCAACTTTGAGATACAAAAATACCCATTAAATCAAAATTAAAACTCCCTTAGAAATGCTTAGTATATTCTCATATGAGGAGACAGCGACCCCCACAGCTGTTTATGTTTCACCCACGAGCCCACCCAGACTTCCCTGTACTGCAGTGCTCACACGCATTTCCCAGTCTTTCCTATGCGCCTGCATGCACAGTGGCCCAGGTGAAGGGCCAATGGAACAAGGTAACTCCTAACACTGTACACATTGACAAGGGTGCTGTGTGTTTTGTTACTTTTTAAGACATGGTTTTTTTCATGTCTGACCTCAAACTCACCCTGCCCCAGCCTTAGCTTCCTGAGTGCTGGGGCTATAAGTATTGCTGCTTCATTAGTTTTTAAAGAGTATGCTTGCTGCTATGCGGAAAAGAGTGGAAATGTGCTCTGTGGAGGGCTCCATTAGTGAACCCAGCAGACATAAAGCCTATACCTAAATCTTATGTAGTCCTCAGAGATAAACCATAGAACATTAAAAGCCATTTTAAAGCTCATTTGAGGGCCTGGAGAGATTGTTCATTTGTAAAGAACATTAGCTGCTCTTCTAGAGGATCCAAGTTCACTCCCAGCACCCAAGTTGGGCAGCTCACAAGCGCCTGTAACTCCAGCTCTAAGGGATTTTATACCCACTTATGGCCTCCACAGCTCCCAGTTTGTATGCTTGCATACACACACACACACACACACACACACACACACACACACAGTGTTGGGAAGAATCTGGCTGGTTGGTGCACTACATGCATGCAGTGCCTGCAGAGGCCAGAAGAGGGCACCAAACAACATGGTGCTGAAGTTGCAGATACTTGTGAGCCACCAAGGTGCTAAGAATCAAACACAGACCCTGTGAAAGAGCAGCCTGTGTGCTTATCCACTGAATCATCCCTCCAACCCTCTACCTGGTGTTTCTTAATTATCTTTGGCTCAAAAACATTTGTATGTCAAAAGAGAATTTATTTGGGATGGCATAATTCAGTTTTCTCCACCTTCCAATTAATTAAAATAAATAAATAAATAAATAAATAAAAGGAAGAGGAGTGGGCAGAGGAAGAGAAAGAACTATCAAAGCATGAGAATATGCCCTCTAAGCAGGTCCTAGAAGTGAGGCCTGTCCTGCAAAGGCAGCCTTTGGGAAGGCCCTGACTCCAAGACATAAAACCAAATGATTTCCACACTGCAGTATCAGGCGTTTGACTTGCTCCAGTGTGTTCCCTCAGGATCTTTCCACAACCTTGAAACACGAACACTCCAAGGTTCTATAGTCACTGTGAGACCTGGGTGGGGTAAAGTGCAGATCAGGAAATATCAAGTAAGGAAACAGCTCTTGCGTCAAAGAAATAAAAGGTGTGGTTTATTCTGAGGCAAAATATGAGTGGCCTTGGCCTGGGAACAGTGACTTAGATCTCCCTAGCAACAGCGCTCCCGTGAGGTAGGATACTGTGAACACCTTTACAGTAACTAAAACAAGAAAGCCATAAGTCAAGACAGTGTGCAAATACATTGCTGGGAACATCAAGCCATAGCAGGGTGAACAACTTTGGGTTAGGCCTTAGGTGCTGTGCAACAACCCTCTTGGCCCTGTGGTTGATGGAAAACTAGGGTTTCTGTTGAGTTAATACACCCAGGTTTTTATCTGTGTATCAGGATGTTAGGTCTGTCTTTGTCTATTAGTAATAGAATGTTAAATCCAAGGCAAAGTGGGGACAAGAAATGACTATTTAGTAGGTCAAAGATAAATTATAAATAAATTTTAGTTAGGCTTTGGACTTGCACTATTCCAACCTCTCCACATCAGTGAAGTCTTCATCAATCAGCATTTGCAGACACTGCTTTTTTTTCCTAGGAATTTTTTGATCACAGAAGAAAGATATTTAAAATGAAGACAGCCCTGGGCCCAGGGGACTGCTGGAATCTAGAGTCGTGGCTTTCATACAGTCCTTGTCCAATTAGAAGAAAAAAAGTGCCCCCTCCTTCCCCAGTCACTGGTCTGTTTCCCTGCTTGATTTTGCTCTCTCTTTCTTCTCTGCAGGAACTTCTTCAAATCCCAGAACCTTCTCCTCTGTCCTGCCGAGGTTTCTTAGCCTTCCTGGGGGTAACATTTAATGGTTTGCAGCTTGACAACTTTCATTGCAGTCTATTTTAAGATAGGGAGATTTCTGTTATTACAGAAATAGAAGAGGAGAGAGAGAGAGAGAGAGAGAATATCACCTCATTACTCTCATTACTCCCTCTCCCTGCTGGAAGCTGGATATGGGGGTTCCCTAAGTTCCCCTGAAGGATAACAACAGCTCTAAATCTGAGGCCAGGAGGGCTGGAGTGACAAGATTCTGAAGATATAACTGGTGCCAAGAAATTAGCAGAGAATCAGCAAAGACTAAACTCTCTCCGTTTCTGGTGTCCTTAAAGAGAAATGCTTACCCAGTTTGAGCCTGACCCTTTTTTTTTAAGATTTGTTTATTTATTATTATAAGTAAGTACACTGTAGCTGTCTTCAGACACACCAGAAGAGGGTGTCAGATCTCATTATGGATGGTTGTGAGCCACCATGTGGTTGCTGGGATTTGAACTCTGGACCTTCAGAAGAGTAGTCGGGTGCTCTTACCCACTGAGCCATCTCACCAGATTAAGCCTGACGCTTAATCTGCAGCTGTTGGCTGCTAAACCGATTGCCAAAACATTTTACTTCATCATCAAGAACAAGGGTGTATGTGTTTGGAGGGGGATGCTGGGTAACCACTCAGTTGGTCCAGTGTTGCTGTACAGAGGTGGGGAGCTGAGGTGCGTCCCCAGTACTCACGTCCTAAGCTGGGTGTGGTGGCTTGTACCCTACATCACAACACTGGGGACACAGAGATAGCAGGATCCTGAGGGCTGGCTTCCCAGCCAGCATAACCAAACCAGCGCCCTCCAGACTCAGTGAAAGAGCCTGCCTCAGACAAACAAGGTGCACAGCATCTGAAAAGCACACGGTTTGGCCTCTGGTCGGTCCATGAACACACAGACAGGTCAAGGAAGCTGAAGAAAGAACAGATTAAGCTGAGAAAGTGCTGAATTAAACAAACTCCAATTTTATTGGCCTTACCAGAGTTCCTGATATGGTGGAACACTTGAGAGGTGGGATCTAGTGGGAGGAAGTTAAGACATTAGAGAGTTCTCTTGAAGGGGACTGTCTTAGGGTTTCTATTCCTGCACAAACATTGTGACCAAGAAGCACTTGAAGAGTAAAGGGTTTATTCGGCTTACACTTCCACATTGCTGTTCATCACCAAAGGAAGTCAGGACTGGCACTCAAGCAGGTCAGGAAGCAGGAGCTGATGCATAGGCCATGGAGGGATGTTCTTTACTGGCTTGCTTCCCCTGGCTTGCTCAGCCTGCTCTCTTATAGAACCAAGACTACCAGCCCAGAGATGGCACCACCCATAAGGGGACCTCCTCCCTAATTGAGAAAATGCCTTACAGCCGGATCTCATGGAGGCATTTCCCCAACTGAAGCTCCTTTCTTTGTGATAACTCCAGCCTGTCTCAAGTTGACACACAAAACTAGCCAGTACAGGGACGTTGGCTTCCAGCCCCTTGGTTTCTCTCTGGGACCATAAGGACTATGGGTGCCCTCTGCCATGAGATTCTGAGTGCCCATTGGCTCAAATCAACAAGGCCAAGGTTTCAAGTCAAAACTCCTACACTGTGAATTAAGCTGACCCCTCCCTTCTTGGTTGATCATATCTGGTATTTTGCCACAGACCAGCTTGCTGTGTCCTTCAGAGCCAGTTAGATAACAGTCTCTCGATTTCACAGCATCTGAGCTGTCATCTTCTTGCACTTTCAGGATTCAAATAATAATTCAGCATTGGCCTTTACCTCCACCCCCAACTCCATGGCTCAGTGTTCTAAATTTTAAATAAGGAGGGGATTGCTCTCTTTGGTTCAGGCCAGCTTTCTTCACTTACTCTCAAAATATTTTTTCTTGCCTCCTTCCGTTTCACAAAGATAAATCCAGACACTTCTGTCTTGATTGTTTCTTTATTTCTGTGACAAGACACCATGACCAAGGCAACTTATAAAAGAAAGCATTCAACTCAGGTCCCCTGGTTCCTGAGGGTAGAATCCATCAGCATCACTGCAGGGGGCACATCAGCAGGCAGGCAGGCAGGCAGCGTGGTGCTGGAGCAGCTGAGAGCTCACATCTGATCTTCAAGCACAAGGAAGAGTGAGTTGACTGGGAATAGGGTGGGTTTTTGAAAGCTCAAAGCATGCCCATGACACACCTCCTCCAACTAGGCCCTAATTCCTAATCCTTCCCAAACAGTTCCACCAAGCATTCACATATATGAGTTTTAAGGACCATTCTCACTCAAACCATGTGTAGTTGTTGTGATATATGTGAGTACAATCTTAAGGCACTGAGGATGAAATTAACATAGGATTTATTAGTTAAGAAACAGCACACATCAATGTTAACATGAGATAAAAAGACAGAGTTATGAATGCAAATGGAACCACCATGCCCAACAAACCAAGTAATAATATTTGATGGATCAAGTAGTTCTGGAATATTCTATTTGTGTATCTGATATAGGTGAAATAAATATAGTACAATCAAAACTGGAGAGATGGCTCAGCAGCTAATAACACTGATTGCTCTTTCAGAAGACCCAGGATTGATTCCCAGCACCCACAAAGTGGCTCACAAACATCTGGAACTCCAGTTCCAAAGGATCTGATGCCCTCTTCTGGCCTCCATAGGTACTAGAAATGCATATGGTGCACAGACATATGTGCAGGCACAACACCCATACACATGAAATAATTAGATATAAATGATTTATATCTGGCAATGTAGCGCTTTGATAAAATTAGACATTAGCTTTTATAAGAAAGCATTTAACTGGGGGGCTTACAGTTTCAGAAGGCTAGCTCATTATTACCATGGTGGGAAGCATGATTGCACACAGACAGTTGTGGTGCTGGAGAAATACTGAGAGTTCTATATCCTGATCCACAGGCAACAGACAAAGAAAGAGAACGTTTGAAACCTCAAAGCCCACCCCCAGATACACACCTCCACCAAAAAGCCACACCTCCTAATCCTTCCCAACAGTCTACCAGCTCTGTTCTAAGCATTCACATATATGAGCCCAGGACTACAGTTTGCTTACTCACTCATTTGTCACAGACGAGGAATGCCTCCTATTTTCCACAGTGTGAGCCATGCTGCCATAGACATGGGAATACAGAAATCTCTCCCATATCATCCTGTTCATTCTTTTGAATGTTTGCTCTGTAGTGGAACTGGCAGGTCATATGGAATATCTAGTTTTAATGCTTTTAAAAAGTGTCCATTTAATTAAAATTTAAAAAAGAGATACTCTGTTTTCATGTTAAAATATATATATGTGTGTGTATTTCCAGATATGTATATATACATATATACATATATGTATATGTATGTATATATATATATATTAACATGGAAACATAAATCTCTGTCTGCTCATCCAGAAGTCCTGAGTTCAGTTCCTAGCAACCATATGGTGGCTTGCACGTATACATGCAGCTGAGCACTCATACATTAAATAAATAAATAAATAAATAAATACATGCCAGGCCAGAGAGCACTCATACATTAAATAAATAAATAAATAAATAAATAAGTAAGTATATCCATGCCATGCCAGAGACCCAGAACGGGGAAGGATCCAGGGAATCTAGAGAGGTGACTCTAGCTGAAACTCCTAGCAGTGGGGGATATGGAGCCTGGTGTGGCTAGCTCCTATAGCTATGCAGGACTCCCAGTAGAGGAGTAAGGACTCTAACCCACCCACAAAACCTAAAATGTATCCCGCCTACAAGATGTACAGGGACAAAGATGGAGCAGAGATGAAGGGAATGGCCAGCCAATGACAGGCCCAACCTGAGACCCATCCCATGGGCAAGAACCAATCCCTGACACTATTAATGATACTCTGTTAAGCTTGCAGATAGGAGGAGTCTAGCATGGCTGTCCTCTGAGAGGCCCCACCCAGCAGCCAATGGAAACAGGTACAGGAACACAGCCAAACAGAGCTGGGGAAGTCTTGTGGAATAGTTGGGGGAAGGATTGAGGGACCCAAAGAGGACAGGGGCTCCACAAGAGGACCAATAGAGTCAACTAACCCAGAGACTGAACCACCAACCAAAGAGCAAGCATGGACTGGACCTAGACTCCCCACCCCCACCACACCCCCCTCATATATATAGCAGATATTCAGCTTGGTCCTCATGTGGGTACCCCAACAATTGGAGCACGGACTGTCCCTGACTCTTGCCTGCCTCCTGTAACTAGGCTGCCTTGTCTGGCCTCAGTGGGAGAGGATATACCTAGTCCTGCAGTGAGTTCATGTGCCAGGATCAAGGGATACCTCCCCCTTCTCAGAGGAGAATAAGAGGAGGGATGGGGGAGACACTGTGTGAGGGAGGACCAGGAAGAAGTGGGGCTGTGATCAGGATGCAAAGTATATAAATAAATTAATGAAAACAAAAATCTCCATGCTTCTTTCCATAGATTCTGCACTATTTTATATTCCTATATAAAATCATCTATTCTCTGAACATCTTCACCAGCACTTTTTATGGATTTTAATTAACAGCCGTGCCAACAGTTGGTATAAAATGGTATATTAAATTGTAAAAATCCCTGCACTGTGCAAATCATTCCATGGATGCCATTTCTCCCCACCAAATTCACAATGAAATTTTCTTCTCGAGGTTATAGAATCCAGGTGTGGAGATACAGTTAAGAACTGGTTAAGAACACTAACTGTTCTAGCAGCAGAGGACAGGAGCTCAGTTGCCATCATTTACCTCCATAGATACTGAATATACAGATATAGACAGACAGACAGACAGACACACACACACACATAAAGGCCTCCACGGGCATTATATGCACACACATATACAGATACACATATACACAACTTCATAAGTACCTGGACACATACATAAAGACACATTCTAATGAAAATGTAAATATTTAAAATATTCTAAAATTCACATGTAACCACAAAAGAAACAGAATAGCCAAAGAAATTTTGAAAAAAAAAAAACTAAGCTGTAGATATTATACATTAACTTCTAATTATCTTATATATAAGTTTAATAATTAAAACAGTGTGGTGTTAGCATAAAGATAGCCACAGATATCAGTAGAACAAATAGAGTCAAAATAAGTTTACAGACAGAAGGTCAACTAATCCGTGATCAGGGAGCCAAGAATATACAATGAAGATGAGGCAGACTTCTCAACAAATGGTGCTGGGAAACTAAGTAGCCATAAACAAAAGAATGAAATCAGGTCTTATCTTCTACCATTAAAAATCAACCCAAACACACTGACGACGTCCGCGAGGAGCCAGGCATGGTAGCAGGTTCCCATAATCCCAGCACTGGGGAGGCTGAGGCAGGAAGACCACACATTCCTGGCCAGCCAGAGTTACAAGGTAAGACCTTTTCTCAAAAACAAAACAAAAATGTAAGAGCAAGCAACGCCCACATCTATAAAACTCTAAAGAAGAAAAGAGAAGCATACGGAAAGGCTTAGCAATAATTTCTCTTGAAAATGACGTCGGACACAAAAACAGTAAAAACTGAATTAGTGCTTCAATGTCCAACGGAAAGGCTAGGCTGGCAGAGGAGGTAGTGAGCCGAATGAACGGCAGCCCCGCAACTGGGAGAAAATATTTGCAGGCTATGAAATATCATTAGATACTGATTCCCAAATTTTATAACTGACACCCACAACCTAGAAAAAAAAGCAAAAACAACAACAACAAAACAAACAACAAAATAACAAACAAAAACTCCAGTTTTGAAAGGTGGCGAAGAGCCGGAGCATGTATTTCTCCAAAGTTGTACCTATCAATGAGCAACAGTGCAGTTGACTGAAGACCTGTCCTCCAACATCATTGATTATGAAGGACATGTGATTCGTTTCTTAACCTACGGAATGATAGTCTAAGGAAATGGTCTGAAATGAAAGCCCAAAGTTGCGGGACTCAGACATGCATTGCCTGTCTTTGGCAAACTCTGCCCCCTGGTGGCGGTAATAGAAATGTATCTATCTTCAGCAGCAGTGCATTGTGGGAAACAAACAGTAAAGCCTTTCTTTTGATCTTTTTGCTGTTTGTTTGTTTGTTCATCTTGTACTGGGAATGAACTTAGGGCCTCATGTGTGATAGGTAAATGCTCTACCTTTGAGCTATACCCCCAACCATAAGATAACTTTTTAAAAATATAATATTTTTTTACTGATTATTTGGAAATTTTACATCGTGCACCCCGATCACCCTTATTCCCCAGTCCTTCCAGGTCCGTCTGCCAACTCTTGTGGCTTCCCTTGATTTAAAAAATAAAGCCCAATTTGTGCTGTCCATATAGTCACTGGAGCATGGCCAAACTCTGGATGGCCAGTCCTTTAAAGAAAAGTGTGTCTTCCCTCATCCACACTCCTACCAGTAGCCATCTATTGTGGAGAGCTATATTTCAGCATTCTTGTCACAATTTTTTAGATCTCTCTTCAATGGCTTCTTGCCTAGGTTGTTACTTTTTTGTGGGGTTGTCACAGAAGTGTCACTCGTTGTCAACTGTGAGTCCGCAGTTATCGATACCAATGCAGAAGGGGCTTCTATGTCCTTTACAGCAGCAGGACTGCAGATCATGAACTTCTTCTTGGTATCTGGTGACAGCAGGGACTATGGGCGTCCCTCTGGCATCAGTGCGAGCCAGGGACCTCAGCATAGTCTCCAGTGACAGAACAGGCCACAGTCCCCAGCAGCAGCCCAGCCCATGGAGAAAACGGCTTCAGGAGGTAATATTGAGTACGCACATAGCATGGATTTCAGTGGTAACACAGGCCGCAGACATCAACACAGCCCCCAGCTGCAAAAGGACCCAGACATGGCCACTGGTAGCATCATGGCCCACGGACACCAACAAAGCTTCAAGAGGCAGCACCACTTGGCAGGCTCTTACAGGCAGCTGCCCCACACCAAGATAAGTTTGGTTTTTGTTTTTGTGTTTTGTTTTGCTTTAATTTGGTGTGTGTGTGTGTGTGTGTGTGTGTGTGTGTGTGTGTGTGCGCGCGCGCGCGCAGATGCTCTTCAGGGACAGAAAGTGTGTGTGTTCATGTAAGCGTGTGTGTGTGTGTGTGTGTGTGTGTGTGTGTGTGTGTGTGTGTGTGTAGACGTTCTCCAGGGCCAGAAGGCAGTGCCGGAGCCTCTATAACTGTAGTTAAGCAGCCCAACAAGGGCACAAGGAACTGAACTGGGGTCCTCTGCAAGGGCAGTAAGAGCTCTTGACAACTGAGTCATCTCTTCAACCGCTCAATACCAGTGTTTTACTCCGGACTTCCTCATCTCCCAGCAGGTGTTTCTTACTTGCTTTTATCAGCTGACTGACATAAACAATACAGGAAATCCCAGGATGCTGCCAATCACCCAGAGAAACTGCAGCATGTGTTTTGGGGGTTGCTTTTCTCTCTTCTCGGGATCACCAGGATTGGTACAGACTACTCATGTCTTTGGTGGTTTGAATCTGCTTGGCCAGTGGGAAGTGGCACTATTAGGAGGTGTGGCCTTGTTGGAGGAAGTGTGTCACTGTGTAGGCAGGCTCTGAGGACTCCTGTTGCTCAAGCTTCTCCCAGTGTGGAAGAGAGAGTCTCCTGGCAGCCTTCAGATCAGGATGTAGAACTCTCAGCTCCACAGCTTCTGCTCCAATCCAAGTGCTCGGGACCTGAGACTGCATTAGTTAGGGAAGCAGAAACCGACCTGAGTAGGGCCACAGGCCTCATCCGGCCGGATCAGCGCAGGGTTGCCTGACACCCGCCAGCTACCCACGACCCCCGCCACAGGATTTTGGGACTGCTGGTGAGTGGAACACAGCTTCTGCTCCAGTCCAATCACGCGGGACCTGAGACTGCTCTGGTTGGGGAGAGAGAAATCCGGCCTACATAGGGCCACAACCCTCTTCCGGTCAGAAAAGCACCAGGGCAGCTGGGGCGCAGGGTCTGCTGACACTCGCCAGCTACCCACAACACCCGCCACAGGATCTTAAGACTTCTGGTGAGTGGAGCACAGCTTCTGCTCCAATCCAAGTGCTCGGGACCTGAGACTGCATTAGTTAGGGAAGCAGAAACCGGCCTGAGTAGGGCCACAGGACTCATCCGGCCGGATCAGCGCCGGGGTAGCGGGAGAGCAGGGTTGCCTGACACCCGCCAGCTACCCACGACCCCCGCCGCAGGATTTTGGGACTGCTGGTGAGTGGAACACAGCTTCTGCTCCAATCTTTAAACAGTGACAACGATAACAACTAACCCCAGAGATTACCAGATGGCGAAAGGTAAACGTAAGAATCTTACTAACAGAAACCAAGACCACTCACCATCATCAGAACCCAGCACCCCCACTTCGCCCAGTCCAGGGCACCCCAACACACCGGAAAAGCTAGACACAGATTTAAAAGCATATCTCCTGATGATGATAGAGGACTTCAAGAAGGACTTTAATAACACACTTAAAGAAATGCAGGAGAACACTGCTAAACAGGCAGAAGACAATAAAGAGGAAGCACAAAAATCCCTTAAAGAATTGCAGGAGAACACAGCTAAAGAGTTACAAATCCTTAAAGAAAAACAGGATAACATAATCAAACAGGTAGAAGTCCTGACAGAAAAACAGGAAAACACTTCCAAACAGATGATGGAAATGAACAAAACCATACTAGACCTAAAAAGGGAAGTAGACACAATAAAGAAAACCCAAAATGAGGCAACGCTGGAGATAGAAACCCTAGGAAAGAAATCTGGAACCATAGATCCGAGCATCAGCAACAGAATACAAGAGATGGAAGAGAGAATCTCAGGTGCAGAAGATTCCATAGAGAACATCGGCACAACAATCAAGGAAAATGTAAAATGCAAAAAGATCCTAACTCAAAACATCCAAGAAATACAGGACGCAATGAGAAGACCAAACCTACAGATAATAGGAGTGGATGAGAATGAAGATTTTCAACTCAAAGGACCAGCAAACATCTTCAACAAAATTATAGAAGAAAACTTCCCAAATCTAAAGAAAGAGATGCCCATGAACATACAAGAAGCCTACAGATCTCCAAATAGACTGGACCAGAAAAGAAATACCTCCCGACACATTATAATCAGAACAACAAATGCTCTAAATAAAGATAGAATACTAAAAGCAGTAAGAGAAAAAGGCCAAGTAACATATAAAGGCAAGCCTATCAGAATTACACCAGATTTTTCACCAGAGACTATGAAAGCCAGAAGATCCTGGACGGATGTTATACAGACACTAAAAGAACACAAATTCCAGCCCAGGCTACTATACCCAGCCAAACTCTCAATTAACATAGATGGAGAAACCAAAGTATTCCACGACAAAACCAAATTCACACATTATCTCTCCACGAATCCAGCCCTTCAAAGGATAATAACAGAAAAAAAACCAATACAAGGACAGGAACCACGCCCTAGAAACAACAAGAAGGTAATCCCTCAACAAACCTAAAAGAAGACAGCCACAAGAACAGAATGCCAACTTTAACAACAATAATAACAGGAAACAACAATTACTTTTCCTTAATATCTCTTAATATCAATGGACTCAACTCCCCGATAAAAAGACATAGACTAACAAACTGGCTACACAAACAAGACCCAACATTTTGCTGCTTACAGGAAACTCATCTCAGAGAAAAGGATAGACACTACCTCAGAATGAAAGGCTGGAAAACAATTTTCCAAGCAAATGGCATGAAGAAACAAGCTGGAGTAGCCATTCTAATATCTGATAAGATTGACTTCCAACCCAAAGTCATTAAAAAAGACAGGGAGGGACACTTCATACTCATCAAAGGTAAAATCCTCCAAGAGGAACTATCAATCCTGAATATCTATGCTCCAAATACAAAGGCAGCCACATTCATTAAAGAAACTTTAGTAAAGCTCAAAGCACACATTGCACCTCACACAATAATAGTGGGAGACTTCAACACACCACTTTCACCAATGGACAGATCATGGAAACAGAAACTAAACAGGGACACAGTGAAACTAACAGAAATTATGAATCAAATGGATCTGGCAGATATCTACAGAACATTCTATCCTAAAACAAAAGGATATACCTTCTTCTCAGCACCTCATGGTACCTTCTCCAAAATTGACCACATAATTGGTCACAAAACAGGCCTCAACAGATACAAAAATATTGAAATTGTCCCATGCATCCTATCAGATCACCATGGACTAAGGCTGATCTTCAATAACAAAATAAATAATAGAAAGCCAACCTTCACGTGGAAACTGAACAACACTCTTCTCAATGATACCTTGGTCAAGGAAGGAATAAAGAAAGAAATTAAGGACTTTTTAGAGTTCAATGAAAATGAAGCCACAACATACCCAAACTTATGGGACGCAATGAAAGCATTTCTAAGAGGAAAACTCATAGCTCTGAGTGCCTCCAAAAGGAAACTAGAGAGAGCACACATTAGCAGCTTGACAACACACCTAAAAGCACTAGAACAAAAGGAAGCAAATTCACCCAAGAGGAGTAGACGGCAGGAAATAATCAAACTCAGGGGTGAAATCAACCAAGTGGAAACAAGAAAAACTATTCAAAGAATCAACCAATCAAGGAGCTGGTTCTTTGAGAAAATCAACAAGATAGATAAACCCTTAGCCAGACTCACTAGAGGGCACAGGGAAAGCATCCTAATTAACAAAATCAGAAATGAAAAAGGAGACATAACAACAGATCCTGAAGACATCCAAAACACCATCAGATCCTTCTACCAAAGGCTATACTCAACAAAACTGGAGAACCTGGATGAAATGGAGAAATTCCTAGACAGATACCAGGTACCAAAGTTGAATCAAGATCAGGTTAATGATCTAAACAGCCCTATATCCCCCAAAGAAATAGAAGCAGTCATTAATAGTCTCCCAACTAAAAAAAGCCCAGGACCAGATGGGTTTAGTGCAGAGTTCTATCAGACCTTCAAAGAAGATCTAATCCCAGTTCTTCACAAACTATTCCACAAAATAGAAACAGAAGGTACTCTACCCAACTCATTCTATGAAGCCACAATTACTCTGATACCTAAACCACAAAAAGACCCAACAAAGATAGAAAACTTCAGACCAATATCCCTTATGAATATTGATGCAAAAATCCTCAATAAAGTTCTTGCTAACCGAATCCAAGAACACATCAAAACAATCATCCATCCTGACCAAGTAGGTTTCATCCCAGGGATGCAGGGATGGTTCAATATACGGAAATCCATCAACGTAATCCAGTATATAAACAAACTCAAAGACAAAAACCACATGGTCATCTCGTTAGATGCGGAAAAAGCATTTGACAAGATCCAACACCCATTCATGATAAAAGTCTTGGAAAGATCAGGAATTCAAGGCCCATACCTAAACATGATAAAAGCAATCTACAGCAAACCAGTAGCCAACATCAAAGTAAATGGTGAGAAGCTTGAAGCAATCCCTCTAAAATCAGGGACTAGACAAGGCTGTCCACTTTCTCCATACCTATTCAACATTGTACTTGAAGTCCTAGCCAGAGCAATTCGACAACAAAAGGAGATCAAAGGGATACAAATTGGAAAAGATGAAGTCAAAATATCACTTTTTGCAGATGATATGATAGTATATATAAGTGACCCTAAAAATTCCACCAGAGAACTCCTAAGCCTGATAAACAGCTTCGGTGAAGTAGCTGGATATAAAATTAACTCAAACAAATCAATGGCCTTTCTTTACACAAAGAATAAACAGGCTGAGAAAGAAATTAGGGAAACAACACCCTTCTCAATAGTCACAAATAATATAAAATATCTTGGCGTGACTCTAACTAAGGAAGTGAAAGATCTGTATAATAAAAACTTCAAGTCTCTGAAGAAAGAAATTATAGAAGATCTCAGAAGATGGAAAGATCTCCCATGCTCATGGATTGGCAGGATCAACATTGTAAAAATGGCTATCTTGCCAAAAGCAATCTACAGATTCAATGCAATCCCCATCAAAATTCCAAATCAATTCTTCAACGAATTAGAAAGTGCAATCTGCAAATTCACCTGGAATAACAAAAAACCTAGGATAGCAAAAACTCTTCTCAAGGATAAAAGAACCTCTGGTGGAATCACCATGCCGGACCTAAAGCTTTACTACAGAGCAATTGTGATAAAAACTGCATGGTACTGGTATAGTGACAGACAAATAGACCAATGGAATAGAATTGAAGACCCAGAAATGAACCCACACACCTACGGTCACTTGATCTTCGACAAGGGAGCTAAAAACATCCAGTGGAAGAAAGACAGCATTTTCAACAAATGGTGCTGGCACAACTGGTTGTTAACATGTAGAAGAATGCGAATCGATCCATTCCTATCTCCTTGTACTGAGGTCAAGTCTAAGTGGATCAAGGATCTTCACATAAAACCAGAGACACTGAAACTTATAGAGGAGAAAGTGGGGAAAAGCCTTGAAGATATGGGCACAGGGGAAAAATTCCTGAATAGAACAGTAATGGCTTGTGCTGTAAGATCGAGAATTGACAAGTGGGACCTCATGAAACTACAAAGCTTCTGCAAGGCTAAAGACACCATCAATAAGACAAAAAAACCACCAACAGATTGGGAAAGGATCTTCACCTATCCTAAATCAGATAAGGGACTAATATCCAATATATATAAAGAACTCAAGAAGGTGGACTCCAGAAAGTCAAATAACCCCATTAAAAAATGGGGCTCAGAACTGAACAAAGAATTCTCACCTGAGGAATACCGAATGGCAGAGAAACACCTGAAAAAATGTTCAACATCCTTAATCATCAGGGAAATGCAAATCAAAACAACCCTGAGATTCCACCTCACACCAGTCAGAATGGCTAAGATCAAAAATTCAGGTGACAGCAGATGCTGGCGAGGATGTGGAGAAAGAGGAACACTCCTCCATTGTTGGTGGGATTGCAAGCTTGTACAACCACTCTGGAAATCAGTCTGGCGGTTCCTCAGAAAATTGGACATAGTACTACCGGAGGATCCAGCAATACCTCTCCTGGGCATATATCCAGAAGATGTCCCAACCGGTAAAAAGGACACATGCTCCACTATGTTCATAGCAGCCCTATTTATAATAGCCAGAAGCTGGAAAGAACCCAGATGTCCCTCAACAGAGGAATGGATACAGAAATTATGGTACATTTACACAATAGAGTACTACTCAGCTATTAAAAAGAATGAATTTATGAAATTCCTAGCCAAATGGATGGACCTGGAGGGCATCATCTTGAGTGAAGTAACACAATCACAAAAGAACTCACACAATATGTATTCACTGATAAATGGATATTAGCCCAAAACTTAGGATACCCAAGATATAAGATACAATTTGCTAAACGCATGAAACTCAAGAAGAATGAAGACCAAAGTGTGGACACTGTGCACCTTCTTAGAATTGGGAACAAAACACCCAGGGAAGGAGTTACAGAGACAAAGTTCGTAGCTGTGATGAAAGGATGGACCATTTAGAGACTGCTGTATCCAGGGATCCATCCCATAATCAGCTTCTAAACGCTGACACCATTGCATACACTAGCAAGATTTTGCTGAAAGGACCCAAATATAGCTGTCTCTTGTGAGATGATGCCGGGGCCTAGCAAACACAGGAGTGGATGTTCACAGTCAGCTATTGGATGTATCACAGGGCTCCCAATGGAGAAGCTAGAGAAAGTAACCAAGGAGCTAAAGGGATCTGCAACCCTATGTTGGAACAACATGATGTACTAACCAGAACCCCGGAGCTCTTGTCTCTAGCTGCATATGTATGGAAAGATGGCCTAGTCGGCCATCAATGGAAAGAGAGGCCCATTGGACTTGCAAACTTTATATGCCCCAATATAGGGGAATGCCAGGGCCAAAAGAATGGGAATGGGTGGGTAGGGAAGTGGGGGGCGCTATGGGGGACTTTTGGGATAGCATTGGAAATGTAATTGAGGAAAATATGTAATAAAAATATTAAAAATTAAAAAAAAAAGAACTCTCAGCTCCTTCTCTAGCACCACATCCGCCTGGACACTGCCATGCTTCAAGACATGATGATAATGGACTGAACCTCTGAAACCCCAATTAAATGTTGTCCTTTGTAAAAGTTGCCTTGTAAGTTATGATTTTATTAAAAAAGCATAAAATGTACCTTTTATGCCCCACTATAGGGGACTGCTAGGGCCAGGAAGCAAAAGTGGGTGGGTTGGGGAGCAGGGAGAGGAGGGAGGGGATAGGGGATTTTCAGAGGGGAAACTAGGAAATGTAAATAAAGAAAATATCTAATAAAATTTTTAAAAAAGAAAAAAAATGTCTATTTCATTGCCATGCTACCCTGAAAGAATTAATTTTGGTTTTGTTTTTCTATGTTGAAAAAGACTTATTTTATAAATAAAAGTAAATCATTTAGAAGACTTATAAGCAGAAAAGGGTAGTGAAAACAGAAGTAAAATAGTACCCTAAAATCCAGAAATGTTACTGAATAGATACAGCTTGAGGTCATCTGGCTCTCTACAGTCCTGGGTTTCATGAGAACATCTTCATGGAAGCACATCGTTGATCACGCTTCTCCCCTCAGCCTTTCATCTATGACCACGCTCTTCCCTCCCAGTCTCGCTAGTCACCTTCATGCCTTCAGAGGACTCTCCTCATACTTTCATGATGTGTGTGTGTGTGTGTGTGTGTGTGTGTGTGTGTGTGTGTGTGTGTGTTTGTGTGATTTTATACACCACTCTAAAATCTAGGGCCCACAAACAAGAGAAAGCATTTGATATTTGTCTCTCATACTGTGAACTGAATTCTAACACCTGCCCCCCCCCAAAAAAAAGTGGGCCTATTTTACTAGATAGCTTTATATCAGCTTGACACGAGCTACTGTCATCTGAGAGGACAGACTCTCAGTTGAAAGAATGTTTCCATAAGAGGCAGACAAGGCTGTAGTGCATTCTGTTAATTAGTGATTGTTGGGGTGAGGGGCAGCCCCTTGTGGGTGGTGCCACCCCTGCTCTGGTGGTCTTAAATTCTATAAGAAAGCAGGTTGAGCAAGGCATGAGGAGCAAGCCAGTAAACAGTACCCCTCTGTGGCCTCTGCATCAGGCTCTGCATCTGGGTTCCTGCCCTCCTTGAGTTCCTGCCTTGACATCTTTCCATGATGACCAGTGAGGTGGTAGCACAGACCATCAACATCTGCATAGACTCACAGTTGAGAAAGAGACGCATAGAAGGCTTCTGTGACAACCCCCACTCCCATCCTAACCCCAAAAGTAACAGCTCGGTCAGGAAGTCATTGAAGAGAATTCTTTAAAATTGTGATAAGGATGCTGAAGTGTACTTCACATCCTTATTCCTAAAAGCAATGCTAGATGGCTTCTAGTGGGAGTGAGGGGCAGGAGGAAGGACTCCATTTTCTCTAAGAGGCTGGCTACCGGGAGTGTGACCATGCTCCAGTGACTGTACAGAAAACACAGACTGGGCTTGGTTTGCTGTTGTTGTTCTTGTTGTGTTGTTTGGTTTTGTTTTTTCCATTTTTTTCCCCCAGGGAGAGGCCACTTGGGTGGAAAAGCAGACCTGGGGAGGGTACTGAGGAGAGGGAGTGATCAGGGTGTACAATGTAAACCTCCAAATAATCAATAAACATGTTAAAAATAAAGGAAAGGGGTATCTCACAGACACCAATGCCAGACACATGCCAGTCCAATAGAGACCATCCCTCAGTGAGGGTCTCTATTCCCAAGTGTGACAAGTGGATAACTTAAGTTAACTCTGGCAGTAACTATGAGCATTACTATATTCTTTCTCCTTTTTTTACTATGAAAGATTAAAAAGTGATATTTTTAGGTGTTTGTTTCATTTTCTCTGATTAAAAATAAAGTGATTTGCATATGTATTGCCATCCACACATCTCCATTTGTGGATAATGTTAGCTTTGGGGCCATTTTTCTATTGGTAAGTTTATCTTTCTCTTAGGAATTCATAAGAGGAACTTTTAAAATGAATTATATTTTTATTTTACTTTTGTTTGGAAATTCTCTTTTCCTTAGCAATCTTTCCCATTAAAACTAGACCATAAAAACAAGACTTGGTGTTTCAGTAATGTCTATAAAGGAAACAAAAATTCAAATTCTTGAGTCTGAGCTCCAAAACAGTTACTTGATAGCCACAGTCCAGATGATAATCTCTGAAGTCATGAGACCACTGAATGAAAAGTCAAGTTCTAAGCCAGGAAAATATTAAGAGCCAAAACCTGACACATTTACTGCATAAAGTTTATACTTGGTGGAATTAAAGAAAATGAAAGATGATAAAAGGGCCAATTCTCATTCAAAGTAAAGTACATAAAAGTCACTGGGTGTCTGACATTCAAACAGATCTGAGGATCTGATTGCAAAAGACTAGAATTTCTCTGTGTGAATTCAGCATGGATGCTACCTGACATGCGTACTGGGTCTCGCACATCTGATGTGAGAATTCAGAACAGAAGGGAAATGCCTACTGAACTATTTCAGTTAATTCCAAGAACGAAGACCTTGGCCTTCTCTACAAGGTGAAACCCAAGAAAGTATGGTGACTCATCTGAAGTCCCGAGACCCAGAAAGATGTCAGAGTATCTAACCATAAAATGGGCCCAAAGGAGTCAATTACCTTCTTCAGTCAAAGAAATAGCTGTGCAGCTCAGGGGAATCTGGTCAAAGCCACGCCTTCCTCAGACAGAGTATGGATTGCATGAACAACAAGCTGCGACCAATGCAAAACCAGCAGAGACTATAAATGTCAGCAGGTGTAGTGAGTTATAGACTTCAAAGGAAAGTCTTATGTCAGCTGACATACATACCCTAGTGTAAAACACCCAAGGACCAGACTGCTTTCCTTCTACCTGTGCCAAGAACCTCCCCAACCACCTAGAACACAGATTCCCACTGTGGAGGTTTCAATGAGAGTGGCCCCGTAGGCTCAGAGATTTGAATGCTTAGTCACGTGGGAGTGGCACTGTTTGAAAGGATTATAAGGTGTGGCCTCATCGGAGGACAGGCAGACCTGGGACGACTTGTGTAAATATTAAACTTCAATATAAGATAAAAATGCATCTGAAGTCACCATAAAAAAAAAAATGATGCTTCTCATAATTGGTTGGAACAATTGCTTACACACTTAAGAAGAGATAAAATTTGACCCATAACCCTCAAAAGACCTGTGCCACCGCCTCTATGTCCTCCAAGAAAGAAAGAAAGAAAGAAAGAAAGAAAGAAAGAAAGAAAGAAAGAAAGAAAGAAAGAAAGAAAGAAAGAAAGAAAGAAAGAAAGGAAGGAAGGAAGGAAGGAAGGAAGGAAGGAAGGAAGGAAGGAAGATAAAATGAGCTAGGTATGGCGGCTTATGCCTGGAATCCCAGCACTTGGGAAGTGGAAGCCGGAGGTCAACCTTGGCTACACCACAAGTTTGAGGCCAGCTCTGCTTCGTGATCTACTCTCCAAAACCATCTGAATGCTTGGGTTTTAGGCAGGCACCACCAGGACAAAGCAATCGAAGTCACCTCCCGACGTGTGACGTGGATCCCAGGCTCTGGCAAACACCTTGCCACAAAATCCACCTCAGCGTGTAAATCCCTAAGTAAGGGTTTCGCGGGTTTCAATCACTCTTTCTGCAAGGCATGCACCAGTGCTAAGACTTAAAACGGCTCCTAAAATGGAAACAAAGTAGTAAATTGTTTGACAGAGAAATGGCCAGGTTCCAGCGAAGGCAGCAGAGGGGCTGTGGAGAGAGTAGAAAGATGCCTGTGGTCAGAGCCCAGTGTTCACGTAGAGGAGGAAGTCGGCTTTGCAATCTGAGGCTGAAGGCTGGAAACATCTTAACTTGACATTAGTAATATAAAACTACCACATGTACAATAGTAACATTGTGTAAACCCCTCCCACTTTGTTCATTCACATGTTAACACTGCTCTACAAACAACAAAGGGGCATCAGACACAATGTTCAGGAAGGGACTTGCCCAATACAATACGGGTACCCATGAAGTACATCCGCTCCCATCAGCCTGATAATCAACACAAAGAGAACGCCATCACAAAAGTGTGCTTTAAATGATAAAACGTATCTTTAGGGATAATCCCCCTGACACAAAATTAGCTACTTCTCCAAAAATGGCCCAGAATTTATGCTACAGGCCTGCAGAGGACAGAGCATTGTCGGCGAGAGCAAAACGTCTAATGTATGTTTTCTGTCACTGTGCTGTTTTATGAAAAACATGTTCCTTTTTTAACATCTTTTCTTGGCTGTCACTTGTGAAGTTATTTGTCACAAGAGCCTCCCGTGGGTTCTGTGGGGAAGATTAATCTACTTGCTGCTCTTCCGGGGCAAGTCTTCTGTTCGATCTTCTCATCCTACTGCACACCCACTGCAGACTGTCTGAGTATATACACACACGTGTGTGTGCCTGTGTGTTACATACAATGTGCTTAACAGTGCTTCCTCAGTTGATATAGAATAGAGACACATTGTAAAAAAGCAATGAGCCCTTTTTTCTATGAGCAGTTGTCTTGTAGCTTAGGAAAGGGATCTTGGGCACCCAGGCCATTCACAGCTGAGTTTCAGATTCGTAAAGCTTGTGATACAGTAGTCTTCCCTAACTGCAACTGAAAGGGGAAAAAATCACACATGAGATGGAAATCTGATCAAACTTAGAAAAGCTTCCTTTTTAGAAGCGAGTTACTGTTTCTGCTTTAACCTATCTGGTATTTTACAAGATGCTTGAGAATTACTTTAAGCCCTGTTCAACACAGGCCCTTCACTTTCCCAGTGTTCTGCCCTTACCTAACGCCATCTGGCGTACATCAGCTTATTACATATCACATAACCTCCTAAAGAATTCTCTGTATTAGTTATAAATATTATACTACGGGTTGTAATAAATCATGAAATAACGCAAACCCCATCTGGAAGTCCTTTAAGAAAAACCAATAAGCCCTTCATGAATTCAAGCATCACTCATATGTCTATCTGATTGGCTCAACTGAACATTTCCATTGTTTCACTAAGCGTTGCCTGTTTGTCCAAATATGCCTCAGAGTTGATGAAAGGAGTCAGAGTCTGCATAAGACCCTGACATTTGCGTTTCCCGAGTGCCATTCCATGTTGACCGCTCACACTGCCCAGCGTTTGGTTGAGCGACACAATATGAACACCTAAGGTACGCTGGTAAAAGAGAAACAGGTTTATAACCATCTATAATGGGGTTCCCTGCACCACAAAACTAACTAAATAAATAAAATAACCACATATCATCCAGGCATTCTATATAAAAGAAATAACTAAAATAACCCACCAAACATGACTTTGCCAAAGTAACCCCCTAAGCACTACTTCACACCTCCATATCTCTTTTCTATTCCAGTACAACTGCCAGAGAGCCCCATAAAAGGGTTTCTTGGCACATGTTTAAACCACCCAAACTATAGTCACATGCCTTTCTAATCCTAGTGGGCTTGTCTTTGTGAAGTTCTCATTGGCTTCAGCAGGGCAGACCCCTTCCCAGAGTTCCTCCGGCCTTTCTCATCTCTAATGGGAGAAAGTGGCCCATCAATGAAGCAGGCGGCAACCATTGCAAACACATCACTGAATATGAAATGGTCAGGGGCTTTCTGAGCTACAGACTGGTAATAAAACAACATCCCAGTGGGTGGGTGTCAAGTGGGCATAGGGGGTCTCCTAGAGACCCTTTCTGGAAACATGTGACCTCTTGCCCTGAAAGGCGGGAAGACCGCTGGCTATTCCTGACAGCAGACGCATGTTCTGTGCCAAGCATGTATGGGCACACTGCATATATTAGCACCTCACACAAAGGTTAAGTTTAAACGTTTTCACCAGGCCTGGCGGCACACTAATCTTAGCACTCAAGAGGCAGAGGCAGGCAGATCTCTGTGAGTTCAAGGCTAGCCTGATCTACAGAGAGTTCTAGGCCAACCAGGACCACACAGTGAAACCCTGTCTCAAAGAAACCCAGACCAAAAGGAAGGTGGTCAAAGCTAAAACAAATTACCTACTTGTGGGAAGCCACATGTGCCATTGCAGGGTGGCGCTGGCTACTGCTGGCCACCACGCATAAGTTTGGGTAAACAACCAATGTGTATATATACAGTAAAGGTTTTCACCAAGTCACTGCCTGGCCCGGGCATGATAATGTGGCTCTGCAAGGTACTGAGAGAGTTAACCAATCAGATGAGAGAGATGCAAATGAGGTATGAAAATGAGGCTCTGCAAGGTACTAAGAGAGTTAACCAATCAGATGAGAGACATGCAAATTAGGTATGATAATGAGGCTCTGCAAGGTACTGAGAGAAGTTAACCAATCAGATGTGAGACATGCAAATGAGGTGGTAAGCATAACCCATGCATAACCAATCCGGGTGTTAGACACGCCTCTCCTAGGCCTATATAAGCAGCACCAGTTCTGGGCTTGGGTCTCTTCACCTCTGCAATCAAGCTCTCCCAATAAACGTGTACAGAAGGATCCTGTTGCAGCGTTGTTCTTGCTGGTGAGTCTGACACGTGCAAGACCTACTGAAGAATTTGTAACACAAAGGAGACTACCCAAGGCCCCATCCACTTTGCTATTACTCTAATGTGCCCTTACCAAAAAGAATATAAATCAGCTCACCACCACCTAGTGTACAAGGAGAACTCAACTCTGCTCTGCTGTCTGAAGTTCATGGAATTTTCATGATGAGCCCCTACTACCTGGGCAGCAGGAGACAAAAGTACTAAGAGTCACTTTGGTTAAAGCTTCCTGCAATCTAGTCATTTAAACTGGTGGCATCTCTGCCTGGTGCCACCATCAAGGTCTAGAGTGTGGTTTAAGCAGTACCACCTGGGCTCTAGGGAATAAATGCAAAGAAGTGGCTTCTTGATCTATGCATGAGGGAGAATAAAGGATCTTAGACATCCCCCTGATGCTCTCTTTAGACTGCCTGCTTTATAGGATTGCGATCTTGGGGATAATTTTCAAAATAGGGCACTATATTAACATATACTATATCTATAGACGTATATCTGCACTCATAGAGAAATAGATTTCATATAAGAGAGATGAAATAGATATGACAAAAAGAGATGGAGGTTGGAGAGTTATATTAGAGTTAAGAGCACTGGCTGCTTTTAAAAGGGACCAGGGTTCAGTTCCCAAGACCCACACTGTGTCTCACAACCAATTCCAGTTCCAGGGGAGCCAGCATCTTCTTCTGACCTTCTCAGGCACCAGACATGCATGTGATGCACATATATACATGCAGACCAAAAAAAAGTACATACATAAAATAAAAATAAACTTTTTTTTTAAAATGTGAGAGAGCAAAGTATAAATAGGTATATTTCCCTAGTAGGCTTTCCCCTACGATAACAAGACTAATACTGATGCTCTATATTTGCCCATTTGTGTGTCCACACATGCAAACACATGAAGACATATAAGTAGGGATTTTTATATGATTGAACAAACTAAGCATATTCGCAATAACTTGCTTTTTCTTATTTAAAAATCATTAAAACCCATCAAAACAACTAAAAATAAAAAGTTCCACACAGATATTAACCATTATAAGCACTTCAGAATTGGATTTATATAAATGGTGAAATGTGAATACTTCATTAGTACTAGATTAAATGTAAAGTTGGTCACTTCCCTACAGGGAAATAAAGTCATAACTTTGGGTTATCTTCTTTACCATACAGAAAAAAAAAACTAATAAATTTAATCTCTTCCTAGAGTCCCACAGGGTAGCCTCTAGCTTTTTACCAAGCCATAAGATGATTGGCCTTAATCCACTGTAAGCAATGATGAAGCCAAGTGCCTTAGCACTTGGGAGAAAGGCAGGACAGCCTCAGACTGACTAGACAACGCTAGAGCAGGAGCCAAACGTTTTGTCTTATCTCCAAGTTTAGGATGGGTTTCCTAAACAACAGACAGTGAGTGCCCTTCTGGACAACAGATATGCTTCTCACAGCTGCAGTAAAATGTGTTGCAAACACTCCAACAGTCCCACTATGGATGGAAATGAAGGTTTGTCTCCAAGGTTCTGACCGCTGCTATAATATCTTCATATACATGACTCAGTACCAATAATTCCATCCTGGAAAGCAGCGTCTTCCAAAGCAGGGACAGCCAAGCAAAGAAATAGATGTTGCAAGCTAACACTCCTTCATGCTGTCTTGTAAGCGCTGTCTTGGGATGTAGTCCTATGTATATTTTTTTAACCTAGTTAAAATAATCCTAACAATTGAGCACTGCTTCCTTCAGTGCAAAACGTTGCAGCCACCGATCAGCACTTCACTGGAGTTCTTATGTCGTATAACTCTCAGCCTGTACATCACATGCCTTCCAAACCTACATGGGAAAAAGGGAAAGAGAAGTTTAGATCAGGGCCAGAGCATTGTGGTCTTATACACTTGGGTCTCTCATTTCTTTACCCCAGTAACTCAGTTCTCACTGATTCCTTTCCCTAAGGAAATCTCTATGACTACACAACAATTTTGATTACACATTAATTTTTCCTATAAAACTATAAGCTATGGGCTGTAAGATGGTTCAGTGTGTAAGGGCCCAGAAGTGAAATAGAAATGCTATGCCCTGTGAGATAGGTCTGTACTCCTAGAGATGAGAGGAGATGTAAACAGGAGAATCCCTAGCTCTCTAACCCAGCTAGTCTAGCCTGCTCAGCAGCAGTCAGGTCAACGGAAAACCCTGTCTCAAGCAAATGGGGAAGGCATGTGAGGTTGTCCTTTGACCACCACATATGTACACACACACAAGCATGCACACACACAGGTTCAGGCACATGCACACACACAGAGATACAGGCACATGCACACAGTCATGCACATACTAACACAGACGTGTGTGTGTGTGTGTGTGTGTGTGTGTGTGTGTGTGTGTGTGTGTGAGACACGACTCTAGGGCAGAGGTTCGTCGTGCACACTCCCAAGTCCAGCAATATATCACATGAGCACTCACCAAATCACTTGCTGATTGAACATCTGAAGAGGCTAGCTCTGGTTTCAAGGGATCAACTCCAAACTAAAAAAATAGAGCCCCTGCCAGCACAGTGGTATTACCCAGCCTAAGTAAACAGGAGTGATTTGCAATGTTCTGCTCCTATGGCGTCTTCTGGGTTTGAGATTTTTAATAAGGATACCACTTCAAAAACATTCCTGGTGGGTACAGCCCAACAGCTCCGAGAGAAGATGGTGAATTCCCTGATGAAAGGCAGCCCACACTGTCCTTTGCGTTTCTGGGTCACAGATCACTTCCAAAATCAACCCAGAAGCATACAAAATAAGCAATGCCCTGCCCAAGACACTCTGATTGTTTTATATCCTGTTGTGGCTTTCAGAGAAACCCCCGAGAATCAAAATGGAATCAAAATGGTTCCAGTTGTCTGGCCGATGACCGGCAGTCTTGAAGGAGTTTTTGCAAACGTAAACATCAGTGTGGCAGAAGCGTTCGAATCCTCTCCTCAAGCTTTCTGAGATGCACGGTACACAAGTATCATCCGCAGTGTCTGCATTGGTTGTGCTCAGGGTAATGAAACCATTCTTCTAGCAAAATAAGGCAAGCAAGGATGATTTAACGATGAGTTGGGGAAGCCCTCAGGACGCTAAGGTAGAAGGATTTCCTGAGCTGCTTCCGGGGTTGCACGTGATGCCTGCATGCGTTGTCATTGCGTGATACCCCATTAATATGAGTAATATTTATGTTTGTGTATCAAATCAGATTAAAATTGAAGTTTCATTTAGAAATTGGCCTGAAAGATAAGACAACATCCTCAATATTTATGAATCCATTTGCAGGAAACTCTGTGATTCTGTTGAGTTCATTTGGTTGTTTCCTGTCGCTTGTTTTTCTGCGCTGGGCTGGTGAGTGTTTCTCTTCCTGATTTCCTTCATAGCCCATCTTGTCACGCTGCATTTACAGTAGGGGTGAACAGGGCGTGCATGTGTGCTAACAAGCTCATCCTTGTTGAGTAGAGGAGTGATAAAGTTCAAGTTATAAATGGGTGAGCACTTCAGGACAGAGGCCTTTGAAGGCCCAGTACCAACGCTTGGACCTTTGAGCCAATCCTTGCTGGCACCTGCCCACTCTCGTCTCTTACCTGTACTGTCCCTTTTTCCGTTCCTGGCATCTGAGGATCGGGAGCTAAGCTCCACAGATTCTTAAAAACGTGTTATTTTTCTTTCTGCATTTGGGTTACCTCACTCAGCGGATTTTCTGCTTTTATTCATTTACCTGCAAATGTTTTATTTCGATTTTCTTCATAGCTGAATAACATCCCTCTGGGTCTATGTACCCCATTTTCATCTTTCATTCATCAATTGAAGGACACGTGGGTTGTTTCCACTTCCTGGATACTGTGACTAGAGCATGGCCGAGCAAGTGTCTGTGGAGTAGGAGGCCGGTGCTTTGGACGTATGCCAAGGAGCAGTGTTAGCTGAGTCATGTTGTAGATTTATTTTTAGCATTTTGAGGGATCGCTGCGTTGACGTCCAGAGTGGCCACATTAAGGGACATTCTCAGCATCACTGAGCAACTGTCCATTATCCCTGCACCCAGACGGCTGTTGCTGTCAGTTAGGTTCTCCATCTTAGCCATTCTGGCTGTGGGGAGATGAAATCTGAAAGCTGCTTTAGTTAACGTGTCTATGTCGCTAAGAATGATGACACGCTCAGCCGTGACTCTTGCTCTCTTCTATTTCTTTTGAGGCCTGTGTTCAGATCTATAGCCTGTTTTTGTCAGCTGAGCCACAAGCCTGCTCGAGTCTTTGCTTTGTGAGTTCTGTGGGCATTTTAGACATTAGTCCTCTCACAAATGTATAACTGTCCACAGTTCTTTCCCACCCTGTGAGCATCTCCTTCATTCATTAGATTGTTTCCATTGTTCTACAGACGTGTCTCAATGTTGTGAGGTCCCATTTGTCAGCCATTGTCCTTAATTCCTGAACAAATGGAGTCCTATTCTGAAAGTTCTTCTTATACTGTCCTTGTAGGGTCCTGCCTGAGTTTTCTTCAAGCGGTTTTAACAGTCCTGGCTTTGCACTGGGGATCTTTGATTCACATGGAGTGGATTTCTGCACAGGGTGATAGATATGACTCCAATTTCATTCTTCTACACTTGGTTATCAAAGGATGCTCTCAATGGAAGACTGGTAAAACATCACAAAGTAGAAAATAAACCAAGAGGGTAGAACTGTCTACAGGATGAGGATGGAGGTGGCTCTAATTGCAAAGGGAGCTCTTAAGACTAAAGAACCAACAAAGATCCCCCACACTGTGAGACTTGCTGGAATATCTGGAAATTGCATGCTGAACACCTACTGTATGCCAGGCAACATTCGGGAAATCTGTTGGCGTCTCACATGAGTTATATTCTCTGGGAATGTACAGAAATGAGCTGGCAAATTCAGGACAGAACATTGTTTCAGGGAGGCATTAGAGGTGAGCCAGCCAAAGGATCCTGGCAAGTGAGGAGAACTTAATAAACTGAACTTTATCATGCATAAAAGTTCCCATTCCTCAAAATGCAATATGGAGAGAGAGGAGGCAACAGCTGCAGATGTGGAGAAGGCATCTGCACAACACCCAGACAAGGATGAGCATCTAGACATTTTACATCTCTCAAAAATCAATTGGTAGGGCCTGGTGAGATAGCTGTTAGATGCACTTGCTTCCAAAAGCATGAAGAACTAATATTAGATTCCCAGGACCCATGTTCAAAATGCTGGGTGTAATGGTGCACACTTGTGTTCTCTTCAATAGTGAGACATGTTGGAGGCAGGTGGATTCCTGGAAGCTCACATGTCAGCTAGCCTAGACCACTTGGCAAAGTTCTGGGCCAATGTCTCAAAAGGTAGATAGTGCCTGCAGACCAACACCAGTGGCTATCACACACAAACACACACACACACATACACAGAGAGAGAGAGAGAGAGAGAGAGAGAGAGAGAGAGAGAGAGAGAGAGAAACACAGAGAGAGAGAGAGAGAGAGAGAAACACAGAGAGAGAGAGAAACACAGAGAGAGAGAGAGAGAGAAACACAGAGAGAGAAATAGAGAGAGAAAAGCATACATATGTGTGTGCACATCCATACAATAAAAAAAATTTTTTTAAGCCAATTAGAAGATGAGTAAAAGATACAAAAGGCATGCCATGGGTATTAATATATCTAATAAATGCATTAAAAGATGTTCAAATTAGCCAGAAGAGGAAGGCAGTTAAGACTACATCAAGGTAGTTTCACGGGCCTCTTGGGATTGCAAAACCAGTGCAGAGACAACACCTGACCAGTCATAGATCTTGGGACTCATTGGCTCTGTCAACTTTTTTGCATGTCTCTGCGTTTAAAATGTTTTATCAAATTTATTTGTGTGAATGTGCACATGCACGTGGTGTATGCGTGCGCGCATGCATGTGTAAATTGTCATACCAAGATGTGTATGTGATCTCAGAGGACAACTTTCAGGCCTTGGTTCTCTACTTCCTCCATGTGGTTCAGGCGACTGAATTCCGGTTGTCAGACTTGGGGACGAGTGCCTTTACCTAACCTTGTACTTCATGTTAGCATATGGTCAAAGCACTAGCAACCACCCTGGTCGGGTTTCTTGCTACTGAGCAGGGTTCATGAGGCACAGAGGAGTGAGAGACTCAGCACATGTTCTCTGCCTCACAACTGGTCCCCCTGCACGCCAAAGCTGAAAGGCAGAGCAGGCCATCCCCTACCTGGAAGAGAGCCATCAGTTTGAGTGAATACCCAGGGTTTGCTGGACACGGGGAGTGCCTGATGCTTCCCGTGCACCTAGGTGGGCATGAAGGATGAGGGAGATCTCCATTCAGACATCCAAGCGTGCACGTAGGAAGCCAGTCGCCAGCACCTCAGTGAGGCAGGGACAAAGCCAGATTCAGAACCATTTCTTCTAATTCCAAGGCTGAAACTCCCCGAGGCCAGCTGGGCCTCTCCTGCTAACAGCTTCAGACAGCCTTTGGCTAGCAGCTCTACAGAAAGCTGGGCTGTCGGGGGCAGAAAGGAGCGCGATTAAATTGATCATTTTCACCTCTCATCATGTGGGTTGTGAACACTAGTTTGGACAGATAAACCTTTTGAGTTCACATATGGAAAACTATATTGCCTGTGGACACTGCCTTTCATTAATAAAGCACTGAATCCTTTCAAGCATACTTGATCCCCACGCAATCCTATGAAAAGGTAAGGCTGGCTTTGTTAAAACCATTTATTTAAAAATGACACGGGTGAGGCTAAGTGGCTTGCCAAAGATGACATGGTTTCTAGTGGGCGGGTGGTGGGGGATGGCCTGAGATGAGGAGTCACATTCTCTACTGGCAGCTGTTTTTCCCCGTGTTGTTCCTTTCCTGTGTGCATGTGTGTGTGTGTGTGTGTGTGTGTGTGTGTGTGTGTGTGTGTGTGCGTATGTGTGCGTATGTGTGCGTATGTGTGTGTATGTGTGAGACTGTGCATTTGTGTGAGTGTCTGTGTATGTGTGTGTGCACATGCGTGTGTGTGTGTGTGTGTGTGTGTGTGTGTGTGTGTGTATGCGAGAGAGCATGTTTCTGGTGTGTGCCAGAGTGCATGTGGAGGACAGAAGCTGATATGGGAGATCTTCTTCAACTGCTCCTCCACCCTTGTCTTTCCAAAACAGTTTTCTCCTTCAAACTTGGAACTCCCTAATACAGCTAGTCTGCACAGCCAGCTTTCTCCAAGTCTCCCATCTCTGCCTTTCCAGGCTGGACTTGGAACTGCATTGCTATGTAGGGACCTGAACCCTGGTCCTCTGACATGAATAGCAAGCATTGTAACCACTGAGCCGTATTCCCAGATGCTCTGGTTAAATTCTCTGTTGCTGGGGTAAAGCGCCACCCAAAAGCACCTTGCAGGGCAAGGTGTTTCCTTCATCTTAATCCCATCACGGAGGAAGCTAAGGCAGGAGCTCAAGCAGGACTTGATGACATGCTTGCCATGGGGTGTTCAGCATGCTTTCGTATACACTCCAGTACCACATAGCACATTATGTTCAAAGTACTCTGTGCCCTCCCACATCAATCGATCAAGAAACTACCCACACCCACTTGTCTACAGGCCAGTCTGAGGAAGGCAGTTCTGCATGTAGAGGTCTCTCTTCCCTGTGACTCTAACCTGTGTCAAGTTGACAAGACTAACCAGAACAGCAGCCCAATATCTTTTTTTAATTTTTGAGACTGGATCTCACTATGTAGCCCAGGCTGGCCTTGAACACATGAACCTCCTGTCTCAGACTCATGAATGCTGGGATTTCTGCTCTGTTTTGTTAATTCTTTTACATGTGAAAACACTTATATTATTAACTACCCAGATTGAGATCATAAGCGTTGTCCATGATTCTCCTCTCTGACGAGCAACCCCAGCGATCACCACCAGTGTACAAGAGAGCAGGCAGACACTCCACGGCTGTGCCCAGGCAGCCCCTTGCCAGCCCCCTCTCCATCAGTCTGTACTTCTGTCCATCACTCTCTTGCTTTCCATGATGCTTTAGTACATATCTTTATTTCTCTAAAAGTATGCTGCTTAGCTTCATCCACAGCCTTCTGGAACTAGCTTTACCACTCCGTGTTTTGCTTTCATGGTGTGTCTGTCTCTCATTTTTTTTCCCTCAAGTGCGGGATTCTGTAGCATGAATTCCCTACAGCTCCTCCTCCTGCTGAACATGGGCTTTGATTCCTGTTTGGGACTGTCATAAACACTGTAACCATGGGCTTTTCCACCAACACCCAAGTTCCCTAAACAATGACTCTGAGACTGAATTACTTATGAATCAATGTCTAAGCTTAAAGCTTTGGCTCAGTCCCATTCGTTCATAACTCAATTATCTGGTTTATTCTAAGTTCTGCCGTGTAGCTAGTTTCTTCTCCTCAGGTTCATGCGACCCTCTTCATCAGCATTCAGGGTAACCCCTTCCCAAACCTGACTCTACCCAGAATCCTCTCTCCCTGCCAGAAGTCCCACCTCCTATTTCCTGCCTAAGCTAATAGGCCAAAGGCTTTTTTATTGACAGGTGACACTTCCACACAGTACTCAAGAGATTACAAACAAAGGTCCACAAACAGCATCTGTGGGTATTCTTGGACACATCTCCTGAGCTACAGGTACAAACTTCCCCCAAGTCTGAGGGAAACAATGTAACCACTGGGTAAAAAGATTTACAAATTTTCAACATGGCTGCATGACTTAAGGTTTTCCAGGTTATGTGCCAACTTGTACTTTAATCACCAGTGTGCTTCTGCTTTACCAGTGCCTGGCCATTGGAGGCATAAAATCTCATTGTTGCTCTTTGTGTTTTATTGGTTGCTGGTAGGATTGATCTGTCTGTGTGTGTATATGGGTGTGTGTGTGTGTGTGTGTAGTCCCTGGTCATGTCATTAGTCCTTGTTTGAGTTTTTCTTCCCAATATTTTAAAAGAATGTGTACTTATCTGTAGTGATACACCTGACATTTGTTCTTTACAGATTGGAAGATGGTTGAGATTACTACACTGTGGTTTTGAGTGAGTTTATTAAGTAATAAGCAAAAGGAGAGAGAGAGAGAGAGAGAGAGAGAGAGAGAGAGAGAGAGAGAGAAACAGTAGCAAGAAAAACACCATCAAATCAGGAGTTTTCTGTACTGAGCACAGATGACAATTTAAATCCTAAAATACAGTGCAGGTTTTTGTCAGAACAGTGTTGGGTTTCTATACTAGGATGGAAAGAAATGGTGAAATCTATGGGAGACAGTTTTAACTACTTGGGTTTCAGGCTAATTAAAGCTTTTTCAACCTAAGTTGTTTTTTTTTTTTTTTAAATATGGAACGCTTCACGAATTTGCGTGTCATCCTTGTGCAGGGGCCATGCTAATCTTCTCTGTATCGTTCCAACTTTAGTCTATGTACTGCCGAATCGAGCACCTAACCTAAGTTTTTAATAGAGAAGAGTTAAAGACATAGAGAGTCATAAAGAAAAATATTATTTTTAATTGCCCCAAAACTATCACAACTACTTTGTGTAAATGTATAAACATATATAACATCTACACATATTTTCATATACATATAGCACACTGTGAATTTTTATCTAAGGAAATATAGATCTACATAAGTTTTGAGTAGTACTCCGTGAAATAAATGAATTAAAATTTAACTTGACATCACCTTTATTGCCCTGTATGTTTGAGTCATTTCCTGGTTTTCCTGTTGCAACTCTTCAATGGACTGCTTGACATCTATGGCTTTGTTTACTTGTTCTGTTACTTCCTGGGTAAACATCGCTAGATGTGATTCTGCTTCCTCTGTTTTATAATCTGCAAAATACCACACAGTCTTTGGAATCATCCAGATCATTTAATTGACTGAAAAAAAAAGAATAGATCAAATTCTTCTGACACAGCCATCCCCACTCTGCTGGTCAATAAATTCAAGTATTCCCCAAACTGTAGAGTTCCAAAGAGTATTTAGCCAGGTGTGGACAGAGTAAGAACTCTTTAGAATCCTTTGGGATGTATACACAGCAGTCTTCTCCCACAAGGAAAACAAAACAAAGACACAGCAAAGATTATTAACCTGCTATTTTTTGGATTCAACATGCTACGCTGATTATCGTGTCATTTGTAAATGATGGTTCAAGCCACTCTGCTCAGATAACACATATTTCTCCTCTCCAAAGATGATGACTTATAGGCCTTCCCACTTGACTTTCTTTAAAGTGGTGTCTCTGGAGACAGGAAAACAATTAACAGGAGGCTGGTTTCTGGCAGGACAGTGTGGTCTGCACTGGCCACCACTAAGTGCACCCTGCCTTTTCTCTCACCCCCAGTGTATAACTCTTAGGGAGGAAAAAAAAGCAACTAAGAGAATTATTCTCCTTAATCTTTTGTAGTTTAATTTGGAAGCATTCCTAGCTCAATATGGCAAAATAATTCAGGGCAAGTGAAAACCGTGTTGACCTTGACCAAGATTCAAGTAACTTCTCATGGCTGTCTGTGACTGAAGACAGCGCCTGGCAGTAGGGCCAGCTAAGGAAGAAAGGCTTCTTCACCCCTAACTCCATTGCCAGGGCTGGATAATTAGACGGATCAGGGGTTTGGGATCAAAGAGTGGGTTGGTGTCCTATAAAGAACACTAAATAGGATGGGACTATAATGGCTTTGGCTTGTGGCCTAAGACCCATCAGTTCTGACAGTCGACTTGGAGCCTGTTTTCCCCCCAGAAGTATGGTGCTCACTGTCCTGGGCTTTGGGGTCAAACAAAGGAAAAGAACATCTCCCCAAACTCAAGCAGCCTGGGTACTAAAACTGGGTCAGTGTAAAACTATAGCTCTCACCTCAAAGGGATGAGAATTTGTTCTGGGAGCTGGGAGGATGGTTTAGTGAGTAAAATACTTTCTATGTACATGCCTAAGGACCTGAGTTTGAATCCCTAGAACCCACATGAAAGACCAAACATATAGTACAAGCATCTCTAATCCCAGGATTAGATATCTGTAGGAGCCCTGCAGACTGATGGAGGCAGAGACAGAAGCATCGCTGGAAACTCACCAGCCAGCCAGGCTTGCATGCAAAGAAAGAAACATCAAAGAGAGCCAACACCCAAGATTGTCGTCTGTCCTGTCCTCTGTCCACATGCACCATGAAATGTGTGTACCCACACTCATACACAGCAGTGTTCCAACTGTTTCTATAAGTAACTACAAGAGTAAAGCTCTGGGTAGTCAGAACAAATATTACATGGACCTAGAGAGATGGCTCGGTGGTTAAGAGCACGCTCTTGCAGAGACCCTGAGTTTTGTCCCCAGGGCAGCATAAGACTCATGACCACTGTATCTCCAGCATCAGGGGACCCAATTCTGAGTTCTGTGAACACTCATACATGTATGTACATAGACACACACACACATACACATATATACACATAGTAAAAAGTAACTTTTATAAACACATCAGTCACAAGGAGGAATGCTTCTGATAGTGGACATTCTTTTACATTTGTCAATGATAAAGAACATAACAGGTTTCACCAGCCCTTTACTTAATGTTATTTATATCTACAATTTAAGTAGAGTTGAGAAACAACTGGCAAATCTTAAGTACCCCAGTGTCTATGCTGAACATTTTCAGCCTAAAGAGAAAAAGAGGAACATCAAGACAGAGGGAATGACAGAGCAGTAGAAAGCAATGATCCATTAGAAGCAAGCCAGCCCATCAGCCCTGCAAGGCATGTGGAAATCAGCCATGCATTCCACGGCACTGAATGTTTTCTATCTAAAGAGCCTTTTTGTAAATCTAATATCCATTGTTCTTATTTAAAACTCCAGAATCCTGCCCATATTATTTTTTCAATCCACTTATAAGACAAACATGTTCATCTGCTTTTTTGAGGCTCCTTACAAACTACATGTGTACCTAGCATGTTATTTACACACATGCACACATATACATAGCCTGCTATGCAGCCCAGACTAGCCTTGAATTGATAATACTCCTGCCTCTTTCTTGAATATTAGAATTACAGACATGGATCACCTGGTATGGTGTGTGTGTGTGTGTGTGTGTGTGTGTGTGTGTGTGTGTGTGTGTATACGTGCACACACACGTTCACAAGTGCCCATGTGCATGTGCATGCCTGCCTGCCAGCTTCCTGTCGGTCTGTGTTTAAGTTATGTAATTATTTAATATTTAAAGTACTTTGTATGATTAAATGGTAGTAGTATAAAGTGTTGAGAAACACTGAATGCTCATTAAATACACATAACCTGTAACCTGCATGAAAATGTCGTTACAAACACGCAAACATGCAGGTTTTATGCATGATTGAGTTAACAAAAGATATACAGTATTTGCTGTGAATTTATCACTCAGCAGTGAACTTGGAACTATCCTAGAGCGGTGCACACAACTTCTCTGTGCAATCTCATCCGCAATTCCAAAATCCAGTCTACAGACTCTGGAAATTCTAATAAAGGGCATGGAGGAGTAATTTTCTATTAAGGTATCTTAGAACTTTTGTGTTACTTCAGTATAAAATAAGTAAATTAGGCTGAGAAGCTATTATCTTTACATAAAAGAATCCCTGTAAATCCAAGACCTTTGTTTTTGTTCTTCCTTAAAAGGGTATCAGGCTAGTTCCATATCCCTGCCCTAATTCCTGATATTGGCACGACTCAAGAATGCAAGCGACTTGGATGGCTTTACAAACTGGCTGGCAAACACAATCTGAAGATTAGATGGCTTCATAGAACTAAAAGATCCTTGGCCCGGCATAATGCTTTTGAATTTATAGCCAGCAATTTTAGAACATTGATTTTCCTGCTACAGGAAGCTTATATACATATTTCTTAGAATTTTAACATAAGTAATATGTTAGAAACATCAGTAGCAGTGTAGTGATCCAAGAGACCAAAGGAGACACAGATGAAGAGGTCTAAATGTCTCACCAGGCTAGCAATGCCCTACCATACACAGGGGGCTGGGTGGGTCCACAACACTGATCTGGAATGTAGCTGATGTCAGCATTAAGCCAGGAGGCATGTTTCAGTGTGTGGAGTACCCAAGACATAGCATAGTCAGCAAACATCAGTTTGCTGACCCCACCTCCCACCGCCACCCCCACCGCCACCCCCACCCCCCATGCTCACTCCCTCAAAGAAAAACCTGAATTTATGCACCTCCAACTTTTGGGTTGGAATGTTTTGGTTTTGCTTTAAGATGGAGATTTGTTCTGTTGCCCAGGCCAGTCTCAAATCATCCTCCTGTCTCAGCCTAACAGGACAGCAGACTCCCGACATGTTCTACTGAACAACCCAAGTGCCGCTCTTTTGACCTGGTTTGGAATGCTAGCAGGTTGACCTCCATTTATGTCTAAGGTGGTTTATCCTTAGTCCTATCATGGTACTGTGTCTATAGAGTTAGGAAACAGGTTATAACGCAGCCAAGTGAAGAACGCAGTGGATGTGTGGTAGATGATCGGTAAACAGATATCCCATACACAAAAGCATGGAACCCAAGAGCTGTGAATGTTTCATAGTACTGTCCTTTCAACCGTTAGCCTGGGATGTCCCATCAGATAAAACCGAAGGGTTCATGTCCACTGTTCTCCAGATCCTTGTCTGAGAGAATCCTCCTTGCGTTTCTCTTGGGGCTCTCTGTGGCCTCCACCCTCTCCACCAGCCAGGCTGGCATTCCTCAGGAGAGCGCTCTCCTCAAAGTGAGGAGCTGTCGAACGAGCTTTCCCCATCCTCAGAAATGAAAGCACTCCACTGACAGACAGAATCAAATACCCAGATGACAGATTCTTGAGTTACACAGCCTGTCTTGAAACTTACCTGACTTCCATTAGATTTTCACCTAATGTGAAAAATGAGTTCCCGAAGGCCAGGAAGGATATGTTCATATCATAGCTACCCAACTTAGAAAAAAATGTATGTAAAAGCACAAAAATTTAGGGATAAAAATGTGAAGAAAACCATCATTTCCTTGGCTTTGTTAAGCCGTGGCATTTTAGGTTTTTGAGAAGAGCGATGAATGCCCTCTAGTGTTTGTTGGAATACATGTTTGAAGAAGAGAAAGATAAATTGTCTGTTAAAATAAAAGTTCAAAAGGACTTAAAAATTGCCAGACTAACACCTTTAATCCCAGTGCATGGGAGGCTGAGGCAGGAGGATCAGCAGTAGAAAACTAGCCCGGGCTAATGAGTTACAAGAGTGCATAGGCTATGAAGTGAGGCTGTCTCAAAAGCAAACAAACAAGTAGATAACTCATACATAGTAAAATTTGAATAACTAAAGTGTTTTACATATTATAGTATATTGCTTAAATAATAGATATCACAGTATTATATGATCAGAGCGGTGAAGATCAAAGTGGTGAAGATCAGAGAAGTGCCTGTAAATTTTTTGGATATACATAGTGTGCCCATGTGGCCTCCTTTCCAGCTAACACCACCCTAAAGCAGTTGCAAGAGTCATTCTCAAAGACGCAACGTACAATTTGTCTCAAGAGCCACTCCTGTGTGTGCCTACAAAGAGCTTCTCTTTCTACAATATAAACGCTATTTGCCCATGCATCCAGTGCCCCTGAGGAGTGAGTGCCCTTGTTGGTAATGGCCCTGCTGGAGAAAGAAAACAGGAAACGGATATAATTTACCTGGGAAGGTGCCAAACTGCAGTGCTCCAATGTGTCTGCTGTAACTCTCTACACACCAGCAATCATTCCAAGAAGTCGTGGAAAGAATAAGAAACACCCACCCCACCGTTCATCTTCTGTAGAACTGACACTTCACAATCTGAGGACCAAGGGATGGGCACAGAAGACAACCTTAGCCAGAGTCTAACCCAGGAATACGAAGCTTGGACCAAGCAAAGGGAGGGAAATGGTGACCCTCAGATGACCTGAGCTGACTCCCTGTACCCACCCAAGCCCTGTGCATTCCTGAGAGTCTCAGATTGTCACTCTCTTCCTGCTTAGATTAAGCAGAGTGCAATATCAAGTATTTCATAGTAATGTCATATAAAGAAGAGTTGAGTGCTATCATTTTATGCTTTAATTACAAATGAATAAGTCATGCAGGATATAATATCAAGATTATAGTCTTAAAATATAAGTTGTAGAGACAAACTAACAGGTTTTTAAAAAAGGACTGTGAAAGAACACCAAAAATTCTATTGGAGAAAAAAATGTTATTTATTGCTTGTCTACAAAGATGTCCGCTTTCATCCCCTGCTTCCGCAGTCAGGCAGTACCAAATGATCTTCCTCTACCCCTGTTTTTCTGTTTCCTACAGGTCAGGCAGTCAAATTAACTCATAGTTATTCTGTCTTAACCTTTGAAGTGTAATTAAATAACACGATTTTTATTAGTAAATAATCCACATATTTTACAGAGCAAGAGGAAAGGAAAGTCGATATTTCTATTTAAATAATTGATTCAGAATATTTCAAAGAAATCTCTGAGTCAGGCTCATACCGGTAAGCCCAACACCTAGGGGATAGAAACAGAAGGAATAGGAGGTCAAGCCCAGCTATGTAGTAAGTTCAAAGCCAGTGTTGCCTGCAGAGGTGGGGGATGGGGTGGGGGTATTGGGGTGAGGGGTGGAGGCGTGAGGGAGTGGGGTGCAAATAATTCCTAATAAAAGTTTAAGATGCCTAATTGTTTTCTTTAGCAGATAATTTCATAAAAATAAAGTTAGCAATAATAATAAAACCAAGCCGGGCGTGATGGCGCACGCCTTTAATCCCAGCACTCGGGAGGCAGAGGCAGGCGGATTTCTGAGTTCAAGGCCAGCCTGGTCTACAAAGTGAGTTCCAGGACAGCCAGGGCTACACAGAGAAACCCTGTCTCGAAAAAACCAAAAAAAAAAAAAAAAAATAATAATAATAATAATAATAATAATAAAGCCTCAGTAGACAAATGTGCTTCATTTTAAATGTTCTCAAGTGGGTTTTTTTTTTTTGGGGGGGGGTTGTTTTGCCTTCAATCTAAGATGGATATTTGTTTCTCTGCCAGATACAGAAACAAGCTAAAGAAGGCATGTGACTCACCCATGTTTGAGGTCACCCAGCAGCAAGGCAGAGGCTCTGTCTGAACTCTCCGCCCCCTCGCTGTGTTGTTTGTTTCCTTTCTGCCTCTGCCTCTCGACCTTATTTGCCTAGGGTCCTGTCACCATGTGGTGTCAGGAGACAAGCAAGAGTGCGGTATGATGCTAGACCCTTCTGCAGTTTCTAAAAGCTGTAACTACCGTGGCTTTTCTATCAAGAACCATAAACCGTCTTCTGCCCCTGCACAACACGGACAGTCCTCAGTGGCGATACAATAGCGAGCTTCCCATTTCAGTGATAAAAGTCCAACGAATCTGTCTGTCTCCCTAGAGGAACTGGCCCTTATGCTTAAGCGTAACAATCAACACGACGCGTTGTGTGTTTAAGGAGATGACACCCATGGCTCTTCACAGAAGTGTGATTCTAGAAGAGGATTTGTCTTGACGCATCGTCAGGGTTATACAAAAGCCATCGTGGCTGCAGTGACGTAAGGCAGAGGCTACGTCAGAAGTACTGCCTGTGATCTTGGAGTTTCTGAACCGGTATTCTAGAACACCTGCCCTTTCAGCACTAGGTACTGATAACAAGGTAGTCCAAATCCTAGAATCTAAGTCTCCTGTCTCCACATCCTCACTTTCCATGAGACTTTCAGATGGGATCTCAAGATAGTCTTAGAGAAGCAGGCACCAAAGCAGAGTCGAATATACAAGGATGCTGTAAAGGGAAATGTTTGCGTGAAAAGAAGGAACTAAAAGTCCAGGACAGCTGTCCTAAGCTGACAGAGTCCATCTTTCCCCCAGGGTGCGGTCTATCTCAGCCCTCCTGTGCTAGGTCAGCAGCCTAGCGGGAGGCGTGACCTCACCAGGAGCCAAAGAAAGTAGGGATTTCACCCTACTGTCCGGTGTAATTTCCCTGTCACACGCAGTGTGCAGGGAAGGTGTGAAAGAGAAGTCTCTAGAACCTTCCAGTATTAAAACAAGACACTTCCCCCCCCAAAAAAAAATAGATAATCGTAAGATGGACTAATTCCACATGATTCAGGAGCTGCATCAACAGCTTTGCTACGATAGGAAGTGTAGAGGATTCCAAATCAGCAAATACAAATTGGACATTACTTCTTAAAACCACAAGGTGGCGCTCTTTTGCTTTTTAAAGCAAAAAAGGGATTCCCCCCCCCCCCCCCTCTCTCTCTCTCTCTTAGTTTAACATGGGTTAGGCTGATTGTTTAAAAGCTCTTAAATCATCTTTTTAAATCACCTGAATGATTTCACATCGTATTTACAAACTACTTGTAAACCTGATTTTTCTCCCAGTTATCACAGACTGATCAAATTGCAATGCTATTTTTTTTAAAAAAAGCCACCAAGACAAAATAAACAATTAAATCACTAAAATAAAGTCAAAGATAATATTGCTTTTTAAATTAATTTTTTAGGTTGGCATGAAAAGTGGTGAATTTCAGATCTTCAAGCTTTTGAGGGAGACACTTTTTCAATTGCACTGTCTCCCCAGCCCAAACAACAGTATTCTTAACAACCTCTCTGTGTCCACTCCCCAAAGAAGGCAGCACACAAAACACACACCGCAGCCCATGGCCTGGACCAGGAGAAGGAATGTGTTAGGAGGAGGGTGGTTTGTGCTGTGCTTTATGGCGCTTTCATTATGATCCCAGGGAAAGATCTTAAAAAGAATATTGTAATAAAAATGCCTAAATATAATAATAAAATCAGTGACACCAGTGAGAGACCTGCTAAGGATGGAGTTAGAAATCCAGTTTTTGCTTTCAGCTGGTATTTAATGATTGCACAGACCACGGGACACAATGTGAGATGGTGCACGTGTGTCCTCATCTGTTTCTTGTCGCTGAGACAGAGTACTGACAGGATGAACTAGGGAAGAAAGGGTCTCGGGATCCTCAGCAAGGGAATCTAACAGCTGACGCAGTCTAGGAGATAGGAAAGACCCTGCCGAGAAGCTACACTCCACCTGACCTGAGACGCCACAGAAGGGGAGTGTGGAACAAAATTAAAATTAAATTAAAATTTAAAAACAAGGTTTTAAGGAGGAATTTGCTTTTACAGAGAATGGCAGGTGAGAGAGGATGTTAAATTCTAAAAGTTGTGTTTTCAGCCTAGCTAGGGGAAAGGTGAATAACATAGTCTGCTCTCTGCTGCTGTGAGGAACAACACTACGAACAGAAGCAACTTGGAAAGGGTTTATTTGGCTTGCAGGTTACAGTCTGTCGTCCAGGTAAGTCGAACTCGGGACAGGAACCTGGAGGCAAGAGGTAAAGTAGAAATCACAGACACACCACTTACTAGCTTGCTTTCCTAGGTTGGCTCAGCCTGCCTTCTCTTACTACCCAGGCTCATTACCCAGGGATGACGTCACCCACAGTGGGCTGGGTCCTCCCGGTGGGCCCTCCCACATCCATCTGTAACCAAGAAAATACCCTACAGACAGGCATACAGGCCAATCTGATGGAAGCTATTTCTCAATTGGGGTTCCTCTTCCAAGGTAACGCTAGGAGGTATGAAATTGCCAAAAAAATAATCAAGACCGTGATCATAAACGATCAGAGGAGTTTGTGAGAACCGAGTTGCCGAAGGTCTTCCAACAAAACTAAGAAGTCTTCCTCTAAAAAACTAAGAAGTTTCCTCCAAGAACCATGGGAAAACCCCATGGTGTGAGTTAAACAGATGCAATAACTAGCTTATGAGTGCTCACTATCCAAAAGAACAACATGTTGAAAATCAGGAATATCCAAGCAAGATAAACAGATTTGACAAGATTCATTTGATTTTTCTTATCCATTATGGGTAGGGAGATGGCTCAGCGTTTAAGACACATGATGGCTCACAAGCATCTCAACTCCAGTTCCAGGGGACCTGATACCCTCTTCTGGTCGCTTCAGGTACTGCATGCACATGGTGCACTGACACATAGGCAAAATGCCCATACATATATAATTAAAACAGTAATAATATTGGAATACAGGATCCACATTCAGTGCCAATGAGTTTTTCACACTAGCTCATTTTGAAAATTTTGAGCCTGTCTCCTCTGGGTGTAATACCCTATTACCCCCACACCCTTAAATGAATTACTATATTAAAAGAAAGTGAGATTTCAATATTTCGGTTTCTGAAAAAGTCAATCACTAATTTCCCCAATACCTTTCTAGTCAGGAGATTTCAAAAGTAGCGAGTCCAACTTTTGCTTCATGCTTGGGTGGTTCAAGACCCCTGTGCTCTGTAGGTCCAGGAGACCTGTGCTCCACAGTCGATGGCACACTGGGAAGACTCCTACTTGCTTCAAAGCACCGTGACATCACCTTGTATTTCGACCTGAAGGTCTTTTCAAGTTATTATAACCTGCACTTTTAAGTGTAGTATGAACTTAAATAATCATAACTTCCTTAAAAGTAAACAACACATACAACTCAGAGAAAACACCTTTGAAAGAAGGTGATACCCAGAAACCGCTGTCCAGGAACCTTGTCTCTGGAGGTTGACATTAATCCATGTGTTAGATCATGTGAACAGTCCATAGCCATTTACTTTCAGGCTGTTGTTTCTTGCTAACATTTACATCATTCAGTTGATTTGTTTTATCCTGTGAAGAAAGGGTTTGGCTTTCATCAGTTGAAATACTGTGGGGTTTTGGTTTTGGTTCTGGTTTTGGTTTTGGTTTTGGAATTGGCACAGTTTTTTAAATTTTACGGCATGATTTTAATGTAACCATACAGACACCTGCGTCCCGTGCAGCCACTGCCATATGTCAGTTTACATCTCCTCTCATTTCTTCAGTTCTTAGTTATGTGAATGCATTGCCCTGGCTACTTAGACAATTAAGATCTAGACTTGCTAGGTATGTGTTGTCCTTGCAGCAGAAGGGCACAATTGCCTCCAACACGTAGAGAGAAGCCAGTGATTAAGACTTTGATTTTCCTTTACAGTGCTATGGATAGAACCCAGAGCTCGGCATGAGTTAGGCAGGTACTGCCCCACTGAGCTGCTGGCCATTCACTGTCCTGGGCTGCGTGTTCTCCCTAAGGCACAGAAAACACAGATGGCCATGGCAGTAAGGCTGCGTGGGTGAGCCAGCGGTGGCTTGGACTCCAGAGGCAACCAGCAAGGCTGGAGAAGGGTCTTGGAAGTCGTAAAGCACCCAGACTCCATCTGTCCTTGTTGCTTTGGTCTAGCTTTGGACCCCACGGTGCAACATCCAGATGTTAATGTCTATTGATAAACCCTCTGATAAAGAAACCCATGTCAGGCGAGCAAGCCTGCCCCCCCTCCTTCACCACCCCATCTTACTTCTCCCCTCCTTCCGTCTTTCCTCTATATCCCCTTCTGTTGTTTAAGACAAATTGTCTCTCTCTACCCCAGCCTGCCCTCGAATGACCTGCCTGCCTCATGAGTGAGGGGATGACAGACTGGTATGCACCACCACATACAGGCTACTGAGCTTCCGTTTATTCCTTAGATGCCGTGGAGCCTGTGTTTAACCCCCTCCCACCGCTTTGCCCTTTCTCTCAGAACCCTTATTCCTTATCCTGCTGAGGACACTGACAGTGGAGGTTCTCTGCTGAGTCCCTAGTAACAGCCTTCACTGGAAAGAGTCACCTAAGCAAATGTCTTTACTGGATTCGAGGATCTCTCCCACTTGCTTCAGTACAGGACAACGCTGGGACACCACCCCATGCTAAGGACACGGAATTGGCTGAAGATTTGCTGAGACTCTATTGTAGTTGAAGTGTTCCTCCTGCCCACGTGACTCCTTCATTCCCCTCCTCCACCCCCTGCATCCCCCAATAAACTTCACATGTGGAAATCTCCGTCTCAGCAGCTTCTCGAAGGGTCCGAATGCCTTTGTTTTTTTTAATAGTAAATGTGCTGATTGTAACCTCGGGAGATAGGTTGATTTGATGAATCTATTCTACGTGGGAGCCTTTTGGAACTTTGTAGGAAGTTGTATGTGTTTGGGAGTGAGAGCCCCAAGTTTTATGGCTTAGGAAAAAGAAAAGAGCCAGAAATATACAAAAGCAAGAAACTCAGGCGAGCTCGAGGTAAAGAAGCCCATGCCTGGGCTGCAGCTGCCAAGCAGCTATTCCTGCCCACAGACCCAACTGGCGAGGGGGGGGGGGTCTGCTCCGTGGGCAGCTCGCCATCTGCACCCCTGGAAACACCCTGTGTCCATTTTCTCTTGATCCATAGAAAAGGCACAACCCAGATAACTGGTTCTGAAATCTAGTGAAATCAGGGGCTCTCTGCTTAGGGTCTCAAAGAAAACAAAGTCAAGGCTTCCCTGGGGTTAAAGGTGGGTAAAGGGGAAAACATCTTCCAAGTTTACCCACATTGGCAGAATGTAGTTGTTTTGTGGTTGTGAAAGTCATTTGCAGGCTGGCACTCATCCAGCTCTCTCACTCTCCACTGCTAAAGCTGTTCTCAGGCTCTCTCCCCAGGTCGTCTAGGCTTCATAATGTTCTACTCAGTTCACATAGCAACTTATGACAAAGTTCCAAAGGGCTCTCGCGCAGAATAGATTCGTCAAATCAACCTATCTCCCGAGGTTACAATCAGCACATTTACTATTAAAATACAAAGGCAGTGCAGACCCTTTGAGAAGCTGCTGAGATGGAGATTTCCACACATTCTCCAACGGGGCTGGCTAACCAGCAGACCCCAGGGATCCACTTATCTCTGCCTCTCCAGGGCTAGAACTACAAACAGGACTATTGATAACACCTAGCTATTTTGACAGTTTCTGGTTGTCTAATACTCAACTCTACACGGGCAAGGCAAGCATTTTTATCAATTAGACATCTATCCAGCCCTCTCCGCTCTCCCTGGCCATCACAGAGCTCTCTGCCTTTCAGGACTCCTGCAACTAGGTCTCTCTTAGACTCGTCTCCACACAGCATCGCCTGCTGCGCGGTGAGGATTAGCATAACACAGGGGTGGTACCACATCAGGTTTCCAGGCCCTGTGGATTACAGCGTGGTATCTCTGGGAAAGGTTGAGAAGTCCTGCTTATGGCAACTCTCAAATGGCTTAGCCAACTCTTTATATTAGTGACTCCAGTCAGCCTTCTCTTCCTCTGGCCCATCCAGTTCACCTCTTCTGTGGCTTTTCTCAGACCTCTGCCTCAGCCTCCTGCCATTGCTAGCAGATGACCATGTCTCTCAATTCACACATGGAGAAAGCTAGCTGTACTAGCTAGCTCCGTGCGCTTATACCAAATCGCTGCACACTGGATACTTAGAACACCAGAAATGTGTCTTTCCATCGCTTTGGAGACTAGAAGCCTCAAATGAAGGTGTATGAAGGACGGAGTTCCCCTGGGGAAGTTCCAGAGGACACTTGGCTCCACGCCTGGCTTCTGGTGCTTTGGTTCTGCTAGCTGCTTCAGTGTGGTCACTGACTGTCCCAAGAGGCTCATGTGTTTCAGGCTTGGCCCCCAAGGTGGCACTATTGGGGAACCTTGAGCCCATGAGACTCTTTATGTGGTTGGGGATCTTTTAAGGGACTCTGGGACCTGGGTCTCTTTCTCTTTCTCTTTCTCTTCTACTCCCTGGAGGTGAAGCGAGTAATTTGCTTTTCCAAGTGTCTGCTGCTACTATCATTTGACACCCCTAAAGGTCTGCCTGCTCATGAGCTGGGACCATAAGCCAAAATAAACTTTCTTGCTCTATGAGTCAATTCTCACAGGTATTTCACACTACTTCTGGAAACTGACTGACACATGTACAGACCTACCACTCCATAACTGCTGTCCAACAGTGTCCCCTCTCTATGTACTGACATGCCCTTCCATGTCCTTCCTTTTTCCTGTGTCCTTTATATTTATTTATATTTTATGTGTATATGTGGTTTTGTCTGCATGTGTATCTATGCACAAGTGTTTTGCCTGAATGCATGTCTGTGCACCACGTGTGTGCCTGGTGCTAGCAGAGGGCAGAGGAGGGCATCAGATCCCCTACAACTGGAGTTACCGGTGGCTGTTACTGGGTGCTGGGAACCATACCCAGTCCCTCTACAAGAACAGTGAGAACCCTAACTAATGGGCCATCTCCCCAGCCCCTTTTCTCTCTTCTTGTAAAGGCTCCCCCAACAAATTAAGGAACAACCCCAATTCAATATAATCTCATCTTTGTAACAAGTCAAAGACTATTTCCAAATTAGGACCCATTTGGGTGGGAGGAGTTAAGAACTCCACATACCCTTAGGGATACACAATCAACTATGATAGTGCCAGAAGACCTTCGCTTCCACGGCTACTAAAAGACTGCGTGGTGTATAATCTGCACTGACAACTTGACTAAGTTTCGAATAGCTGTGGAAACACGACTCTGTGTGTATTTAAGGAGTGTTTCCTGGAAGGTTTAACTGAGAAGGGGAGGCCCATCCTGATTGGGGGCAGCTCCATGCCATAATCTGGGATACCAAGGCTAATGAAAAGGAGAGTGTGAGCTGAGCATCAAGGTCCATGGCTCGCCGCTCCTACATGGGAAGGTGATGTGACATGAGCAGCTGCCTCCTGCTCAAGCTACCCTGCCTCTCTCCTCAAAAAGCATCGCAGCCTCCAACTGCGACCCAGAACAAATCCTTCCTTTTTAAATTGCCCTTGTCATGTATTTTTGTCATAACAAGGAGACACCTAGCTGAATATATGAAAAGTCTGCATCTTGCCTATGTACATAAATTTGAATCATTATTATTTTATTGCCATCAAACAATGATCAATTATGTTTATTTATTTTTATTTTTAATATTTGTTATACTGTTTATTAATTATTAATACTTACCCTTCACACTTTTGCTATAATAAATTATACTTTGATAAGCATCTCATTCTTTGTTTCCTTGGATCAGTTTCTGAATCAAAAGACAAACACTTCAGCTTCCGGGAACTCAGTTGAAGAAGACCACCAGACTAAAGAGGGTGTAGAACAGCCAAGGAAACACTGCAGGAAGGAGAGGTGAGCAAAGGTTTAGATACATTGTGATAAAACCTCTCTGCAGGAGAAAAGACTTAGGTGGGGATGACTTGGCTACAACGCAGGTCAAGCCCCATCTACTTGGAGGATTAAAATTAACCTATGATCAAGTATTAGTCTGTATCTCTGACATCAGTGATATACCACATTTGAAAACACCTTCCTACTTCTCAGAATCATTCTGTCTGATACTGACTCCGATTCGGGACCGAACCTGAAGTCACTTGTGGGTCATCCTTCCCCTCCCCTCACCCCCCCCCCCCAGTACATTGAGCTAAGCTTCCGTTTTTTTCTTCCTCTTTCCCTTCTCTGTCTCCTGACCACAGGGTGCAAGGGTACATGCTGCTTTGGAACCAAGGGACAACTGAGGTCAAGTATATTTCAACCCTATCACTCACGGAGGATAAAAGGCTCGTGTCAATCAGGCTTGAAATCACTTTTCACACCGTACCCATGTACAAGATTACTTGTTCTGATTTTTGCTTGTTTGTTTTGGGACAGTGCCTTGTTATGTAGCCCTGACTGGCCTGGCACTCCTACATAAAGCAGGCTGGCCTCCAACTGGTAACTATCCTCTGCCTCAGCCTCTTGAGTCTGGGAAAGAAAGGAGAGCGCCACCAGAACAGCACGCAAATGGTTAAAGTGTTTAAATTCCCACCCACAGGGGCATCTGGCTTCTCTTCTCAACTCAGACCGCAGCACAGCCCCAGGGCAGGCGCATCTGTCCCGCAAGCACCTCCTCCTCTTCGGGCTCCTTGGCGGCCTCAGGTGACAGTGTCCTTCCCTGGGGAGGCGCCTGGGCACCGGTGTCCAAAGCTGGGGCCGCCTAAGGTAGGCAAACTCTGGGTGAGGCGAGGAGCGCGCACTAGGCGGCGAGAGAGCGCCCCTGGAGCGTGGTTCCCAGAGCGGTCTCGGGGACATCCAGCACAGAGAGGAGCCGCGCTTCACCCTGGCCCTTGGGGACCTGGGCTGGGCTCCCAGAGCGTCCACCTGCCAGGACTGAGCGATCGCTCCCGCGGGCGATCCCAGGGCATACGGACCCACGGTGACACTCGGACATTTGTGTCCTCCATCAGATCCTCAGCCGAGCTGGGGACCCGCTGACACCCGCCGCCGCCCCGAGGCTCGTCCTCGAGGCGGCTCCCTACAGGAATGTTTCAGGGGGGCAGCAGGACCAGCATCCCCAAGCCTGCGCCCCGCAACCTGGAGGACCTGGACTCGGTGCAGCGCGTCCTGCTACACAGGTCAGTGTGGCTCCGGGGATGCAACCAGGCTGGGCGCAGCGACCGTGTTCGGCTAGCTAGGTGCAGGGCTCCTATCCCAGAGTGGGTTCTGGGGACTCGCAGAGACTCTAGACCAGTGCCAATGGGCTCTGGACTATAAGAAGCTAAGCTGTCTGTCAAGCTGCTCTGCACTTTCTGCAGGGATTTGGGGAGGAAACTGGGATCTTTGCCTGGACTTTGTGAGTGGAATTAGAAAGAATTTCTTTTTTAATAAATCTAATTTCGCTCCACCCTCTTAGCACCGCGGAACATTAACCGCACAGCGAAGGAGTTCTCCTAAGGAAGAGAACCCCAACTTTCCATTAGTGTATCCAACCCTATCTTTTATGCAAAATTGACGAACAAAGATTAAAGCCCACGCCTATCGCAGGCGATGGGTTTGTTGATGAGAAAGGAATCCAAGAGAACAAATTTGACTTGCAGAGTGAATGGACTGAACGCAAGCCATCGGAAGGCCTGGCCTTAATGAGACATGATGGGAGGGGGACTCAGAAGTAAATGAGCTTCTGGTGAACACGTTTGTGGTAAGGGAGAGGAGGTTTACGTGAGTTCTGTCATCTGTAAACGTTTCAAGTGACCCTTTTAAGTCTTTGTACAAAACCATATGAGCTGTAGGAAGCGTGAGGGAGGCCACTTCATGCAAGGGGTTTTAAAGTTGGATTTCTTCCACTTGAGAGCTGTCTTCCGAAACTTGAAGTTTTCTGGACCCCACTCTCCACCCCACAAAACAGCTGTTGCCATGTAAAATGAAATATTGTCAAACCAGGAGCTAAATTCCCAAGGATGATTCCTCCTTGCGTTTGATAACATTGCATGCAGTTCAGGAGCGACCCTGGGTAGTAGTCTCTGTAAGGCAGCACTCACGCTGTGAGGTTGGCCAGCCTGGGAGGGAAATCTGTTTTAAGCACCTGATTCCACTGCAACAGAATTTCTTCATATTTTTCTTGTTTGAAATGTCTAGTAGGAAAAAAAAATCCAAACTTATTAACACCACTGGACTTCAAATGGAGAGCACAAGCCTGCTTGAGTGAAGGGGAAGGGAGAGTTTATACTCTAATCCTCAAACTGAGGTGCTCATTTCAGAATAAGTATTTCTGGAATACACCTGCTCAACATTAGACTGAAAAGCCACTCCATCTGAATTACAAATAACAGCTCCCCTTTGCCAGGGCATAGAATCTGAAGCTCAGTTTGTCAATACCATGGCTAACAGTGATTTCTTCTTAACAGAGTATGAAAATCTCTTTCAGCTTTTCATCGCATTGTGTGTGTCCTATTATTCTGTATTTTATTGTCATTTTGTGTTTCCAAAACACTGTTTAAAAACTTGCCACATGTCAGTTTCTCTCCCCCTTGGCGAAGGTATATTTTCCAACATATTCATCCTTTTAAATATCCTTTGCTTGCATATATAAAGTTTGGTAAGGATATAATACAAAAACCTTTAGATCATATTTATCCATCTATCCGAATTCTCATGAACTACGGCAGTGCATAATCTGTGTTTTAAAGTTGTTTTGGTATCATTTTTTATGGTTTTTTTTTTTTTAGAAACATCTCTTGCATGTGCAGGCAACCCAGTGGGCTGCAAACACATTCAAAAACTTGAAAGTAGGAGAGTGGGTAACTCTACTTAAAAGAAGAGAAAGGGGTCTTAGCAGAGAGGGGATGAGGCAGGACAATAGGGAGTGAAACAAACTAAAATTCATTATATGCATATGAAACTGGTGAAGAATAAAAAGAAATAAATGCCTTGTAAATCATCCACTAAGTTTTAGCAACTGCCTTAAAGAGGTCGTAGGAAACTCAGATTGAAGGAAAGAGTACAGTGCTTCGGTTTATTTTTACATTTAAATGTAAAAGCTAGGCCTTCCAGGTGTTTGTTAATGACTTGTGTGTTTCCTATTGCAAATATGGTTTTCAAAACCCACAGCACTGGATTGCTTTACGGTTGAGAAAGATACTAGAAGGAACGTGCCAGTCCTGATGTGGCAGTCACTCAGCAGTGAGTGGGGACTTCGCCTAGTCTGTTCTGGTAGCGAGGTCTGTCAGGAGAAAGGCTTCAGAATGGTATTCGCCAATTCATTTTACTTAAGCAAGCTAATGTTTTTGTGTTGTCTTGATTATCTATACTACTCATGAATATTTCCCAAACATTTCTGAACAGTTTATGCACATGCTTTGTGGATTTAACCTCTTTCTCAGAGTGGTATTTCTGGGGTAGAGCCATGTAACTTGGCAATAGAGTAACTTCTTCCATAACATGAGTGACACCCACATCAGAACGGTACTGTGAATGTCTGACGACTTGGCAGTGTTCTATGAACATAAAGTCCTTTCAAACATAAGGGATGGTGTTAGTCGCTGTCCCCTGAGCTGTAAAACAAAGCACAGGTGGATGGCTATTCTTAGAGACGTTCAGAAACTCAGCAAAGTCAGTTTGTCTCATGGTTAATAATAACACTAGACAATGAGCAAGGGTTCTGTGGATACCTAAGCCAGCAGACAGATGAAAAGAGTGGATGATCTAAAGTTCATACTCTTGTCAACAGCAAAAATATGTATATTCAAAATGTATCCAGTACCTAAAACTATAAAGTAAACATATACCCTATTGACTGACAGTAGTAACACAGTAAAAGATATCTTTTTAAACTATGGAAGTAAAATATAAAAAATAAATAATAATAAAATCTAAAGCTTAGGAAAATACAATGTAAATGTATACTGGTTTGTTTTTTTTAAACTCTGAGGTATTTGAATTTTAACACCACCATGTGGTAGGTAAGTTATTATTGCTGTCTTCACACAAGAAAGCTTACTTTGTCCACATTCAATTTGTCCTTAGTTCTATACTGAGAGAGCACAGATCTCTGACCAAGGAAAACATGGTGCTTCTGCACTGTCCAGCATGTGATCATCTCTGACTGCAGGTGACTATGGGTGACTGCAGGTGACTATGGGTGACTGCAGGTGACTGACTATGGGTGACTACAAGTGACTGCAGGTGACTACAGGTGACTGCAGGTGACTGCAGGTGACTACAGGTGACTACAGGTGACTATGGGTGACTGCAGGTGACTGCAGGTGACTGCAGGTGACTACAGGTGACTGCAGGTGACTGCAGGTGACTGCAGGTGACTACAGGTGACTACAGGTGACTATGGGTGACTGCAGGTGACTATGGGTGACTGCAGGTGACTGCGGGGCTCACACCACCACAGGTTTTAAGTGGTGCTAGCTTTGCTGTCCTGTATGCTGTTATCTTTCCTGACTCTCCTGTCTGTTCTTTGTTTCTTCCTTTTTTCTTCACCAATAGACTGTGGGCCATCAGTAATTCTCCAGGCTGTGTACTCCTATGGTAGAGGCCTCCTTTCTTTCTGGCTGGCAAAACGGTTCACCAAATGCATTATAATTTGTAAGTAGAGATAGAGAATGATGACAAAAAAAATATAGATAAATCAGGTTAGGTGCTCAAATGGTGTGTCATCTGCTCTAGTCACTGGGTTTCCTACATCCAGTGGAAATGATGTAAACCCCTTGTTGGTTTTTGCAGAAGTGGGGACCAAGCCTATAGTTTTATGCATGTTAAACAAGCACGTTTCCCTGACTACCTCAGTCTGGGCCTGCTTCGGGAGCCTCCTCTGTGTTCTTATCTCTTGTGAATGATATTACAACAGTTAAGTTTTGTACAGAAAGGGATTCCACTTTCGTAAGAGAAAATTAAGATTTCAGACTGTAAGTTCATTACATAAATTTGGCATCGCAGATGTGTCTTTTGTATATTATGATTCTATCTTAAATTTTGGAAAATTATAAAATTCAGAAAGTCACAATGTTTTAAATGATATATGTATATATATTGATCTAGCACTATTTTAGAAAATAATTACCTTAAAATAATTTTTAAAAAATTATTATGCTTAATTCATAAAGTATTGTTCCTGTGTTCACATTTAAGGCAATATTGATTAGTTTCTGACAATACTCTATTACATATAATTTTGTCCTGTGGTTTAAATGAATACCATCTCTGTGGCTCTGTTTATCCCTCATTGTTAGCTTCTCCTGCTACTAAATAAAGAGCCTTCAGCCTGCTACTGTAGTAAATATTTAATTACTGGAGTTCTTATCTAGTGTATTTTATGTCTGAATTGTATTGTTTGTCTAATTGAGATGGTAATCAATGGAAAGAAAGACTTTGAATCTCCTACAAATTCAACTAAACATTTTTGGGCTTCTATTTTTATACAGTCAAAAATAGAAAATGAGATTATACCCCCAGACTAAATCTTTAAAGTTTTCTTGTGGTTTCCATGTATTCAGCCCTTAGACTAACAAAGTATCTTCACAAAGCCCTGAAAATGCCACTTCAATGTTCCTTCACCATCCTTTGCCAACACATATAAGGATATTAAATATTAGCAAAGTTAGAAATACAATTTGCTGATACCACACCCCTGCAAAATTAAATTAATAATAAAAATCATTGTGGTTATGATGTATGTGGGTATGTACAAAGGATCAAGCAGGGTGGTTTCTCTCTCTCTCTCTCTCTCCTACTTTCTTCCCAATGAGCTAACAGGTAGAATTTGCTTAGTCAAGGAAGCTGATACTCTGAGTAGCTAGTGCAAGAAATCTGTCTTAGATAATAGTCTTTTATGGGGATCTTTTTTTCCTTTTATCTGTGATTCAAGTTTGTGAAAGAAGTTTAAAGAAGAAACAGCCAGTCATCTCATATCTCCAGGAGACTTTTTATCTGTCATTTGGTGATACATATACATATGCACATACATACATATAAGCATATACATACATATACACAAATGTATATGAAAGACAGCTATCCTCTAGTGAGAATTTCATGGGATATTCCATTGAAGAAGGATAGAAGATACAGATAGAAGGTAGAGATGTGTCTGGAAGGCTTTGTATAGACAGCTACTGTATCTTAAAGAGAAAAGTTGTATTTAAACAAATGCATTATGTAAAGGCATCAAGAGAATTCTGTAAGTCTACAAGAGTGGCTCAGTCTGCAGACGATGCTTACACTAGTTGTTTTACATGCATTAGTGCAAACCCCAGACTACAAACAGTCCTGTGCAGTAGGGACTGCTCTGAATTTAGAGAACAGGAAAGTGACGTATGTAGAGACTAATGTGCTGGAGGTGGTACAGATGCGATTCTGTGGAGAGATTCAGAGAGAGGCCAACCAGGTTCAAATTCACCAACTGGGAGCAGCAGCAGAGTGCTCAAAAGTGCCAGCCTTCCTGTCCCCCCAAAAAGCAGACAGCTTAGGCAAAGCAAAGCTTGGGGCATTGTTTCTCAAGAGTGAAGAAGTAGCGGGGGGGGGCGTCATTTAAAACAGAGACTTAGGGGCTGGATATGCAAGCAACATATCTATACACATAAAGAAAAACAAATCTTAAAAACAAACAAACAATGCCCCCCACCCCGAGGTTTCTAAGCCTGACTGTGAATTCTGATCCTGTTGATGTGGGGCAAGGTCTCAAATCTCTATGTTTAGTAAGCCCTGGGTGATTCCGTTTGATCAAACATTTGCTTAATTTGGTTCATGTATAATAGGAATTAAACTAAATAGGATCCTAGCTGATCCTCAGCTTTTTGATTTGGGGAAAACCTTTTTTTTTTTTTTTTTTTTTTTTGAGGCTGGATCTCATAAATCCCAGGCTGGCCCCCACCTCTCTCTATAGCTAAGGATGACCCTGAACTTCTGCTCCTCCTACCCATGTCTCCCTGGGGCTGGGGTTGCAGACATGCACCACCATAACTGATTTATGGAATGCTGGGGAGGAACTCAGGGCTGCCTGTATGCCACATAAGCACTCTACCAAGTGAGCTGCATTCCCTTCCTGAACTGGGAGAAACATTGTAAAGACTAAACCGAACATGGACTCTATTCTCCAGTGAAGCAACACTGCTAGTTGGTGAGCACAGTGTAAAGTTAATAGATGTGCATAGAAATAAATTATAGACTATTGCTTGTGGGAAGAAAACTGGACATTTTGCTATTGAAAATGTCTTTTACAGGGCTGGAGAGATGGTAGTTAAGAGCGTGTTTGCTGCTCTTCTAGAGGACCTGGATTAGATCACGTCCCAGAACCTACATGGAAGTTCACAACTGTCTGGACCTCACTCTAGGGGGTCTGCAGTCCTCTTCTGGCCTCTAAGAACACCAGGCATGCACAGAGTACAGAGATATACCTGCAGGCAAAAACTTATATACATAAGATAAAATATTTTTAAATCTTTTACTTTTTAAATATCTAATAGGTTGCTTTAAAAGTGAAGAAATGCAACCAAGCGCAGCAGTGCACATCTTTACTTCCAAGCACTTAGGAAGCAGAGGCAGGACAATCTCTGTGAATATAAAGCCAGCCTAGGGGTGGGTGACGGAGAGATGGCTCAGCAGATAAGAGCTACTCTTCCAAAGGTCCTGAGTTCAATTCCCAGCTCTCACATGGTGGCTCACAACCATCTATAGTGGAATCTGATTCCCTCTTCTAGTGTATATGAAAACAGAGCAATTCTATACATAAAATAAATAAATAAATGAATCGAGAGAGAGAAAGAGAGAGAGAGAGAGAGAGAGAGAGCTACCCAGCTATCCTGGTCTACATATTGAGTTCAAACAAACAAATGACTAACTTATCAAAAAGGTGCCTTAAACCCCTTTTATTTTGAAATAAAATCTTGGCTGAATTGTTATTGTTTGGGATCACAGAGGTAAAAGGTATACACATTTTATCAAAATTTAACATAACTATTATGGAAAGTCCCCTTATTACAGTGACCTCCCCCTGTCTGACAGTAGGCTATAAGGCACTTGTCATCTCAGAGGGGTCGTGCCTCATCCCCAAGAGAAAGAAATGCAAAAGAATAGATACACACAGGCATTGAGTCTTCCCACTCAGCCTGTTAGCAGTCTGGCCTATGTGACTCCCTTTCTAAAAGGTTCAGAGAGCCTTCAGATCTATGAGCACATGGAGGGACTTGGAGAGAGAACACTGACGAAAGCCACTGAGACACCATCCCTTCTCCAATACCTCCCCTGTGAATCTTTTGGTCTATATTCTTTGTAATGACGTACAGTAAAAGGGTAACTATAAGAATTTTCCTGAATCTGTAAGCCGTTCAAATAGATTAGTCAATTGCAAGGAGAGAGCTATGGAAACCTCATTTTGCAGGCAGTGGACAAGTAAAAACAAGCTGGGTCTCCTGACTGACATCTTAAAGCGCAGGGCAGTAAAGAGGTAGCAGTCTTGGGGAGTGATCCTCAACATGTAGGGTCTGAGCTTCCAAATTTCTGGATTAGAGTTCACTGGCTTTCATAGACTCTGCTGATGTTCACTGGATTAGGTTAATGCTGTTGATGTCCACTGCTTGCTTGCTTCTGGGAAGAAGTCTCCATACCTTTTGAGGTCACAGGCATTTCTTTGGTGATTTTTTCCCCCTAGACACAGAGTGATATTATGTGGATCATTTAGGCACTGTAACCTACTGTTGATAATCCTACTTAAATACAGTCAGTGTGGAGCTGATGCTTTGGTGGCTTGTCTTCTAACCAGTCAGCGACTATCAGTGACTAACAGGTGCGTTACATAGACAATGTACATACACCCAACAAAAGGAAGTTTACTACCAAGTGGGATGGAGCAAGACTGTGAGATTTCCCCACATAACCCAGAGTGATGCACAATCTAGAACTCGTTCCATTCTGGACCTTATCACCTAATACTTTCACACTTTAGCTGATCTTGGAAGATGAAACCACAGAAAAGGGGACCTGGAGAATTGACTCCTGAGGAGAAAATGTAGCGTGTTGTAATTAATGCTTAAAGTTCATTTCTTGGTTGGCTTTGTTGCCTGTCTGCTGTATACTCATTCTTAATTCACTAAGCCCCGTTTTTTAAATTTAATTACAGAAAACTATTTATTTCGTTTTATGAAAATATTTAGAATGGCTATGAATAGAGACAGAGTGTAATTGAGTCAGCAATGGATGACACAAAGATAGCGATTATGTACCTATACATACTTGATGTAACTATTCACAAATCACAAATAAATTTTAAAAAAAGAATTGAGGGATTTGCATTAGCACCTAGAGGTGCATAAATGAAGAGGGTCTTTACCCCTAAGGTACTGTTTATCAAAATAAGACAAACAAAAACCGCCCCAAAACTAGCCAAACAGAATCTTTTGGATCACAATTTTAAAACATAATAGAAAAAAGAAAACAAGACAGTGTACAAACTGTCAATATGAAAAGAAAAAAGGAAAAGGGAAAAACGAGTCTCAGCCTGGCTCGTCGCGTGGAAGAGCGTGGGAAAATGCCAAACAGCAAAGAAGTTTGCACAGCCCCCCCCCCCCCCCATGCTCCACGTCTGTACCGGGAAGCTTCCCCGTCTCTCGGGCAACCGGCACCTCAGCCAATCGCAACTGAGTATCGGGGTCACGTGGCCTGACCTGGCAAAATGGCGGCGCTGCTGGAGGCGCGGCTGGCGGGCTCTAGCGTCTGAGCTTCTGCCCCGGAGCTCTCGCGACCCAGAGGATGGCGGGCCCTGCGAGGGGAGACTCGCGTGGGCGCCCGCCCGAGCTCCCTGGAGACCTGTCCTCACAGGAAGAGGAAGAGGAGGAAGGCGACTCCGACGCCGGGGCCAATAGCTTGGGCTCCTACTCCTCAGCCAGCAGTGACACGTAAGGCTCCGGGAGACTGCGGGTCCTCTGTCCCTGCTGGCACGCACGGGGAGCGGGGAGCAGGACGCTGGCCGGCCTGCTGCGGTTTCCGGATAAGGGGTGGGGGGTCCATGCCTCCTGGTGAGTTCTGTGCCTGTGAAGGATCATTGTTGTGCTCTGTAGCACTGCCTTCTTATCTCACCGTGTCTTAGAGCATTCCTTAACATTTATTTTTATTATTTTTTTATTACATGTACCTGTGTGTCTTTGTGTGGGTATCTGCACATAAGTGCAGGTGCCCACAGAGGCCAGCAGAGGGCATTGAATCCCTGGAACTAGTGTTTTCCCGGGTTGTGAGCCACCATGTTTGTGCTTGGAACTGAACTGCAGTCTTCTCCAAGAGCAGCAAACACACCTAACCTATGAAGTCCCTCTGCACCCTCAGGCTCCTGAGTATTTGCTGGGGAGAGACACCGTACACACACTTTGTGAGGCAACTATTTAGTATTGGGGAGGTGGTTTTTTTTTTCTCTTGTGGAAATGATAGCATAAAGAGGAGCCTCACTACCAAGACATTCTCTCTGGCTTCAGGATAGTCAGGCTGTATTTTTCTGTTCAACCCCAGGTGTTTTTTTTGTTTGTTTGTTTTTTTGTTTTTTGTTTTTTTTATTTCAAGTCAGAATTCTTGGTAATACCATAAGTGAGTTATTTTGAGTCACAGTATTTCAATTCTTAAGGAATCTATCCCCGTTGCTATGGATTAAGGACTTGTTGGAATAACTACTGATAACTTAGAGTGAATAATTATTAGTGAAAAGGTTCAGGCCACTGTGTGCCCAAAGGCTGCCCATAGTTTTAGGAGAGCATTTTATGTGCAGTTAGAACTAGCAGTTATGAATAACTGATCATCTTCAATCAACAGTATGTAACACATTCTTTTTGTCACTAAAAGTAAGGGGAAAACCTGCTCAAATCCACTCTAGAAGCTTACTACAGAGAGACTGTAGTCTTAAAACTTCAAACAGATGTAAAAATATCGTCTTTGTAAGCTGTTGTTGTCATCTGAAAAAATGATTTAAAACTTTGTGGTTTGTTGCTGTGATAAGAAATTATGACCAAAGGCAACTTAGACCCCAGGTCAGGGTTCGTTATGAGTGAAGGGCTTCAAGGCAGGACCTTGAAGCAGCCTGTGTTGCCATTCTACATAGCAGTACTTCCAATCTGAGAACTTCCTTCACGGCCAAAGCTGCAAGGCAGAAAGCATGGAGGGCACTGCTGGCTGGCAGGCGGGCAGGCAAGCTTATGCCCAGCATGCTTTCTTACCTAGTTTACGTGATCTCTCCACATCTTAGTCACACACTTTTATCCTAGAAATATTTGCACTGTTACCCTGAACACAGAAACATTGACCTAACTCCTGAAGGGGCATCCAGCACACAGTGGGGTTTTCTTGAGAACCTTGTAGGAAAACCTGTATTTTATGGCCTACAATATGTGTGTCGATGTCTTTATCAGTCATTTACCAGTCACTCCACATATTCCAGTGTCCTTGTCCTGATAATACAATAATGCAATAATGTCCTTATTGCAAAGTGTTTGGCAGGTTGTTCCTTACCAAAATTAAGATTTTTTTTTTTTTTTTTTGGTCTGTCCCTTGTTGGTATGTGTAACATGAAGAGGAAATTGCTGACCTGCCTTGGGAAGGTTTTGTTCAAATATTTTATTATATTAGGTATTTACTGCCATAAGCTACAGTATTGTGCAAGCTGGGCCACCCTGCTTTGGGAAGAACCACTCTGATGGAAGGATTAGGGTCATGAATCTGAACCTTTCAAGTCAGAGAGATAAGACTTGCCGGTTACCCCTGTGGACTCCATGAAGCACACAGAGAGAGGCATATTCCGTATCCTAGTCTTTTAAGATTCCCGTTACTGACTGACTCTTGTTTTTGCAAGCTATTATTTCATGCATGTTTGCAATCGAAATGCAGTTTGACCTACATATGATCATGTTAGTTTATTATTTGTGAGATGAAACTGCCTTAGGATAATATTCTGGTAGGGTTTTAAAAATATTTAATGTGTGCCTAGGTGTGGCTGTGTGTGTAAGTGCCTGTATTTGTGTGAGCCTGTGTGTGTTTACGTGTGTGTGTGCACATGTGTGTGCGCTTGCTCACAGTTGCCATAACGCAAGTATGGAGGTCAGAAGACAACTTGAAAGAGTTGATTCTCTCCCCCTACCATGTGGATTCAGGGCACCACACGTAGGTCATCCAAGTGCAAGTGTCCTCACTTGCCGAGGCATTCCTCTGGCCCCAAGTTGTTCTTTTAGTAGATTTATTTTAGGCTTGTTATGGTTGAGGGAGGTTTTAGATAGAAGATGCCATTGTGTCTAAACCTGGCACGTGGGCATGACCTCAGGGGTCTTCAGAGACCAAACAGGGGAGAGGATAGGGCTAAGGGATCCATTGATGGCTTCAGGACTAAGATAATAAACGGCCTTTCCTTAGCAGTGAAGCCAGGCTTCTCTGCTTTGCTGTGCAGTTCCCAGTTCATTGAAGCAACAGTGATTAGTTCATGATGGCCAGAGCTGACAATTTTATGACATCAATCTTTAATTTTTTAAAAGTGTTTTGGGTTTGGTTTTTGTTGTTGTTGTTGTTTGTTTTGTTTGTTTGTCATTGTTAGTTTTATAACTAGGGCTGAGGGGCAAGAAGAGGGGTGACCGTGAAATAGATTCTGCCTGAGAAACTTCTACCTAAAATAAGATTGGCTAGAGAAGAAAGCAAATACCTCCTTTGCATGCCTGAGATTTTCAAGTCGCTTTACTGAGGCATATGTGCAAACCTGCACGTCCATCCATCAGCAGGGCACATTATGGCTCACCCAGATGTTTCTCCACGTGTCTGAGACCATGCGTTCCCTCTCTCTCTGGGACCATGCGCTTTCTGCCACTGCAGGTGGCTTTGTATTTTCCAGAGTTTTGAAAGAGTGCAGTGTTTAGTCTCTGTTTTATCTTTTTTTTAAAAATTTTGTTACTATGGTAGATCTCCCTCCCCCTCCCCCTCCCCCTCTCCCTCTCCCCCTCCCCTCCCCCTCCCCCTCTCCCTCTCTCTTTCCTGAGTACAATTCTGCTGCCCGTCTAGGTAAGTACTTACCTTTGTCTTGGGTTTTGACATGAACAGGAATGACTTATAGGATGCCATATACTTCTGTTTGAAGTTCTCTTCTTTTCTCCTGTTCTGAACCCTGGCTTTTCTTTTAATTAGTTCTTTTATAAACTAATAAAGTTTAATAAGATAAGGAACATGAAAGTGGGTTAATGCTGGATAATTCCCAACTGCCACCTCACGCCTCAGTTCAGTGGGTTATAAAGGGAATTGTCTCCCTTGCCTTTCCTCCATCTTCTCGCCACCATCTCAGTTTACATCTTTAGACTTGATTGCTGTGTGCACACCCTGGGCTGTGTACCCCAGCCCTCACTTGTCTCCTCTCGCCACACTGCCTTACTACCAGGGCGTGCCACTCCTCTCTCACACACTCTGTAGGTGTCACCTCTAATAGCTCTGAAGCCCTGACTATTTCCCATCATCCGGCTCTAAGAACTTACTTTCTCAAACACAGTTCTAAAGATTGGAGAGATGAGCCAGCTATGGTGGCACATGGCTTGGATCCCTGCACTTAGAAGTCAGAGATAGGCTCTCTGTGAGTTTGAGGCCAGCCTGGTCTACAAAGTGAGTTCCAGGACAGCAATGCTACACAGGGAGACCTTGTCTTGAAAAACCAAAAACAATGACAAAAAAGATTGAAGGAATGGTTCAGTAATTAAGAGCATGGCATGTACTATTCTAGAGGAACACTGGAGTTTGATTTCTAGTACACAAGAATACACACACATACATACACACACACACATACATACACACACACTTACTTCTCCCCATCAGTGATCTCTTCCTGGGTTTCTGGATTCTATGGTCACTCCAAATTAAGCAGACAGATTTAAGATTTGTCACTAAGATCCATAAGATCAAGCCAGTTAACATTCCAGCCTGGAGGGAAAGAGGTTCATGAATTCCCACCCCTAACTGAGGTACTATGGATGGTTGATGGTTTCTGTGAAAGGGTGTGGTCCCTAACAAGTGTACTGGGCTCCATTGTATGGCCCCTTATCCAGGAATGCATAGCAGCACTACTGGTCTTGATGAGTTCTTTAAATAATTATAAGAAGAAAAAATTGTGGGGATGCAGGTGAGGATTGATCTGGGAGTAGTTAGTGGGAGAAGTTGGGGTGAATATGATCAAAATTCAGTTATGTGAAATTATCAAAGAATTAATAAAAGTATTTAAAATAAGTCTTTAAAAAGACAACACAGTTCTAAACCATGTTTCCTGCTTTACTCAAAAGCACAGTAGCTCCCCATCCTTAGATTCCCTAGAATAACTTTAAAAGTTCCTGGCTTAGTTCATCTTTGTTATGTGTGTGGTAGATGTATATAGGTGTGTGTGCCCATGTACTCATCAAGACCAGTGGTGGACATTGGGTGTTCTCACCTATCAGAAAGGGTCTCTCACTGAACCTGGAGGTAGGCTGACAGTCAATAAACACCAGTAATTCTCCTATTCATTCCTTACCGTGCTGGGATTCTGTGGTGGTTTGAATAGAAATGGCCCACATAGACTACTGTGTTTGAATGCTTGGCCCATAGAGAGTCGCACTATTAGGAGGTGTGGCCTTATTTGAGGAAGTGTGTCAGGCTTTGAGTTCTCCTGTGGTCAAGGTATACCCAGTGTGGTACAGTTTCTTTCTGCTGCCTACTGATCCAGATCTAGAACTCTCAGTTCCTTCTCCAGCACCATGTCTGCCTGCGCTCTGATGTACTTCACACCATGATGATAATGGACCAAACCTCTGAAACTGTAAGACACCCCCAATTAAATGTTTTTCTTTCTAAGAATTGCCATTGTCATGGTGTCTCTTCACAGTAATAAAATCTAAATTAAGACAGAAGTTGATACCAGGGACTGGGGTATTGCTATGATAGGCCATGCTGCAAAAGACTATGCTTTTGTTTGGAGGAATGTGGGTTTGGATTAGGAAACCAGTGGAATTGTTTAAGTGGGCTTTAATGGGCCATCCTGGTAGGAACATGGAAGATAGTGACTGGTGCTGAGGGTGATTTGAATTGTGGGGGCCCTGGCTCAAGACGTTTCAGAAGAGAGAAGAAATTTAGTATTTTGCCTGGAGATTGTTCTTGTGATATTTTCATGAAGAGTAAACTGCATTTTGCCCTTGTTCAAAAACGTACCTGAGGCTAAGTTGAAGAGTTTTGGATTAATTGCATTTGCAGAGAAAATTCCAAAACAGCCTAGTATTGACTGTGTCCTGTGGTTATTAGTGGCCATGCTTACAAAGATCTACAACAAAAAGGAACAAGTCAAGCAAGGAAAGCTACAGAATGTACAACTTAAGGAGAAAGGGGCACCAAGAAGAACGGAGCGAAATCCTGTGTTCAAGAAGACAAAGAGATTAAAGAAAAGCCCAACGTTAAATGGAAAAATGGATTGGTGACCTCAGACTCCACCAAGCTAAGCTTCCAATTAGTGAAAAGGAATTAAAGAAAAGCTTAGATTCGGGTTGGTAGAACACACCTTTAATCTCAGCACTTCAGAAGACAGGCATGCAGATTTCTGAGTTCAAGCCCAGCCTGGTTACAGGGCTAGTTCCAGGACAGCCAAGCTTAAGTGGTACAGGAAACCACCAAAACCAGAAAGCTGGAGAAAGTGTAATTGAACAAGGAGGTCATGTTCCCATCCCAGCAAGCAGCAGAACTGGCAGCTTCGGCCACATAGTTCTGGCTTTAGAGTCAAGGATAGAAGAAAGGTCTATGGAATCTCCATGACTAAGGAAAGTTGCTGAGGCCAGGTGTGTGGCCCAGAGAGATCATGGTGTGAAGCTCTGACGGTGAAGCCTGGATTGCCTTTGTAGACATCAAGAGGTTAAAGATCACCAAGAGATTGGAGATGCAAGAGCTGTGGGATTCCCACCTACAGAAGCTGCTAACAGGGAGTGGAACCAGCCCAAGAGAAAGAAACAAAGCTAAAAGAGTTGGAGATCTGAAGACATCAGACACAGAGAGGCAGAGTTTGGAGTTTGCCCAGCTGGTTTTCGGTCTTGCTTTGGTCAACTATTTCTTCACTATGCTTTCTTTTAGAACAGTAATATATATTCTGTGCCACTGTATATAGCAAGTATGTGATCTGCTTTTTTATTTTGATTTTACAGTTAAGAGATTATGTGAATCTCAGAAGAGACTTTGAACTTTGGACTTTTAAACATTGTTGAGACTGTGATAGACTATGGGGAGTTTTAAGTTGGACTAAATGCATTTTGCATTATGTTATGACTACAAGTCTATGGAGGCCAAGGAGTGGAACGTGGTGGTTTGAATAGGTATGGTCCCATAGACTCATGTGTTTGAACGCTTTGCCTATAGGGAGCTGCACTGTTAGGAGATGTGGCATTGTTGGAGGAAGTGTGTCAGTGTGGGGTGGGCCAAGCTGTGCCCATTGTGGCATGCTGCCTGTGCTCTAGACTACTCCCTGCCTGACCCTACCTACTCTTGGGGGTTGGAGGTGAGGTGTCGTGGAATCAACAACACACACTGCAGGAGCAGGTAAGAAATGCCACAGCAAGCTCATCTGAGCACTGCTGTAAGCGCCTTTAATACCCTCCACCTGTGTCTCTTCTAAACAGCAGTTCCCGATTGGCTGGCATTGTCTACTTCAAAGATCCTTGGTCTCTCAGGCAGTCCTCAATTAGGTCTTCCTACAGGAGCTGCTTTTGCAGCTGTGCTTCTCCCCTTTTCCCCAGCATGTTTACCTGGAGGTGGCCCCATGGTTCCTGCTACAGTGTGGTACGGTCCCTTTCTGCTGCCTACAGATCCAGATCTAGAACTCTCAGTTCCTTCTCCAGCACCAGGTCTGCCAGCACTCATGCTTCAACTAAAAGCCAACCCCAACTAAATGTTCTCCTTCATAAGAGTTGCCATGGCCATGGTGTCTCTTCTCAGCAATAAAACCCTAACTAAGGCAGGTTGGAAGCCTGAGTGGCCATACCATCTCCCCACAACCCTGGGGATTCAATTCAGGGCCTCATTGAACCATCTTTGCCCCCAGTACCAGCTTCATTTTCTAAGCTACTTGTGTTCCTACTGCACTGAAATGTCTACACGTTCTTTCATACCTGCAGCTTTACATTTTGTTCCTTGGGTTTGAAACCTCTTTTCTTTCTCTACTTGTCAAAATCACTCAAGAGTCTCACTCAAATGCTCTGCTTTCCTAGATCCCAGACGGTCTTCACACTAACTCCATGATGCAGTAGTTACTTGTCCCACTACTGCAACAGAATACCTGAATACTTAAAGAAGGAAGGGTGTGTTTGGTTTATAGTTTGAGGGTGCAGTCTGTCATGAACACAGTAGCATACACTTGGGGCAGCTGGTCTCATTGCACACAGGGCTAAGGATCAGAGACCAATGAATGTTCAGCTAACTTCTTCCTCTTTGTGCAGTCCAAGACCCCAGCTCATGGAATGGTGCCACCCACACTTATAATGAGTCGTTTTACATCAATTAACCTAATTCAGACAATCACTCATAAGCATGCCTAGAGACTAATCTAACATAAACCATCAGAGGCATTCCCACAGGCTAGTCCAGTATAGATAACCAGTCACAGTTATGACAGAGACTTGTCCCCTAGGCGACTCTAGCTCCTGTTGTGTTTTGAATATGAAATGTCCCCTACAGGCTCATGTCTTTAAACACTTGGTCCCCCGCTGGTGATGCTATCTGGGGTGGTTATAGAATCTTCAGGAGATGGAGCCTTGCTGGAGGAAGTACCTCATTGTAGGTGGGATCCTGAGAGTTTATGGCATGACCCTGTTTGCTGCTCTCTATCTGCTTCCTGTGTGCAAATGAAGTATGATCAACCAGCTCCCTGCTCCTGCCTCCATGCCTTCTTTCCTGTTGCCATGTCATCCCAGTCTGATGGATGCTGTCCCTCTGGAACTGTGGCCTTTCTCCCTTAACAGACTGAATCTAGGACTAACTGACAGCTGAGATTAGCCATCGCTCATTAGCCATCCATCACCCACTAGCCATCCATCACCCACTAGCCATCACCCCATACCACCCTGTCACTTTTTGTTTTCTACTGTGTGTAGGAGTTTTTTTGTGCCTAAAATCGTCCTGCTGTTATACCTGTTAGTGTCACATAACTACATGGTGACCACTTTGGTAAAATGCATGGTACTTTTTTCAAGAGAAGGAGAATTTAATTATTTGGGTAGTGCAAATGTCTGTTTTCCTTAAATGAGGAAATGTGATGGTCAGGTTACTGCATGGCTCTTCTTGCAGTGGTTAAGAAAATTGCTGTGCTGTTTCAAATGATACAAAAAAAAAAAAAATTCTGGCATTAATGCCAATGAAGACCTAAGAGAGTCATATAACTTTCAGAAAGGGGAAATAAAAGGTTCTGTATAAACCTAAGGATTTTGGAATACATTAGGAGTTTTGAGCCACTAACATTATCTTAAGTCCTTTTCCTTTGACATGTTATGGTGCAACTGTAAGTAAGTGTGCTGATTTTCACATCGGCAAATCTTCCTCTGGGCAGGATGCTGCTCCTGTATACATTATCACTGAGGGTCTCGGAAAGCAACCAAAGCACCTTCAGCAAGCAGCTTCTAAACCTAAGGTTGTTTCTGATTAGAAAAAAAGTAAAATAAACAACGGTGACTTTCACGGAAAACATTACACAGTGAGAACTTCCTGGCTTGTACCACGGAAGTCCCAGAGGTGTTAAAAGTACACAACTGCTGACTCTTGAGATCCACGTGCTACAAAAATGTGAATTGAAACAGCTAGACCTCATTCCTTTTCTAAAAGATTTTGTTTTTAATTTGAGTTAAGTTTTGACTTGCAGAAAGTTGCAAAGGTTTCCCTTGTACTCCCGTAAAACCTGCTCTCTCTGACGTTAACATCCTACACAGCTGTTACTTGCTCTCTCGCTAGGAAGAAGTTAAGGTTAGTCTGAGCTGACTCCAGACTTGGTTTGGATGTTACCGCTCCTCTATTACTGTTGTGTTTTGGTTCCAGGATTCCACCCAGCGTATCATGTTGCCACCCGTCATCAGTTTGTCTTAATCTCCTGTGGTTCTCGACATTTTCTCAGCCATGCCTGCTCTCCTAGCATCCATCTCTGGGTTAAGGCGATGTCTGCCCTGTACCCTGTTCTGTGAAGGCCAATTATGAGGTCCTGCTTTTCTTTTGCTCCCTAACACTCTCCTGCCATTTATCCTTTATGCCTCTGTCTTTTACTTACCATGCGCATCATCCTGGGTTCTTTCTCAGCTTCTCCTCCTCACAAAGCAAAGGTATTTTTTTAACTTTGATTTTGTTTTGCTTATCAGTACTGTGTGTATTTGCAAGTGTGTGTATACAACTGCATATGTGCCATGTAGCATACATGGAGAACGAAGAACAACTTTGTAGAGTCTGTTCTTTCCTTCCACATTGTGGGTGCCAGGAATTGAACTCAAATTGTCTGGCTTGGCAGCAAGCACTTTAATCTGCTGGGCCATCTTGATGTCACAGAGCTGTGCTTTCATTTACCACAGTGTCTGGTCTTGTGTATTTGCCACGTGGATCTTTAAAGCATAACCAAAAGGTGAATTCATACTCAAATATTAACAATTCAGATGAACCAGCCATATATTTAGCAAATGAAAAAGTGTTCTTGAAACTAATATTGAGAGCATGGCAAACTGCAAGGATAAGATGTTAACACAGACAAGCCACGATTGTTGAAGTTGATTTGAATCTCTGTTATTAGGAACCAGTCGCTTTTCAGCACTGTGACAGGTTAGTTAAGTGAGAAAGGGTTTATTTCCGCTCCCGATTTCAAAGACATTGTTTCTTGGCCCTGTGCCTGGGCTGTGGGGGAAACAGTGCAGATGGCAGAGGAGGCTGCTCACCTTGTGGCAGCTGGAACAGGAAGGGACTGAACATAGTAGAAAGCATGCTCCTAGCGACCCCTTGCTCCTCAAAGCCCGCCATCTGAGTCCATCAGCGGATGGTACCCTCACGCATTCTTTCCTCTCTCTAGCTCACTGCCTGGCAACAAACATTAGCACATCAGTGTTTTGGGAACACTTCATAGGCAAATCACAGTGAAACCTGATCCTACTGTCCACAGTGTGCCAGTGAGGATCTACTGTCCACAGGGTGCCAGTGAGGATCCTACTGTCCACAGTGTGCCAGTGAGGATCTACTGTCCGTAGTGTGCCAGTGAGGATCTACTGTCCACAGTGTGCCAGTGAGGATCCTACTGTCCACGGGGTGCCAGTGAGGATCCTACTGTCCACAGTGTGCCAGTGAGGATCCTACTGTCCACAGGGTGCCAGTGAGGATCTACTGTCCACAGTGTGCCAGTGAGGATCCTACTGTCCACGGGGTGCCAGTGAGGATCCTACTGTCCACAGTGTGCCAGTGAGGATCCTACTGTCCACAGGGTGCCAGTGAGGATCCTACTGTCCACAGTGTGCCAGTGAGGATCTACTGTCCACAGGGTGCCAGTGAGGATCTACTGTCCACAGTGTGCCAGTGAGGATCTACTGTCCACAGTGTGCCAGTGAGGATCCTACTGTCCACAGGGTGCCAGTGAGGATCTACTGTCCACAGGGTGCCAGTGAGGATCTACTGTCCACAGGGTGCCAGTGAGGATCTACTGTCCACAGTGTGCCAGTGAGGATCCTACTGTCCACAGTGTGCCAGTGAGGATCCTACTGTCCATAGTGTGCCAGTGAGGATCCTACTGTCCACAGGGTGCCAGTGAGGATCCTACTGTCCACAGTGTGCCAGTGAGGATCTACTGTCCACAGGGTGCCAGTGAGGATCCTACTGTCCACAGTGTGCCAGTGAGGATCCTACTGTCCACAGTGTGTCAGTGATAATCTACTGTCCACAGGGTGCCAGTGAGGATCCTACTGTCCACAGGGTGCCAGTGAGGATCTACTGTCCACAGGGTGCCAGTGAGGATCTACTGTCCACAGGGTGCCAGTGAGGATCCTACTGTCCACAGTGTGCCAGTGAGGATCTACTGTCCACAGGGTGCCAGTGAGGATCTACTGTCCACAGTGTGCCAGTGAGGATCCTACTGTCCATAGTGTGCCAGTGAGGATCTACTGTCCACAGTGTGCCAGTGAGGATCTACTGTCCACAGTGTGCCAGTGAGGATCTACTGTCCACAGTGTGCCAGTGAGGATCTACTGTCCACAGGGTGCCAGTGAGGATCCTACTGTCCACAGGGTGCCAGTGAGGATCTACTGTCCACAGGGTGCCAGTGAGGATCCTACTGTCCACAGGGTGCCAGTGAGGATCTACTGTCCACAGGGTGCCAGTGAGGATCTACTGTCCACAGGGTGCCAGTGAGGATCTACTGTCCACAGAGTACCAGTGAGGACTATTGATCACTTGTCACCTAAAGGCTTACAGTAGGCACGCAGTTATTTGGAATCTGGAGAACAGAGCTTCAGAGTGGTTGAACACTGACATGTGTGAGGATAGAAGGTGAGACTGAAGTGGCCAGTGTATGTGGGTTGGTGACCTGTGGTCGGTGATGCTGGGCATCTTAAAGGATGCCACATTTGGGGAAGCAGCTAGACCAGTGAAGTGTTAGTTGTGTTGTTCTAAGACACTTGTCCCTTTTTTTTTTTTAAGACTCATACACATGAAAATTTTGTGTTAGTAACCAGCTGTGTAGACCAGGGCAGTAATAGGATCATTTTTATGGAATTCAGAAATCAGTATTTGACAAAAATTGGAGTTAAGGAAGCAGAGTTGGTAATAAACACTTAAGAAAGCAGAGAAAACTTTTCTGTTTGGTTGAACGATTAGAACACGGATTCATAGCCGTTTTCAACCTGTGGCTCATGATCCTTTCACAGGGGGTTTCAAAACATTGAAACCTACAGATATTTGCATTATAATTCAGAACAGTAGCAAAATTACAGTCATGAAGTAACAATGAAAGTAATTTTATGGTTGAGGTGGGGATTCACCACATGAGGAACTGCATTAAAAGACCCAGGTATTAGGAAGATTGAGAACCGCTGGAGTACACCCTGTCCCACTGGAGTGGTCATCTGAAGGCTCTCCCCACTTGGGGGCTTCACGAGGAGACAAGTGTCACTTTACAGGAGGCAGACTGTAACTCCACATAGGACAGGGTGTGATCACTTACTGTCCAGGATGGATGCTGCTGCTCTTCAGTGCTGTTTCAGTAGTTCTAATGGCAATAATTTGGGGTTTTTAATAGCCAGCTTCCCATCTGCCCTCTTCTACGGCCACAGGATGAGTGATGTAAAGTGTTGGCTTTACTTTTCTTACTATTACTGCTAATGAGGAGTTGTACAGAAATGATAGGTTACAGCCAGGCTCATTATGAGCTATGATTATAGCTGGTTTGGTTCAGCCATGGTTGCAGTTTATGGAAAGATGACGGCTGCTTTTCTGAAAATTGTTATCTGGACAAAGCATGTGATGCGTAGGTTCGTTGTAGCCTGAAGCCGCCCTAAGTACCCACCGTGCAATAGGACGTTTTCCACACAGCTGACTACTACACATGCGATCACACTTTGAATGGCTAACGTGAGTTCTGAGATATCCAAAGTGAGCTATAACTACACACGGGATGGATTTATGGTGTGAGAGCAGGGAGTGGGGGCAATGTGCATGCTTGTGAATGTAGGTATGCACAGGTGTGCACAGGGGAGGCTAGCGGTTAGTAAAGGGATTGGCCTTAATTGTGCTCTACGTTATTTTGTGAGTCAGCATCTTTCACTGAGCCTGGAGCCCACCCTTTGAACTAGACCTGTGCTACCATGTTGTCGTGTGAGGCACTTACATCTCTACTCACCCTAGAGGGGGAACCCATGGTAGACTGGACAGCAGCATGTGACTTGGTGAATCAGTGAGGCTTTGTTGGGGTCACTAACGGGAGTTAGGAAGGGGTTAACTACAAGGGGCAGGGACAACTCAAAAGTGTCGCCCCAGCACTGGTGAAGCTTGGAAGCCTTAGAGCCCTCTGGACAGCTTGTGGGCATTTCCACATGCCCACGTGTCTGCTCTCTGCAGCTGCTGATTAGGGTCTCGCCCTAGCAGCTCATACCTTTTCTGTAAAGCTGGCCCTACTAGAACTTTCAGGTTTTTACTTCCCCAGACATGTGACATTTCCTTTATCTCTGGTGAGAGAGAGATTAGAGGGAACATTCCAATTCTGGGGGCGTGGCTAGCCAGCATCCTCACTCAGCCTGGCTTTCCTGGTGTGCTGCAGATCTGAACCCAAGTCCGCCTGGTGTAGCAAGCAGGCTCCCACCTCCGGATGCAGCAAGCATCTTCCCAGCCCCTGACGTAGTTTTGTGGGTGTGGTTTTGCTTTACCTTTGTCTTTTGAGACAGCCTCACTCTGTACCCTGGAACTCACTGTGTAGCCCAGGCTGGCCTTGAATTGATGACAGTCCTCCTGCCTTAGTTTCCCAAGTGCTAGAATTGCAGGTATGAGCCTGAATTGGTTTCTTTTAAAAAAAAAAAAATACAGCCCAATATATTATAAAAAAGTTTCTCCCTCCCCAACCCCTTTATTGGTTTCTTTGGTATATTACTCTGCCTGTTTGCTTCCCTCCCCATTCTTTAAAATTCTACATCCCGCCTCCATTTCTGCTGTCAAGGGTGCTGCCCCTCCTACACAGGAAGGTAATGCTGTCTTTCTCACACTGGATGACCGTTCAGGTGGCCTTTTCTCTCTCCCACAGTGATGTGGAGCCTGAGTGGCTGGACAGTGTGCAGAAGAATGGAGAACTGTTCTACCTGGAGCTGAGTGAGGACGAGGAGGAGAGCCTCCTTCCGGAGACCCAGACAGCAAACCACGTGAACCACGTGAGGTTCAGCGACAAGGAGGTCATCATCGAAGAGGACGATTCCAGAGAGAGGAAGAAGTCTGAGCCCAAGCTCAGGCGCTTCACCAAGATCTTGAAAAGCAAAAGCCTTCTACCCAGGCGTCACCACAAAAAGAACAGCAGTAACAATGGGCCTGTGTCCATTCTGAAGCATCAGTCCACCCAGAAGACCGGAGTCACCGTGCAGCAGCGGTACAAGGATGTGACTGTCTATATCAACCCCAAAAAGCTAACGGCCATCAAGGCCAGGGAGCAGGTCAAACTCCTGGAAGTACTGGTGGGGATCATCCATCAGACCAAGAGGAGCTGGAAAAGGAGCGCAAAGCAAGCAGACGGAGAGAGGCTCGTGGTGCACGGCCTGTTGCCAGGAGGCTCAGCTATGAAGAGCGGTCAGGTCCTGGTTGGTAAGTGCTGCAGCCAGCTCCTGTCCTTGTTTGCTGAGGTACATGGTTAAGGGCAGAGCCTGTGAGCCAGGGGGTAGAAGACAGAAGTTTCAGGCTCCAAGTAAAGTTGGTACTATGGTGTCCCACATGCTCTGGTCTTAGAAGAAGAGCCTTGCAGGCACCAAGGGCACATGCCACTAGCTCAGACTGGCAAGCAATCCAGTTAATCTTCAAGTTTCGAATAATATAATTTTATTTCATCTTGCTTGTTTGCTACAAGAAGAAAGTAAGTTGATTATACAGTGATCATTGAGGCTGTAACAGCTGTATCCAATAACACGATACAAAATATGTAATTTATGAATAAAAATACTTTTAAATTGCATGTTTGCACTTGAGAACACCAAGTTCTTGGAGTGGCTGTAGACTGTTCCAGTTGACCCTCTCAAGGACAGTGCTTTTATAGAAGTCCCTTTGTAAAGGCACTTGTCTAAACTATCCCACCAGTTTTGAGCAGAAAAATACAAATTATTTTGAACATTTTGAGTATTTTTGCATTGCGATTTTAAGCTATGTGACACAATATATGAGCTCGTTAGCGACTTTATTCTACTTTATAAAGGTAAGAGTCAAATGTGAAAATATATTCTTTCTTGTAGTGATTTATTCATTTGTGTCTGAGCACATGCTAAGTGCCAGGCAGGCAAATGACGACACAGCAGTTTCTGTAAAGGAGCTTATGTAAGAGTGGAGGAGGCACATCAGAAACAGGCAGTTCCACAGAGTGACGGGCTCATGACAGAGCATCACACAGGCCACTCTCAGGAGACAGTCTGAAGGGTATCTGTCAGAGCATGGGCTCCAAAATGCATCTCCATATTGGCGTGCAGTGAGATGTGGTCTAGCCAAAGCAGCAGGTGTCCAATCCAGTGGGAGACCCTGTCTCAGGGCAGGAAGGCAGAGGGTGATGGAGGAAGACAGCCAACTCCTTGTTCAGGTCTCTGAGTATACATAGAAATCACACCCACACATTTATGCATGTCACACACACATGCTTGTACTCACACTTTTCATGGGAAAAAAGGCCACATAAGAACGGCAGAACGCTGAATTCTGGGGAAAGGATTTAACTTCCAGTGTGCTTCCTTTGCCCTGGCTTGGCTCATCTAGCTGATGCAGCTCCAGGAGCTTTTGTCGTATGAAAGCCTCCTTGCTTAAGGAAGCCAGCAAAGTTACTGACTGCTTGTGAAGTGCATAGCAGTATATAAAGATACAATAGTCTATAAAGAAACAATAGTGCCATCCCATCATCATTGCTGTTTCTGCCAGACGTGTGGTCTGGATGCAAGTGCATGTGGAATGGCTTTCCACGTACTCAAGGGAGAGCTGCGGATGGGAACGGTTAATGCGGAATGTTCGTGTTGGTATATACAGAATAGAGGAGCGTCAGAAAGGCAGCCCCATGCAGAGACAGTATGTGAGCTCCAAGGGTTGTGCCCTAAAATAAGCCGCTATTCATCATGACTCGAAACCTTCAGATAGCTTGTGATCACAAGAGAGGGCCAGCTGCCAAGCTGTGGTGCGTGATCGGTCCATGTCGTAAGTACACTTCCTTACGTACCAGACATTCTTTTTAGCTTTGGGGGTGTTTTGTTTTTCAATCTTTAGATATTTTTTCCTCTACTGTTTTAAAGTATCAATAGTGTTTTGCATGATTTTTTGGGTTGGGTTTTGTGTGTGTAGTGTGTGTGTGTGTGTATGTGTGTGTTCCCCCTATATACACTTATCTATCATCTCTAATACTGGGTGTATAAATTATTTAAAACCTCTTACAAAGTTTCAATTCATTTTATTTTTTTTTAATAATTTTCAGATTAGACTCCAAGACAATGAACTGTTACTAAGTTAGCTTGGCACTCAAACTATGGGGTTCGCTACATATGTACCCAAGTGCTGGCCTTGATCTCCTGACTCTCCTGCCTCTGCATCCCGAAAGTTAGGATTACAGGCATGTGCCATAAAACCTGGCTCAATTTTTCCTGTACAAATAAACAGCTATCTTTTTCCAATGCCTGCATTTGATGACTTGAGATTTCTCAAGATCTCAGCTCCATCAGTAACAGGTTGTTGGTCTCAGTATTTCAGTATGACCACAGTTAGGACACTGCACAGCTACCGACTATAGCAATATGCCTGTGAACATAGGATCATTTTTATGAGTGTGACTTGTCTGCTCACAGCTGTTAGAACTGTGCCTGCTGTTAACAGGACAGTCAGGCCAGTGATGTACATCCTTTTATAACAACAGAGCCCATCCTACGTTTTCTTGCTCATATCTTGGAGACTTGCAGCTCTTGGGGGTGGTGCCAGTTTTGGCTGCTCCCATACATTTCGGTTTCTGAGTATTTCCTTAAAGATTGACAGTGAGCTGAAAGCAGTACCCAGCTGGCATCTTCTTCCCAGAGCAAATAGTTTACTCTCTTCCATACATAGTAGAAGGTGCCTAGTGCCTTGGTGGGGCTTTTTTTCCTTCCTTATTTTTCATTTTTGGTCATCATAATTGGATATTTTTTCCGGAGACTAAACATGAGTCTATTGGGCCATAGCTACTTGAAGGATGTATTAGTTAGGGTTCTCTAGAGTCACAGAACTTAAGAAATGAGTCTCTGTATGTATATAGTACGTAAAAAGGGCATTTATTGGAATGACTTACAGGCTGCAGTCCAGCTAATCCAACAAGGGCTGTAAATGAAAAGTGCAAGAATCTAGTAGTTGCTCAGTCCCACAGGCTGGGTATCTCATGCTGGAATCCTACAGAGTAGGCTCCAATGCCAGTGTTAGCAAGGCAAGGGCAGGCAGGCAGAGACAAAAGCTTTTCTCCTCCATGTCCTTATTCAGACTTCCAGAAGAAGGTATGGCCCAGATTGAAGGTGTGCCTTCACCTGAAGATCTGGATAAAGTTATGTATCTTCAAAAGGCCATTCCATCTTTCTGTCGGGTTAACTGCTTCAGGATAGTATGGAACATGGTAACACCAGTGGATTCTATGATCATGGGCCCACTGTCGCACTTCTTTGTTTATGAAATGAGTTCCCGGTCAGAAGCAATTCTGCATGGAATATCATGACCAGAGCAAAGGTGTGCTATATCCATAGATGGTGGCTTTATCTGAAGCAGGAAAGGCAAATCCATAACCAGCATAAGTATCTTTTCCAGTAAGGACGAAAAGTTGTTCTTTCCATGGAGGAAGTGATCCAATGTATTCAACCGGCTACCAGGTCACTGGCTGATCACCCCAGGGAATGGTACCATATCTGGGTCTCAGTGTTGGTCTCTGCTGTTGGCCATGCTATTGAACCCATTCTTAACCCCCATCTCTATCATCATGGCCACTTTGTTCATATGGCCTTTGAGCAATGACAGCGGTGGCTGGGGAAAGAAGCTTACTGTCCACAGAACGGTTCATCTTATCCACTTGATTATTGATGTCACGTTTTTGATGAGCATTTGCACGGGACACAAGTATCTTCATCCGTTTGGAGAGCTCCCCCCTCCCCAGATGTCTTTCTCACCAATATTCCTATTATTATCTTTCCAAGCCCCTGACCATTCAGCCAATCAATTGGCTACAGCTGAGGAATTAATGAGAAGCTGCATATCTGGCCATTTCTCCTGCCAAGCAAACTGCAATGCTGTGTGTACTGCCTGAAGCTCTTCCCACTATGAACATTTCCCTTTGCCATTGTGTTTCAGGGTTGTGACAGGAAGGGGTTTTAATGCTGCAGCTGTCCACTTCTGCCTGCATAACATATAGAAATATCAATAAACCAGGCCCCTAGTCTTCTCTCCCTCAGTCAACGGATCATAAGGAACACCCCATGGGGCTATAGGTACACACTTGGCAGAAGATGGCACTGTAATTGTAGCAGACGTGGAAACCATAGGCATTTGGGGAACTTCATGTATCTTGCCTGTGCCTTCAGGACCTGCTCCTGATAAAGTATACACCACTTCTTTGTGAAACTTCATAAACCAGGCCTCCATCTTCTGCATTGCTCTCAACATTCATACCTCCCAAGTTCCTCGAGGGCATCCCACTGAGATCACAACACTCAATGGTTCTTCTAGGCCATAGTTCCAAAGTTCTTCCTTGATGCTTCTAAAAACATCGTCAGGTCTGTCACAGCAATACCCCATGATACTAGTACCAACTTGTTTTAGTTGGGGTTTCTATTTGCTTTGATGAAACACCATGACCAAAAGCAAATTGGGGAAGAAAAGGTTTACTCTTGTGTGCAGCAAGAACGACGCTGCAACAGGATCCTTCTGCACACGTTTATTAGGAGAGCTTGATTGTAGAGGCGAATAGACCCCGAGCCCAGCACTGGTGCTGCTTTATATAGGCCTAGGAGAGGCGTGTCTCACACCCGGATTGGTTGTGCTTGGTTGATGCTTACCACCTCATTTGCATGCCTACATCTGATTGGTTAATTTCTCTCTTATCTGATTGGTTAACTTCTCTCTCATCTGATTGGTCAACTTTTCTCTCATCTGATTGGTCAACTTCTCTCTCATCTGATTGGTCAATTTTGGTTAATTCTCAAAACCTTATCTTGGCAAAAAAAACTTTCCTGCCTATGTATGTGTGGTGGCCAGCAGAAGCCTGTGCCACTCTGCAACGGCACATGTGGCTTCTCACAGTTTACTCAGCTTACATTTCCACATTGTCACCCATCTTTGAAGGAAGTCAAACAGGGCTGTGACCTGGAAGCAGGAGGTGATACAGAAACCATGGAGGGATGCTGTTTACTGTGGTGCGTCACCATAGTTTGTTCACCTGCTCTCTCTTATAGAACCCAGGACCAGCAGCCCAGGAATGGCACCACCCACCATTGATGGCCAGCCCTCTCCCAATTGATCACTGAGCTGGATCATATAGGGTCATTTCCTCAACTGAGGCTCCTACCTCTCTGCTGTCTCTAGCTTGTTTCAAAAAAAAAGCAGCTCATATGAAGGGGATGAAGCAGGAGGAGTGTGGAGCATTGATGCTGTTCTCATGGACATGTAGGTGTTAGAGAACTCACCCAGGTAGTGGTCAGTCATGTGTAGCTTGATTTCCACCTGGATGAAAGTCTTGCTGTTGTACACACCCACATCATACTGCCTACCATCCTGAGCAGGATGAGCAAGTCCTTCAAGTGGGTCTTCACCTCTTGGGGCTCCTTCATCAGTGGTGCCTCCTTCTTGACCTTTCTCAGGTGTTTGAGTAGTGAGTGCTGCTTCCAGTACAAGGTATGGTTCAGGTCCTGCCTCTGGTGGGTGCTGTCCAACCGTAACAGCTGCTCATAGGACATTTTCTCCTCTGTTCTACTTCTGCCATCCTGCTGGCTGCTGGGTCAAGGGTAGATAACTGGTTTTTTATTTTTTTAAGATTAAGAAGGGAGAAGGAAATCATACATTATCTAGCTAACTATAAATAATGTTCATCTTTTCATTGCTTGTTTGTTTGGTTTTTTTTTTGAGAAAATATTTCACTATATAGTCTACAGGTTGATCTCAAGCTTTTGATTTTCTTGCCTCTGCCTTTCAAGTGTTGGGATTATATACACCATCAAGCCCAGTTCGTATGTTATTTCTCCAGATTACCCATCTGCAGACTATTTCTGATAAAGAATGAAGATTTTCATTCCATGCTATTTTGTATAGTTTCTTACATCCTCAAATATAGATTTATTTTTTTACATAATGTGTTTTTTTACATTTTCCTTTAAAATGTTGGAAGATGTGTGCTCACTTTTCAGAAATGTTTTTTGAGGCATGACATCCATTCTTAAGTGTACACTGATCATTTCTATGGGTGTGTTGTCCTGTTTAACAGCCTCCTTGGATCAAAAATCAACATTTTCAGGACCCAGAAGGCTCTGCTACATATCCACAATCAATCAGCAAGAAACCTTGAGCCTTCTTCAAACAGAATTGCTTTAGCTTATTATTCACCTTTGTGTGAATGGGAGTAAGTGTGTGTATGTGTGTACATATGTGTATAATCTCCTCTTTCTCTCTGTCTCTCTCTCTCTCTCTCTCTCTCTCTCTCTCTATATATATATATATATATATATATATACATATATATATATATAATCTTTTCTTCAACTCAAACTATGTCTATGAGAAATATTCCTATTGGGCTAGGGAGGGGACTTAGTGACTAAAGCTCCTGCTGCATGAGGTCCTGTGTGCAGATCCCCAGCACCCATGTAAACCCAGTTCTCACTCTGGTGAACATAGCAAGGACTAGCCTTAGTGTTCAGAAGTAGTCGTAGCTGTAGTACTGAGCGGTTTCTGAGCATTTCTGCGGTATTCTCCTAGCCCACTGTGGAGTAGAGTTGTTCACTGACAGACCACAGATTTCATGCAAGCATCTTCTCAGCTTTCCACACTGGAGGCTTTCTTTTTAACATTTTACACTTCATAGAGACACATGTGTCCTTGTCACATGCAACAGTATGTATGGGCAATCTTAGTGCTCATGTGCAAGGAAGGGGTGCGGTGAGACAGAATCCCTGGAAGCTCATGGGCCAGGGCTGAATAAGAGGCCCTGTCTCAAGCATTGCAGAAGGCTGGGACCAATACCCAGATGTTGTCCTGTGACCTTCATGTGTATACTGTGGCTTTGTATGCTACCCCCCTACTCCCCCTCCCTGCACACACACAAAGATGTCATTTTTAAAAGGAGAGAAAAGGGGAGTTCCATGTGGCTGCTATGTAGACTTGTGTTGTTTCTTCAGTTTACTTCTGGGGTTTTCTTGAGACAGTTCTCATGTGTAGCTCAAGCTAACCTAAAATTCACTCTATAGCACAGGCTAATCTCAAACCTACAATCCCCCTGCCCTCAAGTGCTGTGATTACAGGCATATCCACCATGCTTGGCTAATAGTCTATCTTATATAGACCATTTTTTATTCCATTATTGTTGTTGAACTTTTTTTTACAAATAAAATATTTGAAATGCTTTTTTAAAAGATGGTTTTTTTTTTTTATGAACACCTAATATATTGTTCTCTGTGCATTTCTGCTTCTTTTTCGGAATACATTTTCATTTCCCTGTTTGTATTCCTTGTGCCTTCCTGATTTCCTTACAGACAGTGTCTCTGCCAGAGCACTCCTTCTCATGCTTTTCTGCCGTCAGAAGGACGCTGGAACCCAGGGTTTGTTGGAAGGACAGAATTTCAGAGCTTCTTCTCTGGGAAGCCGCTGGGCAGTTATTTCCTTCTGTAGAAGTGAACAGAGGTATCACAAGTAACTACTTAGGGCCAAGTTGCTCATCACCGATAGACGTGGGTCTGTGTGTTCTAATTCCCACTCAAGACTCTGACCTGCTGTATGGGTTACTTCAGTAGAAAGAGACAGACCAAAGGATTTATTTCACATTGATGGAAAAAAGAGAAGAGAAAAAGAAATTATTTATTTTCTCTATTCAAAATATAATTTAGATATAAGTATCACTCTGCAGCAGTGTATAACTTAACCCAATCAATTCATTTTTCGATATTTATTCAGAAAAACCATCCAGAACAGATAGGCAGATTAGAGGTGGCAGGTCACATCAGGCTTACTACCAGTGTTTATATAGCCTGTCTAAAGGGCTTAAATAATTTATAGCATAGGAAAAGTATTTAGAACCGAAGTAAATTATTATCGTACACAGCCCCCACCTGTTTATCTGTTGTCTTGCCAAGTTCAAGATGGACCTGGTGGGGAGAGCTGAGCACTTGAACAAGGCATTTATCCACCAAAGCATGAAGTTTCTGGGTGATCCTTAACAGAAAAGGTTTGCTAAGCACAGATCAAAATGGGAAATAAAAGAGGATGGAGGGAGTTGGGGGCATGAACACCTGAGTTCAAATATCCAGTATCCACATTTGTGTGTGTGTGTGTCCAGGAGTGATCCCACATCCGCTTATAACCCCATTGTTATGGGACAGAGACAGGAGGATCTAAGGGGTTTGCTGGCTCCAGGTTCAGTAAAAAGTGTAACAAGGGACTATGGCAGAGAGTGATTGAGCAGAACATCTGATTCCTTCCCCTGTCCTTTGTTCACATGGATACACAGACCAACATACATGTGTGCATATAGGACACACACACAAATGAAGGAAGAAAAACTATGAGCATAAAACAGTTTATCAAGACATTTACAAATCAGTGTCTTAAGTATTTAAAGTATTATAAAATGTCAAACGAGTGTATGGATATTTACATTATAAGTTATGTCATTTGACCAATAAGATTACGATTCTATAAACTTGTACCAGCCCAAACATTTCTGCCTGAGAGGCTTAAAAGAATAAAAATGATTTATTCTTCACTCTGGTGAACATAGCAAGGACTAGCCTTAGTGTTCAGAAGTAGTCGTAGCTGTAGTACTGAGCGGTTTCTGAGCATTTCTGCGGTATTCTCCTAGCCCACTGTGGAGTAGAGTTGTTCACTGACAGACCACAGATTTCATGCAAGCATCTTCTCAGCTTTCCACACTGGAGGCTTTCTTTTTAACATTTTACACTTCATAGAGACACATGTGTCCTTGTCACTGTACAGTAAGCAGGCTTGACCTGTGCTCAAGACAGACATTTTCTCTAACATTGACGCTGTTCACTGTACAGATATTGTTGAAGAGACAGCAGAGAGTGGACCCAGCGCCTTGGTTCATAAGACATGCAGAAACCTGAGCAACCTGTGGAGATGCATGTGCCATGTGTTTATACACATGCATGCCAACTACTCTCGCTCAGAGAGTAGACAGTTGGTCTTCCTTAACCCTTTCCTTGATTCTCTACTGCAGTGGTTTAGAACAAGATGTGACTTATATAGTTTGAAGTTATGAGAAAGTACCCTAGATATATTCATGTTAACACAGCTCACCATGGTTTTGATAGTGCTTTTTAATTATGTTCTTATAAACTGAAGGTCCCAGGAAAAGAGCTAGACCCTTGGCTGAAGAGTCTACAAGGCCCAAGGCCTAGTGATTGGTTAGTACTTCATAACTGAGCTGATTTGGGGTGTTGCAGATGCAGCCTGTCTGTTTATAAAACCTTATTAGGGTTTTATTGCTCTAAAGAGACACCATGACCAAGGCAACTCTTATAAAGGAAAACATTTAATTGGGGCTGGCTTACAGTTTCAGAGGTTCAGTCTGTTATCATCATCATGTTGGGAAGCATGGCAGCATCCAGGCAGACTTGTTGCTGGAGAAGGAGCTGAGAGTCTACATCTTGATATATGGCAGTCAACAGGAGGGTCTCTTCCACACTGGGTGGACCTTGAGCATAGGAGCTCAAAGCCTACCCTCACAATGACACACTTCCTCCAACAAGGCCACACCTATTCCAACAAGGACACACCTCTAAGTGGTGTTACTCCCTGTGGGCCAAGCATTAAACACATGAGACTATGGGTGTCATTTGTATACGCTACACAGACCTAAGTTATCTTAGACTATCATTAGCCTTGGTCATCCTCCACCCCATGTCTGTCTTTCAGGCTCGCAAAACTTCCCACTTAAATCCTTTTGACAATCAGGTAAGACTTTTGAAATATATTCTTACCAAAGCATGAACTTCTACCAACCCCACAGTTCAGACTATTCCCAGAAAAACATCTGATACTTACAGAAGTTTCCCATGGTGTGCTAGCCCACCTACCTGGGATCTTCACCATTACATTTGGTATCTGTGCTGATTTACAAATCCCTTTTATTTTGGGTCATGTAACCATTTCCACAGCAGAACATGTTTGAGGCTCCCCAAATCTCTGTTCCCTGGGCTACGATCACTCATATAACTCAAGAATATGTTGACTCTTACTCGCTTACTGTTCTTACGCTCTTTTGGGTGAGAGCTGTGTTTTGAATCAATAGTTTGAAAGTAAAGTTTCATCTTAAAAGTGATCTTGATTTTGAAATGGGATAAATACAAGCATTTGGAGAACAGCCACGGGAAAGAAGATTTTGATTGGCGTGTGCTGGCCGTGTTGATACTGTCAGAAGCTGTTGTGTGGACACCAGAGAGTGATGGCAGCAAGCATCACAGTGCATAGAGATGTACCACATGGACTTAATTAAAATTTCAGCTGGATTTTTTAAAATTATGGGTCTGAGTAGTTAGATTTAATTTTGTTAAGTTCAATACTTAACAAAATTTCCATTTGTCCTTTAGGTTCACATAACTCACCCAGTTACCCCAAGACTAGACATATTCATATCTTTAAATATTCATGGGTTGCAGTGAGTTCTGGTGCACTGTTGGGCAGCACAGTAGATGAGTTGGGAGATTGGCTGTGTTGCTAATGTTTGGTCTAACCTTGGACAAGTCCCCGAATGCACCATATTTTCCATGATACCCTTGAGGAAGTCTGGGTAGCTGTTTTCTCATGTTGCACTTCTGGAGCTTTCTTGGTTTGGAATATTTACACAGTTGTCTTTTGTTTTTCTGTTTTTAGGCGATGTCCTTGTTGCTGTGAATGATGTAGATGTGACTTCTGAAAACATAGAAAGAGTTCTGTCCTGCATCCCTGGGCCAATGCAGGTGTGGACATCCCTTCTTATACTGTGTACAGTGTTGCTTAAAATGCATGTGCTCTGTGCTGTCTCCTTTGTAAGATGCTGACGTTTTCCTCCCGTGTAATGGGTGAGTCCCACTCATGCTTGAGCAGCAAGGGCAGCTTCGCCTTTTGCTAACACTTGCCTTTGGGGCATTGGTTTAAAAGGAGAGGGATGGCTACAAATAAAACACACCTAAGTAAAGGAAGCAGCAGCAGTGATGAAAGTAAACATGACTGTGAGCTTAGCCTTAGAGCACCTGTGTTTGCCAGTGACAGCACAGCTCAGAGAAGAATCCCTTGAAAGCCATGGGCCAGGTGTGGTGGTGGAAGGCAAAGGCAGGTACTTGAGTTTGAGGCCAGCCTGGTCTACATAGCAAGTTCCAGGACAGCCAGGACTATGTAGAAACCCTGTATCCAAAAAAAAAAAAAAAAATTTTTTTTTTTTTTAGAAAAAGTAAATAAATAAGTAAGCTGTGGACTTCGTATTCTCCACCTTAAATTCTCTCACATTTTGCAAGTTTATCCCTTAAGTTATGGAAGTACATAGAAGCTGTGTAGCTGTGCTGGAACTCACTGAGATCTGCCTGTCTCTGCCTCTCAAGTCCCGAGAGTAAGTGTGGGTGTCACCATACGCAGCTAGAAGTGTTTCTGTTGTTTCTTAATATGGCTTTGGTTGTTTTGAAACCTATCTCAGTTAGGGTTTCCATTACTGTGAAGAGACACCATGACCAGGGCAAGCCTTATAAAGGAAAATGTTTAATTAGGCCTGGCTTACAGGTTCAGAAGTCTAATCCATTATCATCTTAGCAGAAAGCATGACAACATGCAGGCAGACTTAGTGCTGGAGGAACCAAGAGTTCTATATCTTGATCCACAGGCAGCAAAAGGAGACTGTGTTCACAGTGGGCAGAGCTTGAGCATAGGAGACCTCAAAGCCCACCCCTGCAGTGACACACGTCCTCCAACAAGGCCACACCTACTCCAATAAGACCACACTTCTAATAGTGCCACTCCCCATGGGCCAAGCATTCAAACATACAAGTCTGGGGGCCGCACTTACTCAAACCAGCACAAAACCTAACTAGTATTCGCTCGTTGGCCTTGTAAACTGGAGTTTATGGCAGGCAGGAGAGTAGAAGGAGCTTGTGCTGTCCTGAGGCAGTCAGCCAACCATGTGCACTGCTAATACCACTTCCTTTAAGCTTTCTACCTGTGACACGGTGCCCAATGAAGGCAATTTTGAAGGTAGAGAGGGTTATTTTGGTTCATGGTGTCAGAGGTTTCAGTCCATAGCCATCTGGCTCTGTGTTTTGTTGAGGAGAGCACTGGGGAGAGGCTGCTGTGAGGCAGGCAGAGCCTTATTGTGATAGCTATAGAACAAAGTGGCTTACTTCCTTATAGCCAAGAGGGAGGGAGGGAGGGAGAGAGAGAGAGAGAGAGAGAGAGAGAGAGAGAGAGAGAGAGAGATTGATGCTGGGTCCAAATGTCTTCCTCAAGAGCATTCTTCCAGTGACCCCACTTCTCTCCATGCTCTTCAAGGCTCCACTAACTCCCAGTGGTATCGCATGCTGGCAACCAAGTCTTCAGCATGCGGGCACTCGGCTGGCATTTAGATCCATACACGTCCTGCATTCACAGGCGTGTGCCTGTATCACAACCAAAGTGCATTTAGTTCATCCATAGGAATCTTCAAAGCTGTAACAGGTCCTCATTGCTGAAAAGCATGAGTCCACAGGTTGCTCAAGACCTAGTGAAACGCAGTGTGAACATCCATCAACATGAGAATAAACTGCGTACTTCCCAGGTGATGCCATAAACACTCTCATTATACAGGAAGAAACAGGGAAGGAGTGAGAAAGAGTCAGACCTAAGCAAGACTAAAGCCAAGCAACCATGTCTGCCACCTGGGACATACAGTGGAAGGATGTACTTCAGAAGCCTTGGCAGGCCTGCCCCTGCGGCCGTGCTGGCTGAAACCCATATGGCAACCACCTTAGGCTGGCTCTGCTTACCGTCTGGCTTCCCTTCGTCAGGGCTCCATGTTCCTGGTGTTTCTGACTCTCTAGGTTTTCCATCTCAGCTTCAGGTTCACTCTTATAACTTCATGCCCAACTCACTGTCAGGAGCTGCCTACAGAGACTACAAACCTGCTAACACTGTATGAGATTTTGGTTGAAGCCTCCCCGGCCCTATGACTCTAGCATTCTGTGTGCCTGCAAAACTATCATCACATGGTCTGCCATTTGTCAAAATCTTGGTAGGCCCACTTGGCTCCCTTAGCCTTACCAGCTAAAAAGATAAAGGATTCTAGACAAGTGGCACCCTGAGCATACCTGTACAGGCTGTGTTTTCAGAGCTGTCCTTGAAAGGAGTTCTACTTTCACACTTTTGAGCTAAGGGGTGAGTGTGGAGCTGGGAAGGGGTCCTGGTCAATTCTGAGATGCCCGCAGAATATTTTTCCTATTGTCCCAGTGCAAAATCCTTGGCCTCTTTTTAATAGTGCCAATCTCTCCATATTTATTGGCAGCAACTTTAAACATACTCAATTTCTGGCAAAAATACAAGTTTTTCAAATGTTTCTGTTCTGTTTCTTGCTCGCACCTCCCACTGTTAATCTGTCTAAAATCAGCAATCAACACCCATGCCTGGATGTTGCGTGGCCTTTAGATTTCCTGTTAGATTAATTAGTCTGTCCCTTTTACCTCAGCCTCTCACAGAGTTGGGGGTGCATTGGTAAAATGCATTCATGCTCTTTCCTGCCATGTAAAACGGTTGTGCTGTCACCCAGTTACCAATAGACTCTTAATTTATGCCTGAAACCTAATGAGACTGGGCTTTGCTGCCTGCATTTTCCATTTCTGTCAGGCTTCTGGTTTTCTAAGTCCTTAGCTGAACTGCCCATCAGACTGCTTAGAAAACCCAGGCTTCTCTATCCTGTTCCTCTTCCTGCAAACCAACTCCCCAGGCTCCTGAACCACATCAGGTACAGATGTCACAGCAACAGACTGCTTCTTTGTAAAGTTGCTTAATTAAAAAAAAAAACCTATTCTTTAAGAAGTTCATGGATAAACTCAGTGCTTTTCACCTGCCCCCCCATCTCCTCCCGCTCCAATCTTCCTGAACTCCCTCCCAGGATACCCCCTCCTGGCCCTAAGCCCCCTCCAGTCCAATTAGAGCTGCTTGCATGTGCATGGGTGTGGAACATGGTCAACCCACCATGACACCAATAAAGAAAGATGACCCTCCTCCCTCAGTGGCCATCAGCTGCCCGTAACTCCTCAGGGAGGAGTGGGGCCTTTTGCTCCTCACCCCTCCACACTGCAGTGCAGATTGGTTTGATCCTCTGCAGGTCTTGTACAGGCAGCCACAGTTGCTGTGAGTTCCAGAGTGCAGTTTCTCATCAGAAGACACTCAGTTGCAGACCCTTGGTTCTTCCAGCCTTGCTGCCTGCCACCTCTTCTGCAGTGCTCCTGGGTGTGTCTCTAGGTCATCAGATTTTCTCACATCTAAGGTTCTAACCATAAGACTCCTGTAAGATTCCAATGGTTAGTCTTCCTATTTTATACCTAAAGGAATCTGGAGCACCCAGCAGGCTGAGGCAGGAGGATTGTGAGCTATACTACCCTGTTTAATGAGATCCTAAGAAAGAGAGAGAATTTAGAAATTGCTTAATGGTTTTCCCTAAGTTGTAGAATCAATTATGCAAAGTACTAGATTTTTTTTTTCAAACTAACTCAAAGCGTGCTCCTTCCTTTTATTTTAACCTGTGTGGATCCTGATGTCTTGGTTCCAGACCTGACTGAGAGAGACCTGCCTGAGGCTTTAGCTTGTGACTGTGACATGGGTGACAGCAACAGGGAGAAGGAATGCAGGCTTACAAATAATCCCACTAGAGATTTGAACCCAAACATACGGGGAAGTGACATATTAAACATGCCCTCAGAGTACGGAGTGTTCTGCAGCTTCTTGTCTTCCAGCAGACAGTGTAATGGGCAGAAAAGCCCTGGGAGAACACATCAGACCTCCATGTAACACCTCATAGAGGCTCCAGATCTACAGTTCTCTCAACTATAATCAGAGGGGGTGGAAAGGCATGTCTGTGAATCTAGTTCCAGCTCTACTGGTGTGTGCTGGTGTGAGATCCAGAGGTACACAAAACCCCCTTTTAACATTTCAAAACTAGCTGGGTATTGTTCCCCCTAGGTGCTTCCAAAGTGTTGCTAGCATGAGGGTGTTGAGTTATAAGATGATAGAACATGTGCTTAGCGTGTGCAAGGCTTAGAAAACTCAGCACACACACAGCATTATGAAAAGGAGGCCTGAGAAATATTACACATGAAGACAGACTGAACAGTGTATGCCTGCACTGATGTACTAAATAGTAGTACATGCTGAGTATTCCCTACCAAATGCTTGCAATCGGGAGTGGGTGAGTGCTGGGGGAGGGAGGGAGGGAGGGAGGGAGGGAGGGAGGGAGGGAGGGAGGGAGGGAGGGAGGGAGGGAGGGAGAGGGAGAGCAAGCAGGATCATGGAAGCACAATTGACTCAATTTGGAAGTATTTTATGCTCAACCTCCTATATATACTTAAAATCCCAAAGTTTTAAAGCACCACATTGATGCTCAAAACATCTGGAATTTTACAGCATTTCAGATTTAGAGAGACCTGGGAAGTTTCCAAGTGTTGCCTTAAAAAACTCAGTGAGATTGCCCAAAAGGGGAAGAGGCTGGAGGAGAATTTGCAGAGCCATTTAGACTAATTCCTCAAGCATTATTCATGAGGAGTTTTAGTGACACTCACCAGCTGAAAGAGAATAGATAAGATAGCAGAGATCCTTGGAGCTGTGAGAAGGGTCCATGCTGACTCACGGTGCAAGGCAGACCAGCTTTGTGGGCATCAGGCCTTCACAGCCCCACTGTGTGCACCTGCCAAGAGGGTGGAACCAAAGTGGAAAGATTTGTTTGGAATTTTAGTGGGTGATCCCATTGGGTGTGTTTTTTCGTGTTGGTGTCAGGGCAAGGTGTTAAGGTCCTCGTACCACAGAACAGAGGTGATGGAGTTTACAAAATATACTATCAAAGTTTTAAAACACACATGTCACTCTCACAAGCATAGTGAAGTGGTATTCAATTTTAGGTTATTGTTGCTTCCTATAAATTAGCAATTTTTTTCAGTTTACCAGCTCATTTCCCTTTTGTCATTTTTTGGGGAATCACACCCAATCTTTAAACCTTCCCACCCACAAGAACCTCAGCTGGAGAAGATGCCCTCCAGCCCTGGTATGAGCCATGGCTGTTTTTCTGAGGTTCCTTTCTGTGGGTTCTCCCACTATGAGTACCCGACCCTCACACACACACACACACACACACACACACACACACACACCACAGAATAGCTATCATCTTTGACACTAAATACTGCTTACTCGTGTAGCCTGTTTGTGTCTAAACCACAGACCAAGTCACGTTTTTGTAACATTTACTTATTATGCACATTTGTTGGAGGTCAGCGGACAACTTGCAGGAGTTGGTTCTCTCTGTCATGTGGATCTCAAAGGTCAAACTTGGGTCATCAGGCATGGAGGCAAGTGTGCTTACCCACAGAGTCTCCAACATTCAGGTTATGTCTAAGATGATAATTCCTAAAACTGGGTACACTCGGCTCTCTCTCACTTTAATTACATGTTAATTTTTATCAGTTTAAAAATAAAAACAAAAACAAAAACCTTGATCATTCTTGCCATAGGTTTGCTTTTTTTTTTTTTTTAATTTTTGTTTAGTTTGTTTTTTTCTAACCACGCATTAATTTTCTACTCAGACTTTTTTGGTAGTGTCCAGATACAAGGTTCCATGTGTTTACAGGAAACCTTTTTTTAAAAATTCCAAACACTAGGCTTTCCCAGTTGGAGTTTCCCTTTCTGCTTTCCATGTAAGCCCCCGTTAGTGTTAGCACACTTCACCGTCACTACATGTGTGAACCTAGAGGAATTTGAGCTCCTTTCTTCACTACATGTAGATTAGCATCATTACTAGTAAATATCTTAAGCATTGACTGACAGAGAGCAGTTCACTCTGGCGTGTAGTCTTAGAGGTTCTCGGCTGTGATGGGCTGCATTTGTTACCCATCTCATAGTTGGGACCAAACACTGGCCTCATGCAGCTGTAGGAGGGAGGTTCATGCTGACTCTGTCACAGCAGGCAATGCATGGCAGAGCCCATGGCAGCAGGAGCCTGGGAAGAGAGTCTTCCCTCTGGGCAGTCCAGGAGGTGCGGATGCAGGTGCTCAGGGGGTTTTCTTGTTTTCCCTTCTGATTCAGTCAGAATTAGTGCCATGGGATGGTGCCTCCCACATCCTGGATGAGCCCTTCCCAGAGTAAACTAAGGAATAGGGATCTGGCTCCTACAACTTCCCCCGACCCCCACTTACCTGAAGACCTTCCAGCCTACCACTTGCACTACACCACGGGCCAGGTCCTTATCATGTGAATTTTTGAGAATACTTTTCAAACAAAAGAAACTTGCTTATACAATAAATACTGAGTCTTAGAAAAAAATGTGGGGGTCTAGCTTAGTTCAGTTTGGTAAAAGCCACTACCAGCTCCAGAGAAGTAATTCGAACAGCCCCAAACACTTCCTTATCAAAAAGAAGGAATGCCTCAGGTTTTTCTCTTTTGGAAGATATATATATATATATGCCGCAGACTCTTTGGGTCCCTGTGTCTGCGTGGAACGGGGTCTCTCGACACGGGTGGGCAAAGTGTGGATGAGTGACAGACAGATGCACACAGGAGAGGTTGTGTGTAGAATCTGAATGTAATTTTACAACTCGAGCATCAAACTTTTTATACAGAAGACAATAAAGAAGTTGGGTGACATACCCTCAAGGTTCAAATGAGGTAACCGGATGCTTAATGATTCTTACACAGAACAGAGGAATGAAAACGCAAAGATCGGAAGGAACTGGGTAATAAAATAACTGAGACAAAGTCAGCCCTATCTAAGGTCAGCTATAGTCTTAGAAGCCAGGTGTGAGAACTTTTCACTCCTAGGGCAAGGGCTTTCACACCCAAGTCATGGTTCTAACTAGGGAGTTCCATTCTAGCTAACCATCTAATGAATAATGCAATACTCTAAAACCACAGCCCCATCTGCTTCCTAAACCATTGTAAATTCCTGTAAATAGATGTAACTCAGCTATAATTCTAAGCATCTATTCTGGTTTCCCCTACGGTCAGAAACTTCTTTCTTCCTAGGTGATGGTAGATTCCTGTGAAGGGCAGTGACCTAACTTTTACTCAAAGAGATAGTGTAATACCAGGGGCAGTACTGAATTCTAAACCCAAGGTCTTGCTAAGGACGAACTAGGACTGTTGGAACACTGGTGGACGGCTTTAGCTATGTCAGAATTTAATCTTAAAAGGCACTTATGATAGGAAAATATTGAAAGAGAGCACGTGGATCCATACACTAGACTAACGCGGGAATGGAACGTGGGAATGAAAAATTACTGTATGGGTAGAGAATGCTAGACTCCAGGAGGAGAGCTTCCTTGAAACTCTTTTGCCTCATGAGTGACTTTTAAGCCTTTCAGCTTGTCCAGCTGACTCGACCGGAGAGCGTAGCATACACACACACACACACACACACACACACACACACACACACACACACATATATATTCTTTTAAACAATATAATACTTGTAGCAGTTGGATAGGTTGGCTAGTGTATAGGGGGTTTTAACAGATTTAATTCTTTAAATGGAAGTATATAAAAGTTATTTTTTAAAAGTGATCAAAGTGTGTTAGCACCTACCACATATTTGGAATTAGAATGGTACTTCATAATAAATTATTAAAATAGTAATTATTTAGTTTTGTTTCTAGTCTTTGAGTATTTTCCTCAAATGTAACCTGCTGCCTTAATACAGTGTTACCTGCTTTCAAGGATTAACTAGTCTCTTTATTTTTGATTAAACATAATTAATTAATTAATTAGAAACAGAGTCTCACTGTGTAGTCCTGACTGTCTTGTAACTTTTTGTGTAGAGCAGGCTAACCTTGAATTCACGGAGATCCACCTGTACTTGCAGGGATTTAAGAAAACATCATGACCACCAGCCTACTCTTGTTTGGAAAGATACCATTGGCTCTAAACTAAAACTTTAGAATTGTTCCCTTTAGGGGGACAGTTTTTAAATGTAAATATTCAGAACACTGTGTGGCTCCTGAGTTCATGATGACATCAGCAGCGTTCATCATATGCTCACAGGAGTGCATCTTTGAGTTGGGTGGGTTGATGATGGCCAGCTGGCACTGGGTAAGTGTCTCTGTTTCCAAGGGGGGGTGGGTACCCGAGAAAGTGGAAGGTGCCTCTCAGGAGCTGGAAAACAGCTGGATTCTGGATTCTGACCAATCTTGACATCAGGCTGTGAAATTAAAACTATCCTGATAAAAGTGACAGCTAATCCTCTCGTGGTGCAGAGTGTCACATGCCACTGGCTGGTTGGTGGATACAGCTGTCTTTGGCCCTTTAAAGGGCGGTAGAGACTGTCGGAGAGAATATTTGAAACCTGTCACATTTAGAAGGAAAGACAACTCCCGGTGTGTGAGGTTGCCCTTGAGCTCCAGTCTCTCCTTCATAAGTGAATTTGAGGAGTCAGAGCATTCAAGATGTACATTGACTATTCTACACTCAAATGATGTGAATTTCTGTTTTTCTGTGGTACTTCTTTGTGTAGCCAGTGACTACATTTGAATGAATGAATTTTTGTGTGGAATACTGTTCTTTTCAATCAATAAACATTTTTAATTATATATATATTTACATATATATATGATTACATTATATATATATATATATATATATATATATATATATATACACACACACACACACACACACACACACATACCCACTGCTGTGTGAGGAGCTAGATACAGGTGCTGGGGGACTCACTGTCCTTACCTTTTGCCCATGTACCGAGGTGCCATCTCCATCCTGTGCACTCCTGGCTGTACCTGTCAGGGCATGTCTTCCTTTGTTAAAATAAATAAACAAAGTGACATTTGCCTTGTTAAAAAAAAAAAACCAACAAGGTTTTTGTTTTCTTCTTTTCAGGTGAAGCTGACATTTGAAAACGCATATGCTGTGAAACAGGAAACAGCCCAACCCCAAAAGAAAAAGGCACAGTCAAGCACTCAAGATTTGGTGAAACTCCTCTGCGGGTCAGAGGCTGATGCTGTCCAGCACAGTACCCTGAGCATCCCACACATCTCCATGTACCTCACGCTGCAGCTCCAGTCAGAGGCAGCCAGGGAGGAGGTGAGTGTCTGTTCACATATGCCGAGGAAGCGGGGAGACCTTCCATCCTGTGAACTTAGACTTAAAGAAGAAACAGGGGGGAGTTAGCTGTGCCATGTCGCTGTCTGCATATCACATGTTATAGTATGCATACTACATGAATTAGCTGTGCCATGTCGCTGTCTGCATATCACATGTTATAGTATGCATACTACATGAATTAGCTGTGCCATGTCGCTGTCTGCATATCACATGTTATACTATGCATATTACATGAGTTAGCTGTGCCTTGTCACTGTCTGCATATCACATGTTATAGTATGCATACTACATGAGTTAGCTGTGCCTTGTCACTGTCTGCATATCACATGTTATACTATGCATACTACATGAGTTAACTGTGCCTTGTCACTGTCTGCATATCACATGTTATACTATGCATATTACATGAGTTAGCTGTGCCTTGTGGCTGTCTGCATATCACATGCTATGCTATGCTGTATATTACAGGACTTAGCTGTACCTTATCACTGTCCTCTATGTATCACATGATCCAATAGGTGTTTTCAAATAAACTAGAGAAAATTGGATGCACCATTCAGGTATTCTAAGCAACAGAGAAAGACCAGAAGCTCCCTTCGTGCCCTTTTGTAAAGTGGTGCATGTGTTTCCTTGTGGGCTTCTTTTCCCTGTCTGTTTAATAAGAAATTGAAAATGGTAAAGATTAGCTTAGTTGTCGATGTATGACTTGGTATTTTCTGTGCTCTGGGACACCCAGCAATAAGAATTCTAAGTCTTACACCTTGCTGGCTCCTTGTATCTTTAGAACAAATGAGACCTTTAAGCATTTATTTTTCCCTCTAAGTTTTGAGGTACTGTCCTGAACCTTTCTAGTCAGAAGACTGCTGAGCCCACATGTCATTGCCTGTCTCTCCCTGGGAAAATGTGCAGATTGCTCACAAATAAACAGCTTCCTGAATGTGGCCAGTTCTGCATCAGTGCCATAATTAGGAGAGGCTCTTTATTCTTACCACACAGAGTGGAAGCGTCTGCAAGGACAGCGTCCTAACAAGGGCTTTAAAAATACAATTCATTACATTGGCCGGCACTGCAGAGCCTGCCAGCCCTTCAATGCCAAAGCTTTTAAGACTACTGTGGAGACTTCTTTAATGGACTTTTTTACTAGTATGATACTTTACAACAAATGTCAAAGGGTCATTTCGTTCCCTGAGAGTTACATAATTGATACAGAGCTTGTCTTTAAGTTACAAGATGGAGACTTGTAAAAAGCTAGTCAAAGACTATTTAAAGCAGCGTTTGGTATTTTGATGAAACAGAATGGAAATATTTGTTGTACATGGTTTAAATTTATTACATCTGGGTCACAGAAGATTTTAATTCATTTGACTTAATTTATAGAAATAAATAATAAAATTATGAGAAAATAATTTGTAGCTATTTTCACTGATGAAAATTGCAAAAACATTGGAAACATTATTATTCAGTGTATTTGGCAAACATATCCCATATCATATATTGAATAATTTATACATCTTAGACATTTTTACATACATTTAAACAGTAGGTATGCACAGTGTATCATATCTGTGGTAATGTAAAAGTGTGAATACATGGACCCCATACCAGGTAACTATTTCTCATATAGATGTTTAACAATCTTTAGAGAGAGCCAAGCAAAGCTAGGCCAGTGTAATCGGCAATAATTCCTGCTCTATCAATTGTAGCGATTAGAGCAACTGGAAGTTACTCGAAATTCTTCATGGATTCTATTTAGAAGTTTTAATTTTGTCTGATTTTGAACTTCTCCTGTGAGAAAAATAGATGTTGCCTAAGTCTCAGCAGGAAGTGAGGCCCTGGCTGCCATCTCTGCTTCTGGACTGTCAGCACACGGGGGCATCTGCTTGGAGAGTCATTGTTTTGTTTCTGTTAAAGCTCTTTGTTTCTTGGAAATAGGAAAATTTTCAGCATTTTGTAAATAATCCTGTAAATTAGTATTTTCTGTAATTTAAAATAAACATGCCTTGTGATGTAGATTAATTTGTGCTTGCTAAGCCCTCTCAGACCTAAGCCAGGGAGTTTATAATCCTGGGGTACTTTTTCTTCCTATTTGTACTTCTTCAGTCTTGTATTCGCACTTTGTAAATTAAGCAAGTATTTAATAACATCACAAAAAATGATGATTCTCTTTTAAGGTTCATTATGAAAGAAATTATATAGACTCCTATGGGTTTTGTGTGGGGATTGAAGTTTAAAGCACTATTTGAAATAAGTAATTTCAATTAATTGTGTAGAGTTTGGTCTGTGAAGTCTCTAAACCGACTTTCAAGTGTAGCGTTTGAAATGCTTGTTGAAGTGTTAACATACCAGGCATAACTGTGTCCATGATTGAATGAAACTCTGACTAAAGCTGAGGCTGAAAGGACTCCTGTTTTGTTCTTAATACAGAACCTGAGCTTTGGGGGTTAATGTTGGTGCGAGCGTCCAGGAGGCTAATCATCTGTCTCCTTTCCCCAGCAGCAGGAAATTCTTTACCATTATCCAGTGTCTCAAGCATCTCAGAAACTCAAGAGCGTGAGGGGCATTTTTCTCACACTCTGTGACATGCTGGAAAGCGTAACGGGGACACAAGTCACGAGGTAATCACGCTTAACTCTTCCTTCCTGTCCCCATCTTTAGTTAGCGCTGAGAAAAACCTGTTCCTGCTGTGGGGACGATAGTCCTGCATTTGTTTTGGCCAAACTGATTTTATCTCAAGTGTGTGTTTTTAATTCAGCTACAGGTCTGGGACACTCCCACATCATTTAATTAACAGAGTTGCCTGTTGACCCATAGTTACAGTTCTTAATGAAAATGTCGTCTTTGAGTTGGAAAGATGGCTTATGGGGAAAGGCGCTTGCTGTCAACCTGAGGTCGATCAATGGAACCAGATGTTGGAATGAGAAAACAGATTACTATAAGTTGTCCTACAGCCTACACACTCAACATAAAGTGCACATGAACACACACACATCATAATCACTTTATAAGAAAGTTTTATCTTTTAAACATGGCATTATTATGCGTCTTGGCTTCCTTGTGTTTTTATTGTGCTTGTCAAGTCTCTAAGCTATATGCTGAATTTTTCACATGATTAGAAAATACTCTGACTTTACAGTAATCACAGAGAAATACAGACTGTGCGTTAGAATTCAGAATTCAGTGTCATGTGAATTTTATTTAGTGATGAAAAAACAAAAGTCAGAAGTTGGATTGTCCTGCAGGGGTGGAACTGTAGTCAGCACACAGCAAGTGGCCTTGGGTCCCTGTCCAGCACTAGGGGAAAGAGAGGAAAGGAGAGTGGGGTGGAAGGAGGAAGGAGAGGGGCAGGGGAGGGAGAGGGGCAGGGAAAAGAAAGGGGTAGGGGAGGGAGAGGGCAGGGGAGGGAGAGGGGCAGGGGAGGGAGAGGGCAGAGGAAAGAGAGAGGCAGGGGAGGGGGAGAACAGGAGAACTTCTCAGCTAGTAAGGAACACCAACACTACACTGAGTGTGAGGTCTGACTTGGATGTCACTGTTAAGTCTCGGGAATGAAGAACCCAGAGCTTTGAAGTTTAGTCTTTCATAAAATAAATTATTATAATTTTTCTACTTTTAATATTTCAAGTAATCTAAAATTCATGAAAAGAGTTTTAGACAATGTGGGTTGTGTAAAATAATGGGAAGAATTTACTTGTTTTCCTAAGTAAAAGTGTAAAAGTGAGACATAAATCTCTGACTTTTTTTTCTTTTTTCTTTTCTTTTTTTAGCATGACTCCAGCCAGTTCTGAGGCTGAGGCAGGTTTATTTTTTCCCCAATCTGCTTTTATACCATTTTAATTACATGCAAGTAATAAGGTCAGGCAGTACAATAAACACAAATAGTCAAGGAAAATCTCTGATATTTTATATATGGACAGACAATGGTTCTTAACTTTTTATATATGGACAGACAATGATTGTTGAGACTTCAGTTCATGTGTGAATGAATAGTTATAGAAGCAGCTTGTCAAACTTCTGTCTGTTTTTCTGTTTATTCTTTTCCTTCATTCACTGCAGGGATCTAAAAGGTACTCACATCTGCCAATCACAGGCTGAGTACCACTGAGCTAGGTAGGCCCCAGCCAATCACAGGCTGAGTACCACTGAGCTAGGACCCCAGCCTCTCTTTTTATTGTTTAACAGCTTCATTCAGCTTCACTTCGTAAATCATACCCTGGCTTACAGTGTATAAATAAGAGCTGGAGAGATGGCTCAGAGGTTAGGGAAACTGGCTGCTCTTGCAGATGATCTGGGCTTGGTTCCTATCATCTGTCACTCCAGTTCCAAGGGATCCAGTGCCCTCTTTTGGCCTCTAGGGGCACCAGGTGAGCACATGGACACACAGACAAACACGGAGGTAAAACAATCAAACACATAAAATAAAACCAAGTAAGTCTGTTTTTTGTTTGTTTTTGTTTTTGTTTTCTTTTTAAGTGTAATAGTTTCAAGTATATTCAGAGATATTGGCCATGGCCAATGTCAGAACATTTTTATCACTTTAAAGAGAAACCCCGTGCCCCTTGTCACCCTGGACATCACAGTCCAAGCCCCAGTACCCGCTGGCTTGCGAGCCTTGTCTGGGAGAGATGTCGACAGTAGACATTTGAAATGCGTGGAATCATAAAATGAGTGCTCATTTGTTTCTTAAAAATGCTTTTTTTTTTTTCATGGAATAAATTTTATTTTATTTTTTTTTTGCTATACAATGGTTTATTTTAAAACTGAAATTTTTTTTTTTGATTTTTAAAAATGCTTTTTAAATTGTGTGGGCACGAGTGTGTGTGTTTGTGTGTGCGCGCACGTGTGCGTGCTTGCCTCTGCAAATATGAGTGTAGGTACCTACAGAAGCCAGAAGTATCAGCTTCCCTGAAGCTGGAGTTACAGGCACCCATGGAAACCCAGTATGAGTGCTGGGAGCTGCAAATGCTCTTCCCTAGCCAGCCATCGCTCCAGCTCTAGAGTAATGCTCTTAAACAAAATGTAAGGGTTTTCATGAATATTTGTTCTTACTCTTTCTCTGCTGTGTAGGACGGATGCTATTTCCATTAATAGTTAGATCTCGTCAGTAATGATAAGGCATGAGGTAACCTGTGCAAGCAGTAAGGACGGGTAGGCAAGCCTTTCTGAGGAAACAATATGTGAAATATTCTCTTCAGGGTTCTTTAACAATACGTGTTTCTTGTGCACATTCCTTTTTAGAAAATTGTTGTAAGATTAGTGTGATATAAAAGAGGCTAATGTGGGTTGGGGAGAGAGAAATCCGGCCTACATAGGGCCACAACCCTCTTCTGGTCAGAAAAGCACCTGGGCAGCTGGGGCGCAGGGTTGCCTGACACCCGCCAGCTACCCACGACCCCCGCCGCAGGATTTTGGGACTGCTGGTGAGTGGAACACAGCTTCTGCTCCAGTCCAATCACGCAGGACCTGAGACTGCTCTGGTTGGGGAGAGAGAAATCCGGCCTACATAGGGCCACAACCCTCTTCCGGTCAGAAAAGCACCGGGGCAGCTGGGGCACAGGGTCCCCTGACACTCGCCAGCTACCCACAACACCAGCCACAGGATCTTAAGACTTCTGGTGAGTGGAGCACAGCTTCTGCTCCAATCCAATTGCGCAGGACCTGAGACTGCATTAGTTAGGGAAGCAGAAACCGGCCTGAGTAGGGCCACAGGCCTCATCCGGCCGGATCAGCACCGGGGTAGCGGGAGAGCAGGGTTGCCTGACACCCGCCAGCTACCCACGACCCCCGCCGCAGGATTTTGGGACTGCTGGTGAGTGGAACACAGCTTCTGCTCCAATCTTTAAACAGTGACAACGATAACAACTAACCCCAGAGATTACCAGATGGCGAAAGGTAAACATATAATCTTACTAACAGAAACCAAGACCACTCACCATCATCAGAACCCAGCACCCCCACTTCGCCCAGTCCAGGGCACCCCAACACACCGGAAAAGCTAGACACGGATTTAAAAGCATATCTCCTGGTGATGATAGAGGACTTCAAGAAGGACTTTAATAACACACTTAAAGAAATGCAGGAGAACACTGCTAAACAGGCAGAAGACAATAAAGAGGAAGCACAAAAATCCCTTAAAGAATTGCAGGAGAACACTGCTAAAGAGTTACAAATCCTTAAAGAAAAACAGGATAACATAATCAAACAGGTAGAAGTCCTTACAGAAAAACAGGAAAACACATCCAAACAGATGATGGAAATGAACAAAATCATACTAGACCTAAAAAGGGAAGTAGACACAATAAAGAAAACCCAAAAGGAGGCAACACTGGAGATAGAAACCCTAGGAAAGAAATCTGGAACCATAGATACGAGCATCAGCAACAGAATACAAGAGATGGAAGAGAGAATCTCGGGTGCAGAAGATTCCATAGAGAACATCGGCACAACAATCAAGGAAAATGTAAAATGCAAAAAGATCCTAACTCAAAACATCCAAGAAATACAGGACGCAATGAGAAGACCAAACCTACGGATAATAGGAGTGGATGAGAATGAAGATTTTCAACTCAAAGGACCAGCAAACATCTTCAACAAAATTATAGAAGAAAACTTCCCAAATCTAAAGAAAGAGATGCCCATGAACATACAAGAAGCCTACAGAACTCCAAATAGACTGGACCAGAAAAGAAATACCTCCCGACACATTATAATCAGAGCAACAAATGCTCTAAATAAAGATAGAATACTAAAAGCAGTAAGAGAAAAAGGCCAAGTAACATATAAAGGCAAGCCTATCAGAATTACACCAGATTTTTCACCAGAGACTATGAAGGCCAGAAGATCCTGGACGGATGTTATACAGACACTAAAAGAACACAAATTCCAGCCCAGGCTACTATACCCAGCCAAACTCTCAATTAACATAGATGGAGAAACCAAAGTATTCCACGACAAAACCAAATTCACACGTTATCTCTCCACGAATCCAGCCCTTCAAAGGATAATAACAGAAAAAAAACCAATACAAGGACAGGAACCACGCCCTAGAAACAACAAGAAGGTAATCCCTCAACAAACCTAAAAGAAGACAGCCACAAGAACAAAATGCCAACTTTAACAACAATAGTAACAGGAAACAACAATTACTTTTCCTTAATATCTCTTAATATCAATGGACTCAACTCCCCGATAAAAAGACATAGACTAACAAACTGGCTACACAAACAAGACCCAACATTTTGCTGCTTACAGGAAACTCATCTCAGAGAAAAAGATAGACACTACCTCAGAATGAAAGGCTGGAAAACAATTTTCCAAGCAAATGGCATGAAGAAACAAGCTGGAGTAGCCATTCTAATATCTGATAAGATTGACTTCCAACCCAAAGTCATTAAAAAAGACAGAGAGGGACACTTCATACTCATTAAAGGTAAAATCCTCCAAGAGGAACTATCAATCCTGAATATCTATGCTCCAAATACAAAGGCAGCCACATTCATTAAAGAAACTTTAGTAAAGCTCAAAGCACACATTGCACCTCATACAATAATAGTGGGAGACTTCAACACACCACTTTCACCAATGGACAGATCATGGAAACAGAAACTAAACAGGGACACAGTGAAACTAACAGAAATTATGAATCAAATGGATCTGGCAGATATCTACAGAACATTCTATCCTAAAACAAAAGGATATACCTTCTTCTCAGCACCTCATGGTACCTTCTCCAAAATTGATCACATAATTGGTCACAAAGCAGGCCTCAACAGATACAAAAATATTGAAATTGTCCCATGCATCCTATCAGATCACCATGGACTAAGGCTGATCTTCAATAACAAAATAAATAATAGAAAGCCAACCTTCACGTGGAAACTGAACAACACTCTTCTCAATGATACCTTGATCAAGGAAGGAATAAAGAAAGAAATTAAGGACTTTTTAGAGTTCAATGAAAATGAAGCCACAACATACCCAAACTTATGGGACGCAATGAAAGCATTTCTAAGAGGAAAACTCATAGCTCTGAGTGCCTCCAAAAGGAAACTAGAGAGAGCACACATTAGCAGCTTGACAACACACCTAAAAGCACTAGAACAAAAGGAAGCAAATTCACCCAAGAGGAGTAGACGGCAGGAAATAATCAAACTCAGGGGTGAAATCAACCAAGTGGAAACAAGAAAAACTATTCAAAGAATCAACCAATCAAGGAGCTGGTTCTTTGAGAAAATCAACAAGATAGATAAACCCTTAGCCAGACTCACTAGAGGGCACAGGGAAAGCATCCTAATTAACAAAATCAGAAATGAAAAAGGAGACATAACAACAGATCCTGAAGACATCCAAAACACCATCAGATCCTTCTACCAAAGGCTATACTCAACAAAACTGGAGAACCTGGATGAAATGGAGAAGTTCCTAGACAGATACCAGGTATCAAAGTTGAATCAAGATCAGGTTAATGATCTAAACAGCCCTATATCCCCCAAAGAAATAGAAGCAGTCATTAATAGTCTCCCAACTAAAAAAAGCCCAGGACCAGATGGGTTTAGTGCAGAGTTCTATCAGACCTTCAAAGAAGATCTAATCCCAGTTCTTCACAAACTATTCCACAAAATAGAAACAGAAGGTACTCTACCCAACTCATTCTATGAAGCCACAATTACTCTGATACCTAAACCACAAAAAGACCCAACAAAGATAGAAAACTTCAGACCAATATCCCTTATGAATATTGATGCAAAAATCCTCAATAAAGTTCTTGCTAACCGAATCCAAGAACACATCAAAACAATCATCCATCCTGACCAAGTAGGTTTCATCCCAGGGATGCAGGGATGGTTCAATATACGGAAATCCATCAACGTAATCCACTATATAAACAAACTCAAAGACAAAAACCACATGGTCATCTCGTTAGATGCGGAAAAAGCATTTGACAAGATCCAACACCCATTCATGATAAAAGTCTTGGAAAGATCAGGAATTCAAGGCCCATACCTAAACATGATAAAAGCAATCTACAGCAAACCAGTAGCCAACATCAAAGTAAATGGTGAGAAGCTTGAAGCAATCCCTCTAAAATCAGGGACTAGACAAGGCTGTCCACTTTCTCCATACCTATTCAACATTGTACTTGAAGTCCTAGCCAGAGCAATTCGACAACAAAAGGAGATCAAAGGGATACAAATTGGAAAAGATGAAGTCAAAATATCACTTTTTGCAGATGATATGATAGTATATATAAGTGACCCTAAAAATTCCACCAGAGAACTCCTAAGCCTGATAAACAGCTTCGGTGAAGTAGCTGGATATAAAATTAACTCAAACAAATCAATGGCCTTTCTCTACACAAAGAATAAACAGGCTGAGAAAGAAATTAGGGAAACAACACCCTTCTCAATAGTCACAAATAATATAAAATATCTTGGCGTGACTCTAACTAAGGAAGTGAAAGATCTGTATAATAAAAACTTCAAGTCTCTGAAGAAAGAAATTATAGAAGATCTCAGAAGATGGAAAGATCTCCCATGCTCATGGATTGGCAGGATCAACATTGTAAAAATGGCTATCTTGCCAAAAGCAATCTACAGATTCAATGCAATCCCCATCAAAATTCCAAATCAATTCTTCAACGAATTAGAAAGTGCAATCTGCAAATTCATCTGGAATAACAAAAAACCTAGGATAGCAAAAACTCTTCTCAAGGATAAAAGAACCTCTGGTGGAATCACCATGCCGGACCTAAAGCTCTACTACAGAGCAATTGTGATAAAAACTGCATGGTACTGGTATAGTGACAGACAAATAGACCAATGGAATAGAATTGAAGACCCAGAAATGAACCCACACACCTACGGTCACTTGATCTTCGACAAGGGAGCTAAAAACATCCAGTGGAAGAAAGACAGCATTTTCAACAAATGGTGCTGGCACAACTGGTTGTTAACATGTAGAAGAATGCGAATCTATCCATTCCTATCTCCTTGTACTAAGGTCAAGTCTAAGTGGATCAAGGAACTTCACATAAAACCAGAGACACTGAAACTTATAGAGGAGAAAGTGGGGAAAAGCCTTGAAGATATGGGCACAGGGGAAAAATTCCTGAATAGAACAGTAATGGCTTGTGCTGTAAGATCGAGAATTGACAAGTGGGACCTCATGAAACTACAAAGCTTCTGCAAGGCTAAAGACACCATCAATAAGACAAAAAAACCACCAAAAGATTGGGAAAGGATCTTCACCTATCCTAAATCAGATAAGGGACTAATATCCAATATATATAAAGAACTCAAGAAGGTGGACTCCAGAAAGTCAAATAACCCCATTAAAAAATGGGGCTCAGAACTGAACAAAGAATTCTCACCTGAGGAATACCGAATGGCAGAGAAACACCTGAAAAAATGTTCAACATCCTTAATCGTCAGGGAAATGCAAATCAAAACAACCCTGAGATTCCACTTCACACCAGTCAGAATGGCTAAGATCAAAAATTCAGGTGACAGCAGATGCTGGCGAGGATGTGGAGAAAGAGGAACACTCCTCCATTGTTGGTGGGATTGCAAGCTTGTACAACCACTCTGGAAATCAGTCTGGCGGTTCCTCAGAAAATTGGACATAGTACTACCGGAGGATCCAGCAATACCTCTCCTGGGCATATATCCAGAAGATGTCCCAACCGGTAAAAAGGACACATGCTCCACTATGTTCATAGCAGCCCTATTTATAATAGCCAGAAGCTGGAAAGAACCCAGATGTCCCTCAACAGAGGAATGGATACAGAAATTATGGTACATTTACACAATGGAGTACTACTCAGCTATTAAAAAGAATGAATTTATGAAATTCCTAGCCAAATGGATGGACCTGGAGGGCATCATCTTGAGTGAAGTAACACAATCACAAAAGAACTCACACAATATGTATTCACTGATAAGTGGATATTAGCCCAAAACTTAGGATACCCAAGATATAAGATACAATTTGATAAACGCATGAAACTCAAGAAGAATGAAGACCAAAGTGTGGACACTGTGCACCTTCTTAGAATTGGGAACAAAACACTCAGGGAAGGAGTTACAGAGACAAAGTTCGTAGCTGTGATGAAAGGATGGACCATTTAGAGACTGCCGTATCCAGGGATCCATCCCATAATCAGCTTCTAAACGCTGACACCATTGCATACACTAGCAAGATTTTGCTGAAAGGACCCAAATATAGCTGTCTCTTGTGAGACGATGCCGGGGCCTAGCAAACACAGGAGTGGATGTTCACAGTCAGCTATTGGATATATCACAGGGCTCCCAATGGAGAAGCTAGAGAAAGTACCCAAGGAGCTAAAGGGATCTGCAACCCTATTGTTGGAACAACATGATGTACTAACCAGAACCCCGGAGCTCTTGTCTCTAGCTGCATATGTATCGAAAGATGGCCTAGTCGGCCATCAATGGAAAGAGAGGCCCATTGGACTTGCAAACTTTATATGCCCCAATATAGGGGAATGCCAGGGCCAAAAGAATGGGAATGGGTGGGTAGGGAAGTGGGGGGCGCTATGGGGGACTTTTGGGATAGCATTGGAAATGTAATTGAGGAAAATATGTAATAAAAATATTAAAAATCAAAAAAAAAAGAGGCTAATGTTTGCCTAAAAGTGTATGTACCTTTACACTTTAACATAAAACAATGGTCTGTTTGAAAAAAAATCTTTTCAATAGTTCATATTTCAGGTAGCACACACGTGTGTTCTCTATGGTTCCAGAGTTGGTTATTGTATTTCTTTTGAGAAGTTATCTAAGTGTTTGTAGCTGTGTGAAGAATAATTAAGAATACATTGCCCATGCATGAACTTGCATACCCACAGCCTCTGACAGAAGAGCTCCCCCGGTAGTCATCACATAGTGTACAGGTGCTCTGTCCAGGAGTTTCCGTGAGCACCTATGTGCGTAGGACTCAAGTTCCATCACTGCTTCTAATTCGTATCTCATACTGGGCTGTCATTCTCCAGGTGCAATCACTGTTCTGATCTCTGTGTAATCTCCTTAGTGATTGTGTCCATACATGGGCAATCCCAAAGGGTCTGAGCTAGGATGCAGAGTCTTTTAAAAAATATCATAAACTGTGTGTCGCCACTTCATGTCAACAAAACATTTCACACATACCCAAGTTTCAGACAGGGTCTCACTCTGTAGCCCTGCTGGCCTGGGACTCACTATGTCACTCAAACTATGTCACTTCAAACTCATAGCAATCCTTCCGCCGAAACCTCCTGAAAGCCAGGATTGTAGACATGTACTGATTCTCCTTTGTGTGTCTTGGGGGTTTGGAGATAATCCCAAATGTATTCTTGTTGTTACAAACCCCTGCCTTTTCTGTGTGGCAGTTAGGTATGTGGCAAGAAATTTGCTTATTAAGCAATTCAGTTCTTAAATTATACCATGTGTAACCTTTTAAGGATATTTTTATAACTCCATAACAGTTAAAGATATTCTAACCACATCTTGAGTTTGAATTTGTGTTTTTTCTTAGCTCATCCCTCCATTTAAATGGGAAACAAATTCATGTTGCTTACTTGAAAGAGTCTGACAAGTTGCTGTTAATTGGCCTGCCTGCTGAAGAGTGAGTTGGGATCTTTTTGTTTCCCTTTAAACAACATTTCTGAAACTATGGCAACAACAAAAAAAGTAAAATAATGGAAACAAGGTTTGTCTCATTACAATCATGGCCTTTTGTCAAAAAGCAAACTCCTTGTGATGGTTCATGATCCCAAGGCGCTGCCCTGGGGCTGTGTTATTACCTGTATCTGTGGGATGGTCAGTATTGACAACACAGAGGTTGGGGTGTATTCTTCCACTCAGACTTCACAAGAATTTGCTTTGAATTTAGTGAGCCGCCATTTTATTCACGCTGGAGAATATGGGGGTCAAGGCTCAGCACAGGGTACTTTTCCCAGATGTTCGATATCTTTGGTAAAACAGTGACTCTGCAATGCCAAAGTGGCTGCCTACCTCCGGGTGACCTCACTAGTGGGGTAAGCACCCTTTACAGCCCTGCCCACAGCTGACTAAACCCGACAAATATATATGCAGAAAGACATCTTGCTTCTTTGCGGGTTGGTGTCATCAGATCATGTCATTAACGAGTTAACTCTTTTTTTGTTTTTTGTTTTTTGTTTTGTTTTGTTTTTTTAAGAGTTCCTCTTCCCCAGTTAAGGAACATGATAGAAGATGTGGCCCAAACCCTAAAGTTCATGTATGGTTCTTTAGACAGGTGAGTGTTTCTCTGGAATCTATGTCATGCTCGGTGTCTCCTGTGTCTTCCTCTGTGTCAGGCAGTGCTTCTTGCTTGAGAAGCAGGCACTTTGGTTTACTCCTTGCCTGTGACAGTTTCCTCAGGTTTTCTTTCTTTTTAAATTTTTATTTAATTCAACTACGAATTAATTTTTGAAACAGGATCTTTCTGTGTGGCTCAGACTGGCCTGAGCCTTGCTCTGTAGCCTGGGGCAGTCAGAGCTTATGACTGCTGTCTGAGCCTTCAGGAGCTGGGGCAGCAGGTATGAACAGCCACACCTGGATCTTAGTGAACCCATGATGCTCTTTCTCCTTCCACGTTACATCCCGTAATGTGCCATGAAGAAACGCATATAAACTGCTAGTTAGTGCAGGACCTAGTGATTACAACAAGTCCTATGTTACGATGTATAGTAACCAGTACATACTGGTCCTTTTGTTTAGAGGCAAATAGACATGCTGTGCATGTCTGTGTAGCATATAGACAAGAGTAAGATTTTAAGTAAATATTTGTGTTTTCTTTGCTATCATACTGCCCCAAAAGGTTCCTTTATTCAAAAAATTGAATCAACAATGTGCATTTAGCCTAGGCATAGTGGCTCACATCTGTAAACTCAGAATTTATGAGTCTGAGGCAGGAGGATGACTAAGTTCATGGCTGACCTAGGCTACATAAGTAGTTTTCTGGCGAGTCTAAGTTATAGACCTTGTCTCAAAAAACAAAATAAACAAAGCACAGTTAACAGGAATCAGACACATAGTATAGAATGTTAAGATGCTGTGTGCATTCCTTCATGTAGTCTCTGTAAAACATGAACATGTGTTCCATTTCATGCTTATGTTCTGCTTCTCTTTTGTTGTAAGTTTGTAGTCATGTTCAATCTTCATGACCCTCTGTCACCTCCCCCTACCACTGCTACCACTGAAACCCTCTTTCCTCCCAGCAAGCCCCTCCTACTTAGATGTCTTTCGTGTGACCCACTGAGTTTATTTAGGGTTATTCACTCAAGCTCAAGTGTTGTCAGGAAGTGTTTACTAGAGCACTCGAAACTAGAGCAGTGACTGCTCCACTGAGGCAGCCATCTCCTGCTATGGTTCCTCGGGGCCCCGCCCCATCCATGACGAAATGCCTACAGGTGCAATCTTGTACGGGCCTTGTGCAGATGACCTTAACTGTAGTGAGTTCAGCGTGCAAAGGCCCTGCTGGATCCAGAGGACATCTCTGTGCTGTGACCCATCCTGCACCTCTGAAGAAGGCAAGACACCTTCTCCTGAGCCATGGAGGGGATGATATAGATGTCCTATAGGGTCAAGTGCTCACTGTTGCTCATTCTTGGTGCTGTGGCCTGTTGTTGTGCTTTTGATTTCTAGCCTTATAATGTGATACATATTTCTTGATTTGAAGGGGAAAATTGAGGTAACCGGTAACCATTTGAATGTACAGAACTGTGCCTAGCAAACATTTTTCTCCAGTGGGATCTCTGCAGATTCTAGTGCCTCTGCGGATGAAGTGACACCTCTGCTCTGAGCACCAGGGTATACCCGTACAGAAACTGAAAGATAACTTATGCATTTTTCCAAACATGGTGGTATCTCTCTCTGGTTTTCTATGAGGACAGTTTAGTGGGGCTGTGCTCAAGGTATCAGGGATGAACTTCTGTGATCATGTTAATCTGGAGAGATCATTATTTTATATCACGTTCTCTGATGGAGGAACCTGTGAGGAGTCACACCCCCCAGACTTGATGACATGCCAGGAACTTCTAAATAAATGAGGTGCAAAAGGCCAGTCATCCAAACACAGCGCCTTTCGCCTTGACTGGTATGATTTAATCAATGAGGAGTGAGGCCGTGGTATTAATTGCCTTTTTAATGTTCTGTTAGAGTAGCAAACTTGGCTGTATTGTGCCCTAGTTGAGGTGTTTGCACGAACCGAGAGATATCAAGGATCACTTTTCTGTGATGGATTTCATACATGCAGCAAACTGCTGAAGCAGTCGTGTGGTCCACAGAGTAGGTGAAGGGCAGAGGGACCCAGTTTCTCTGCACTTTACCTTCTATTGATATGAAAGTTTCTCTGGAGTAGCAGCAACTTTATTTAATTTTGCCTTGTTTAAACAGGAAATTAAGAAAATAAATGGGGGGGCTGCTGAGATGGCTCAGTGGGTAAGAGCACCCGACTGCTCTTCCGAAGGTCCAGAGTTCAAATCCCAGCAACCACATGGTGGCTCACAACCATCCGCAACGAGATCTGGCGCCCTCTTCTGGAGTGTCTGAAGACAGCTACAGTGTACTTGCATATAATAAATAAATAAATCTTAAAAAAAAAAAGGTAGCTGCATGGTGGTGGCTTAAAAAAAAAAAAAAGAAAATAAATGGGAATATGCTTGTGTTCTTTAAGAAGCACACGGGTGTAAGCAGTTACTAATAGACATTTTGTAACAATTCTTAATTAAGCTTTTTTATATAAAAATATTTCAAAAAGGTATTTCAGAGGTCCAAAGGCTTAATGATCATTTTGAAGGTGTGAGCAAGCTCCTATTAGCATTATGATTGAGTTAAAGCTCTATCTCCTCTCTCTGTTCCCCAGCTGTCTACAGTGCCTGTTCACTGTAGAAAATGGTATTCCCCATTTTCCTGCCCAACAGCTGCTGCATGGTAGTAGCTGTTTCTGGGTCTCTGTCTCTATTCCTGCTCCATTAATTAATTTCCATAAAGCAGTTAGAATGACCAGCACTACTACCTGGGTCCCACCTACCTGCCTGTCTGGTAGAATCTCAAACCACACCCTGCTTTGGCAACAATTGTCCACCACAGGCTCTGCCCTCTTCCCTTCTGCTGGGTCTTCTTCATACAGAGATGTTAACTTAAATGGCCTATTTTCAGAGTGTTTCTTAATCATTTACTCTAGAACAGCAAGCTGACTGGGTGCGAAGTTACATGCTTAAAGTCGCAGCTCTTTGGGAAGCTGAAGGGACGTGTAATCTCACAAGTTCAGGCAGATCCTCTCTATAAAATAAAAACATGAATAAAACACCTGACCTCCCATCCAGCCACCCGTCACCTCCTTGCCTTCCTCGTCAGCCTGTGTGCTCAGTGGGCGTTCATTGTCTTTTGTCTGATTCTATTGCTGTACTCCTGGCAAAGAGAACGTGGCTGGAACAAAGTAGGCACTTAAATATTTGCAGGATGAGTCAGTGAATGTTTCTCCGGCAAGATACAAGCCAGCAGCCATGGTGTCATCTCCTGAGCTGGTCCAAAGAAGAATCGTGCTTAACGCTGGGCTGCACTTGCACGGCTAAATCAGCTATTTAATCTCTCCATTCCCCTCTGTCTGTCTCTCTGTATTCCTTCCTTTTTCCTTCCCTTCCTCCCTCCAATGCTGGGGCCTCAATTGAGGAGAAAATAACTTGGCTCCGAATTTTGTATTTCCCCCATAGTCATAATAAGCACCATAAGAAGTTGTGTGTAGTGAACCCTAGGTGTTTTGAAGGGGAGTTGGATCATATTAACCCCAGCTTTAGCTTGGAAACCAAACTTCAGAGAGAGGCCTGTTGATTTTGGCCATATGAGAGTTGCCTAGTAAGAACAGTTCAAAGCCAAATCTCTTGTACTGCAGAGTGCAGAATCTCTTTCGTACCCTCCATTTCCTGGAAGACACTGGGAGTTGTAAATGGTTGGGAGAAAGAGAGGAGGAAGGAAGTGGGACTTTGGCCCCTTTTCTTGTGTGCATGGCCCTGTGTGTCGGCCCAGCAGTTCTTCCCTGGTGTAGCCCTCCTTCAGTCACCCCACAGCAGTAGCGGTAACTACAGGAATAGGAACAGGAGGAGAGCATCCGTGCTGGGGCAGAGCCGGTCCCCTGAGCTAGGGCAGGCCATGCACCTCTCACCAGCTTGGGCTCACGTCCAGCTCCTGCTTCTCCAGCGCCTTCTGCCAGGTTGAGAACGCACCTCGTCTGGATCATTTCTTCAGTTTGTTCTTCGAACGAGCTCTTCGGCCCGGCAAGTTACATCTCAGCAGCAGCCCCAGCGCCCAGCAGTACGCCGCAGCCAGTGCCGTGCTTTTGGACAACCTCCCGGGAGTCCGTTGGCTCGTACTTCCACAGGAACTCAAGGTAACTTAGGGGTCCCAAATAAGCATCAGAGCCACGCACCTTATCCTAAGCCTGGAGCATTCTGTTTTCCTTTGTAAAATAATTTTTTAAACTTATACTTGGGGCAGCCCAACCACCATGGTATGTGCAGGTCAGAGGATAGGGTAGTGTGCTTGGTTACCTCCCCCACCTCTGACGAGGTTCCAGGACTGAGCTGGCCCTCTTCTCCCTTTCTCTTTAGGGTGTGTGTGTGTGTGTGTGTGTGTGTGTGTGCGTGTGCGTGTGCGTGTGCGTGCGCGTGCGTGTGCGTGTGCCTGTGCCTGTGCGTGTGCGTGTGTGTGTGTGTGTGTGCTCGCGCGCGCACTCGTGCATTTCAGGATTATAGGTGATAACTGAAGAACCTGCTGAAGTAGGAGGTCCAGCAAATGATCCTTAAAAATAGAAATTGGTTCTTTCATCCTATTTTATATTTAAACTTTCCAAACTCAGAATTCTTGTCAGAAATCTAAGCTGAACAGCTCACTTGGCAATTTTGTGGCTCTGATTTTATAACACAAGGTCATCTTTTGTTTCTGTCCAGATGAAAGCTGTGGGTGTTCCCTTCCTTGATACTAGTAAAAGACTGTGGCTAACCAAATCCTGTGGTGATCTGCATTCACCTCCTTAACATAATCCTTAAGAACACAAGGGCCGGGAGAACAAATAATTCTTTGTTTTGTTTTTGACTCTGAGGTTGAACCCTCAGCCTCTTACATCCAGAAATCATGTCCTACCATTGAGCCACATCTCTAGTTCCTCTCTATGAACATACATGTTTAGGTTTTGGTCTGTTCCATATGCAGCTAACCAACAGGGCTTCACAATGTTTAGGTGTTTTCAGTATGACTTCATGACTATCTACCACATGTAACTTTACACCACTGACAAGACCATTTCAGAAACCTTTAGTGTGGCCCACCATTTAATCCCTTTACTTATAGCATTTTCTCAATATTAAATGAGGTGACATTGTATGGTCACCTCTCTGGCCATGAAAACACCCAAGATTCTATTCTTCATGAAGTCCCTCAGCATATACCCAAGTGACCGACAGTTTACTATTAATCACTTAAGTCATATGTGGAGATGGGAAAGCACTCGCCGGTGAAGTGGGCAAGGGCTCACTGGGACCACAGTCTCAGCTGTGAGGCTCCATTACATGGCTCTTAGTTGAAGTTGGGGTGTCAGCTCATATATACAGGACACTTTACCTGCTGGTCTTTTATTTTGTCCTTGGTCTTGTGAGTTGACAGTCTCAGACTAAAATGACCATCTTCTTTTCTTTTTCTTGTCCTAGAACCTGATCCTAGGCGTCCATACCTGCTGGCCAAGCATTCTGCCACTGAGCTATATCCCTAATCTCATTTTCTTAAATCACATCAAACTTAAAAGTTTCAGGCATGCCACTTGGCTGTAGTACAGCCACTTTAAGGTGACCCCCGACCCCCTTATAAAGGGGTGGGCTTATAGCTTTCCAGCATATGAGACCCAGACTATGGATGTCTTACTTGGCTTTGACAATGACTTTTCTAACTGCTGGCCTGGCTACCTCCCTGAGATGTGCCCCAGCCACTTGCTCTTTCTCCTGGCCTCGGGCTCACGGTTTATCTCCCCTCAGGCAGCTTCCTCCTCTCCCTTCATTCTTTCTCTTCTCTCTCTTCTCATCTGTCACTCCCTGTCCCTCCTCCCTTACCAGCCTCTAATCCCTCCAGTAATTGGGTGTAGCCAATTTTATTTAACCAGTAGTTTTAAATCTAGGAGCAAGGTTTGCATGTAAATGTGAGATGTGACTCTAGGCCCAGACTGCCTACAGAACTTAGCATTGCAATACACAGCAACAGACCAGACCTCAATGGCTGGCCTCGGCAGTGCTTTCGTGAGAAAACACACTTTGTGACATGGGAAGTGACTAGATAATGTTGCCTTTAAGGTAGAAGGACCCTGACTCCAAAGCCTATCTCACACCCACTGTGAGTCTTTTAACCCAGGAGAGGTACAAGCCCCCCAGATCCCTTTATAATGGGAAGGTACCAGTGAGAGCTGACCTTCTGGCCACGAGTCACCCCAGACTCTTGCCCCTGTCTCATAACTGGTTCTTCCTTAGGAACTCCATCTCAGCTTACCTCTCCCCTCAGCTGGGACAGGCCAACTAGCTAGCATGAGCTGGAGTTGGGCATTTCCCTCCTCCTACATAGGAGGTTACACTGTCTGCTTCTGCACTGAGGAAGGCTATTGCTGACTGTGTTCAGCCCCAGTTCTGCCACATTCCACGGGGTTGTTCTGTAGTTAACTAGCTTCTCCATGGGACAGGCTTAGTTATAGAAAGCCCAGTGCTCTAGAGTATGGCTCCCTGGTTCCCTTTCTTTCCTAGTGTTTCCTAGAGTCACAAGGGCATTCACTATGGCAACCTGGTTAGGCTCCTGGTGAGAAAACTCACAAAAGCTTGGGGGACCCAATGGCCTGGGTTTCTATGAGTTTTCAACTATGGAAATTACCCACCCACAAGGAGCCTCTGGCAGCTTGCCAGCTACTGTGCAGGTTTTCCTAAGCCCTGACTGCAGCTGTGAGTGTCTGTCTGGTCTTGGAGACAGCAGTTTGCTGCATTCTTGCCCATCTTCCAGACACAGAAGAGTTGCTTGTGTATTCTGTTGAGCCTTTGACCTGTTTGGGCTGAGCACCTACGGCAGGCTTTCTGCACCTGTGACCAGGAACCAGAAGCTTCAAAGCTTTTGTGTTTTACCAAAAAGCTCAGAGAATTTTTTCTTCTTTTCTTTGAGATTCTTCACTGTCTTAGATTAGTCGCTTTTATTCACAATCTATCTTCTAATGAAAATAGTAGGGAATTTAATCCCACTAAATAACTCAGGTTTAAAAAGTAGTAGTGAGGCAGATTGGCGAATGTTCAGTGGAAGTATTTGGTTTTAATTTGGAAACAATTTGTTTTGTGTTTAGGGTTTGATGGGGTCTCCCTTTGGTTTTCTTCCCCAGGTGTTTGAGAACTTTCGGTCATGCTTTTCTTGGGCACACTGGCATTGTTAGAGGGACAGTGTTTCACCTATTTTAATAGAAACAGTTTATTAGCCTCATATCAGCCCAGAGACTACGTAGAGCAAAATTCAAAAATCACAAGTACTTGATCTCTTTGACAGTTTTTCTCAAGGTGCAGGGTTCTCACCAAACACGAGAACACAAAGTGCTTGCTAGATGCAGGAAGACGTGGGTCACAAATGAGTAGTAAGTCACACTGTGTGAACGCATTGAAAGGCATGGCTAATCGCTCAGGAGCTTTAGGCTGTCAGAACAACGCAGTGTGAGACAGCCCCACAGAGAATGCCTTAGCCTAGGAGGGAACGAGGGTGGGGGCAGAAAACAGGGGATCCTTATTTGCACATCGTGTATATGTACGTATTTAAGTAACTATTTTTGTATGTATACATATTTATGTATTACAGGTTAATTTTACTCTGTTTTTAAGTTGTGGATGCTTTAAGGAAAAGTTCCAGCAATTTCCACAGAAACAAAAGCCAAATTCTATGTAAAGATTTTTGTCTAATAACTCTGTGGGGAAGTTCAACTCTGCCAGATCCCAGGAGAACTCCTGCCTTGATGTTTTAATCTGAATAACGATTGGCAATGCTTTTATTCAAAACATTGTTTCCAGGAGAGAGACAGGGAAGAATGTTGGTATTTTCCAAGAATCGAAAAATACACAGGAAATGGAAAAGCGACCTAAAATAGGTTAGCCACGATGATAGCAGTTTTTCATTTTGCTTTAAGAAGTTTAACACGTTAAAAAAAATTAACTTAAAATAAAAAAGTGGTTTTTTAATCTCATTAATTATTTTGTGTTGATCACTAGGTTTTTAACATTTTGCAGTAACTTTTAATAAAAAAATACACATATGTTAAATAAGTTACTATTTTATATTGCAGAGCTTAAAAATAGCACGTTGCCTTTTGAGATATTTCTTAAGTGTTGTGACAGAGGAGAATGCTTGTTTAATCCTCCAGGCAGTTCAGGGCCCCTTCTTGTGTTCTCATAGGTGGAACTGGACACAGCACTGAGTGACCTTGAGGCCGCTGACTTCGAAGAACTGGTAAGAGGAAGGGGATTTCCACTGAGGCACAGCTTTGAACTCCAGTTTGTAGTCAGTCATTCTGAGTGATTGACAAGTGGACTTAGAGAATGCAGCCTCTGGCCTGACAATAGCAAATGCCTACTTGCCCCAGGGCTTTGTATTCAGCAGCAGACATTGGCTGCACAGTGACTGCCTAACAAGTGCTGGGGCTTCATGAGGACAGAGATGGAGATGGTTTGATGACTTGAGTACGCTGTAGGTATGAACTTGACTTAGCCCTGGAAGGACTTTTTAAACTTCTAGTTCCTTGGCCCCCCAATGAAAAGACCAGCAGGTAAGTTATCAATAAACAGTAGTTATCAGTGACACTCAAGCCACCAAACAACAGCCACCAAAAGGGTCTAGGTTCTTCAAGGTGACCACACCACATAGAGATGACAGAAAGACAACAGGCAGCACATTGCCTGTACTTGCCTTGGCTTCTTTATCTGTTGCTATGATGAAATACTCTGACAAGAGAGAGTTTATTCTAGCTCAGGGATCAGGTTGCAGCCTGTCATGGAGGGGAGTCCCAACAGCAGGAGCCTTGGGGGCTGGCTGCACTGTGAGCCAGTCAGATGGCCAAGTAGAGCATGTATGCATGCAGGACTCAGCCCGCTCTCTATGTGGTCCTCCAACCCTTCGAAGGGAGTGGTCCTGTTATGATGGGTCCCTCCATATGTCAGTTAAGATACACCAGAAAATCTCCCCGAACATGCCTGGAAGTTCACCTCGCACACAATTTAGATCCCTAAGTTGACAGTGAAACTGTTCACAGTGTGGATGTGCAGAAACCACCCATGACATGCTTGGATGAGGCATTAGCTCATCTAACAGAATTAAGTAAAGGGCAGATCAAGACTGTCAGTGGAAGGGAAGGGATAATCAGTCAAACCCAGACTGGGGAACATGGGAGAGTTTCTCTCTATAACAAATAAATCAGAGAAAGATGGAGGGAGGCAGAGGCAAGAAGAAAAAAATCCTGAAAGAGACAACCATGTGACCCAACTTCAGTGTGCAGTCCTCCTTGGCTTCTCATCAAACACGTTTGTTAAAAATATCCATGAGGCAGGGCATGGTGCCTTATTAATCCCAGCACTAAGGAGGCAGAGACAGTTGAATCTCAAGTTCAAGACTGACCTGGGTTACACAGTGAGCCCTGTCTCTAAGTAATAAATATATAAGTAGACATCTGTGAGACAGTTAAGGAAATGTAGTGCTAATGGCTATAGATAAGACAAGAATAAATCTTTATATATATTCTGTTGTAGAGCACTTTTTTGTTTTGTTTTTTTAAGACAGGGTTTCTGTTTCTCTGTGTAGCTCTGGCTGTACTATAACTTACTCTGTAGACCAGGCTAGCCTCAAATTCAGAGATATTTTCCTGTCTATGCCTCCCAAGTGCTGATATTAAAAGTGTGTGCTACTATTGCTTAGCCAAGTACATAATTTTTAAATTATTTTATGTGTATGCATGTATCTGAGTGTATATCCGTGTACCATGTACATATTTGATCCCATAGAGACCAAAAAAGGGCATAGGATCCCCTGGAATTGGGGTTGTAGGTGGTTGTGCTCCAATTGTGTTGAGAACTGAACCTGGGTCCTCTACAAGAGCAGTAAGCTCTCTTGACCACTGAGCCATATCTCCAGCCCCTTAGAGTACACTCTGAAGTTGCTTACAGAACAAGAGTGTCTTGGATTAGTTAGAAATAATTTAATAAGAGAGGGGGAAAGTGCAAGATATGAGGAAACAATATGAGCCCACACTTACCTAGTCAAGCTCAAGCAGTGACAGACACAAAGGGGCTGATGACACTGTTCTCTATCATCCAACTTGCAGTGATCCTGCATCAGCCTCCTGAGCTCTGCTTACAGACATGTGCCACCATGCCCTGCTCTGCTCAGTCCTCTTACTGCTAAATAGCAGTGCATAAGGATGTAACAGTTTCAGAGATACTTGGGTTGTTTCTGATTTTCTTTTTCATTCTCTCTTCATTCAGTATAAAATTAGAAGATGCATGTTATAGGAAGAAACAAAGACAAATATTTCTCTTCATCCTTTTCCACTGGCATCCCAGGCGTAAATCCTCTCAGAGTTTGGGATGGACATTTCTAGACTTCTATATTCTTCCATTCCTACACAAAACCCTGCATGTATAGTCATGCATATTGCATGTAGCTGTGGGAAGGTGCACACCATTCAGCTGTGCTGGAACTTCCATTTTCCTCAGCCTGTTACTTGTACGCCTGCACTGTTCTAAGGCCTGTGCCATTCTCTGGCATGATGTCACACTGAGCTGGTCATCCCTCCGTCATTGAAGGTAGTGCTAGCTGTAATTTCTCTGTATTCCAAATAATTCACTTTCGATCTTCACAAAAATGTCATGATTCGCTCGGTCATCTTGTAGATCCCCGGAAGGGGGATTACTCAAGTAGTATGTGTGTTCAGATTGTTTTTGAATACCGCTCACTCCCCCACAAACAGGGTATGCTGATTTGTGCTTTCAAAAGTAGTGCATGGTAATATCAGATATTGTGGGTTATAATAGGAGCTTTCCTGTCACAACAGAATTACTTTCAAAGTCCCTCATGAAATAGCAAATGCTGTGTGTTCTACTATGTTGTGGGACCACAGATAAAGCTGTCGGACAAGTAAACACACAGGCCTTTCACCTCTGATGAAAGGTACCGTATCAAGTTGTTTCTAATGAATATAATCTTTACTTCAACTATTGCAGCTCAAATAGAATATATTTTATCTTCTGCATAAAATGAATAAATAAGTACTAATTATAAATCAACTGTGAATTTCCCCCCAGTCTGAGGATTACTATGACATGAGACGGCTGTATACAATTTTGGGTTCTTCTCTGTTTTACAAGGTAAGTTGACGCTTAAAAGATTTATCAATATCCAACAGCTATATTCATAGACCTAAAGTAGATTTTCTTAAACTTTTATACGCATGGAAGAAATATTGCCGCTTTGCAGGCAAGACTGTGATCTGGAAATAAAACCCCAGAGATATAGAAATTCAGTAACTTTCCATGTTTTACTGTATGCTAAGGCATTTCCAAGTGTGCAGAAATGAAAGGGCACTTAAAAGAAGAAGATATATAAAACAGAAGAGTAGAATGTTCTTTTCTTCAGAATTTTAAAAATGACATTTAGTGTGTGTATACATGTGAGTCACAGACATATGTGAAGGCCAAGGGCAACTTGAAGAAATTGTTCTCTCCTTCTACAGTGTGGGGCTCCTGGGATCAAACTCAGGTCCTCAGGTTTGGTGACCAGTTCCTGCCAAGCTGTCTCCAGCAATATATTGTTAATGTCCTTTTGCAGTAGTGTTCTTGCTCTTTTTAACCTCTTCTTCAGAAGTGAAATACATCGCATCTTGTAGCATTGAGTAACTACTTCCATTAAAGGAATCTAAGACAGTTAAGTATTTCACTTAAAAATATCATTAAAAAACAGTATACAACATATTTAACAGAGTCGGATGATCCAGGCGGCACACAGAAAAAAATGTCTCTGCTGACCTTGACCCCGCTTCTCTTTCTAGTTCTAGTCTAACCAAACATTCAAGATAATCAATCCTACTTGAGGTGATCTCGCTTTGTGCAGTAATCTGTCTGCTAAGTCCCTTCAGCTGTCAAACTTGATCTGTAGCTTGACTCAGATCAATAGCTTGGACTTCTGATAAGTCTTAGCTTAGTTGGTTTAAAACTGCATTATTTTAAGCCTATATTGAGGTGTTTATGCAACGTTTAGAAATATGAGATGGTTGTTCTAAGCTACTAGCTGACTTTGGCTCTCTGTGATTAAATCCCAGGGTTATATGGTGTGCAGCCATCTGCCTAAGGATGATGTTATTGAGATCGCTGCATACTGTCGCCAGTACTGCCTGCTGCCTTTAGCAGCAAAGCAAAGGATTGGCCAGCTGATAATATGGAGAGAGGTGTTCCCAAGACACCACCTCCAGCCCCCTTCAGACTCAGACCCCGAGGCCTTCCAGGAACCTGAAGGGAGATATTTCTTACTAATTGTCGGATTGGTGAGCTATGCACTTCCTTCTTGATTTCATTTTATATTTTTTAAACCTACTTGCTGAAGAACACAAACATGCTCACTTACAGTATGAATATGTTAATTACTTATAGTCAAGAAAATGTCAAATGCTTCTCTGCTATCTTCCTTCTGTATCTATTTAATACTCATGAAGCAATATTAGTAAAATCCAGTGTAGGCTTTTAGCAGATATCTGAAGATGTTTTGTTCCCTTTCTAGAGTGATTTTATCCTTTCGTGAAACAATACAGAGCCGAGCCGGGCATGCTAATGATCCCTGTGATCCTAGCACTTGGAAGGCTGAGGCAAGAGGATTTCGAGTTTGAGTTTGAAGGCAGCCTAGGCTGCACATAAGCCCTGTCTGAGTGAGGGTGGTGATAACGGAGGCTATTTGAAAGTTGTCTTAGGACTTCTCTGGACTAAGAGAAATGATTGAGAGATTTTCAGAACTCACGAGTATTTGCAAATACCCATGTCTTTAGTATTTACAAGCATATACATGCACACAGTATTAAATAGTTTCAACTGAACATGTACCAATCTTCCTTTACAGCGACATTATATGTTGTGCGTGCTGTTAGAAGCTGGAGGCTGTGCATCTAAAGCTAATGGGAACCCTGGTCCCGATTGCATCTATGTAGATCAGGTCAGAGCGACCCTTCATCAGCTGGAAGGAGTAGACTCCCGCATAGAGGAACAGCTAGCCACATCCCCAGGGCCCTGCTTGTCTTGTGCTGACTGGTTCCTTGCTGCTCCACGTGAAAAAGCAGATAGTTTGACTACTTCACCTATCCTCAGTCGGCTGCAGGGGCCTTCCAAAACAGCAGCCTCTCCAACATGCAGGAGAGCCTTTTTCAGTGACTATTCCTTCAAGGCACGGAAGCCCAGTCCCTCCAGGATCGGTGGAGGACGTGAGCCCACTGAAGGGGAAGAAAGTGCTGGTCTGAGCCCACATGCTACCCCAGATGCAGTACGGAAGCAAAGAGAATCTGAAGGCTCGGACGACAATGTGGCCTTGCTTAAGGTATGTATTCATTTGACATGTCTGCATTGTGAGAAATAACTCAGAGATTTTTATTTTTTAATTGGGAGAACATTCCTTATTTGAAATGATGGGTGCTTTCCATTAACGAAAAAGCAAAGCCTTAGAATTGAAAAGAGAAAGAAATATTGAGTGCCAAGACATAAGCCCTGTGGCATCTAGAACATTTTTTTGACAATGCTTCCAGGTAGAGAAGCTTCAGCCACATACATTGGCATACATTGGCCTTTCTTCTGCATTGTTAAGGGTGACAGAGGGCCCTAGCTGCGGGGCAGTCTTGGTGTCAGTCTGACTGACTGACTGACTGACTGACTGACTGACTGACTGACTGACAGTGTCAGTAGCCAGTAAAACATTTAACAGAAACAGATCAGAATGGGGAAGAGGAGATGCCTATTTGTAACAAGATTCTTAATCTGCATTTATGAACATGACAAACATTAAAGATGTGAATGTGAAGCAGAGAGTGTCTATCCTTGAGGTTGTGAATTCTCTTGACTTCCTCACTCCCCCCCCCCCCACACACACACACACTATAAGATACCTCCACATTTGTCAAAGTCATCACCACCCTTGGGAGCTTTGCACTTACTCCCAGGCTACGGATGTCTCTCCACACAGTTTTGAAACTTGCCATCAGGAGGATGGAGGTGATGCTAGACAAGGCAGAAGAAAGGCTGAGTCTGAATGGGCTCCAGAGCTTCTGAGTGCTGTGACGTGCACAAGCCTAACTCTCCCCTCTCCCGTATGAAAACAGTAGGATGCAGTTGGAGCCAGAACCGAATGTGTTTGTTCCATGTATGTTTGCATTCTAGTTGTAGCCTGTTATCTCACTTGGTAAAATCAGTAGGAAACAGAGATCAGGAGGATTTAAATAATTTATGTATAACCAAACTCTAATCAGCTGCCCTGAATAAGACTCAGACCACGTGACTTTGGGGAGTTCAGACAGCACAAGAGAGACAAATACACGTGTGTGTGTGTGTGTGTGTGTGTGTGTGTGTGTGTGTGTGTGTATTCAATGATGGAACTGGTGGGGAGTTTTCACTGTGGTTAACCTTGGAAACCTCCTTAGCAAAGAATAAGAGATGCAGATTTGCACTGAAAATATTTAAAGGGAGCGGCACAAAAGCAGTGCTCTTAGGTTTTAAATTTTTGAATCATTTCTGCTATGTGATCCTATTCTTAGATATAAACTGATGTACTTATCTTCCAGCTTGCTAGAAAGAAGTCAACACTTCCAAACCCGTTTCATTTGGGAACTTCGAAAAGAGAACTTTCAGAAAAAGAATTGGAAGTCTATGACGTAATGAAGTAAGGAACTTCTAGCATGCCTTTCACTTAAACGCCTTGTCTTTGAGAAAGTACAGAGATGATTCAACGTATGTAATTATAATATAGCACAGATATGAGGTCATATCTACAGTGTTTCTGTAATCTTTCACTACACATTTAGGGAAATGTGTAGTGAAAACACCAAAAGTAGTAGTTTAAAATGTGAGAGTCACTCTTTATCTCTTTCCCCCAGATAACATAATTTTTGGATGTCTACTTTTTAAATTAGTTTAAAGACTAATTTCACACTCTAGTAGATGCCTGGTTATCCTTAATCCTGTTCCTGGAAGTGATATCTGCTAATGCCTTACAGTTGAGAATGCTCACTTCTAGAGAACACAGGGCTGGCCATTTGCCCAAACTCAAGACAACTGGGCAAGACCATCCACACTTCCTGGTTCCAGCTGGTACATGCAAGAGTTCTGTGGCAAGTGCAGCCCAGCTCAGCTGCTCTCTCTGCTTATCCTGCTTTCTTCACTCACTGCTCTTCTGTGGTTCCATAGAACACATTGCACTAACTTCTTCTCCCTGTGTGTCTTGCTCTCAGAATACAGGTCCTAAAATCTGGTCCTGAGCAAACAGATCCAACTCCAGCTTGCACTAAAAAAGGAATTCTGAGGTTAAAGGAGGAAAAAAAAAAAAGACCTAAACAAAGAAGGAATGTATACATTATATAACACTTATAAAGTGTTATATAGTCAGTTTGTGTGCGTGTGCACGCTTACGCGGGTGTACTTGTGTTTGCTGATATGTGAAGCTAAAGGCTAACCTTGATTGTCATTCCTCAGGATATGCCTAGCTTGTCTTTTGAGACAAGGTCTCTCACTGCCTGGTGCTAACTAAGCATGGTAGGTAAGCTTCCCAGGGAGCGCCAGGGCTCCACCTGTCTCTGCCTCTCCACAGCTGGAGTTGCAAAGGTGCACTACCGTGCCCACTTTGTTGCGTGGGTGCTGGGATTTGAACTCTGGTCCTCATGTTTGTAAGGCACTTTATTGAGCTAAATCTTCTTCCATGTTTATTTCGTGGTTAGCTACCTAATCTGCCAGAATCTTCTTGGCTGGTGTTTAATGTTGATGTCATGTGTGGGACCAGCTGGTAAAACAATATTAGTTGCACTTAAGCAATGAAACATGTAGAATGAGAATTCACTTACACAGGAAGAGTGGGTGCATGGCCACCAGCTACTTAGTCATGGAAATATTTCCTAAGTGCAGGTGTGTTCCTACATGCAATAGTACTTGCCAAGAAGTGCTTTTTATCTGAATTTAGGGCAAAAGTATGATAACTTATTAAACTAGCGCTCTGAAAATCTAACATGTTAGATTTTGATATTCAATATTTCCATGTGTGAGTGTTTAATTTTTAATAGTTAAAACACTTTTAAACAAATAAATGTGAATCTGGCCTTTTATGATAAGCTGAACTTCCTTCGAAAACCCCAGGGTTCCATTTAGCAGTTAACTGCAAAATTTGATGTCATTTCATTACTGCCATACCATATTTTTAAAATGCATACATTGTTTTGACATTATGTCCAGTAAAAAGAAACTTTCTTTCAAGTATAATAGCTTATACAAATCCACATGTATAAATAACAGGGTTTCTTACTTTAAAAGATGCCAAACATGTATAACTCATTCATCAAAGATGTGGAGAGCTCATTTTAAGAGCATTTTATTAGATAAATGTATTGTGTGACCTACCTTTATAAATATATGACCTAAAAGATATCTTTTACAACAAGCATTTTATTCAATAGCAAAGTCACAGCCAACTCTCTATTTCAATAATCCCAGCTGCACCCCCCACCTCTGTCCCCATGATACCGTTTTTTGCATGAAGGTCCCTGCTTTTACTGCATTGGCCTCCCAACTCCTGATACTCAGCAGTGGAGAGTAAAAGTCAGGGTACAGAAAGGACATTTGGCTACAGGGTCAGGCAAACCCTCGGTGGCAGTGCATCTGAAGTCAGGCACATCCCTGTGCTGGACACTTGCCCATGGCTAAAAGGACCACAGTAACATTTAATATCATGCATGGCGATTATGGAATTGAACTAAGGTACTTTCAAACACACTCTGCGGCACATAGAAGACATCCAGGATACCTGCTATTTCTTGCCTTTGAGTTACATTTTTAACTCTTCTTCCTTCAGGGAAGCATAAACATCATAGGTTCTGCTGAGCTAGCTGAGATTAAATACAGGAGGACGGGAAAGAGATAGGAAAGAAAAGAGAAACTGAAAACAGTAAGCAAATATTGTTGAAACATGGTCCAAGAACAGAGTTGTGGGAGATTCCTGAGTACTTGTGAGAAAACTCCAAAAAGCCAAGACAAGAATCTTGTGACCTTAGCTTCTTCAAAAGCATGGAAATGTTCTTTTCATGCCCATTCCAGGTATAGCAGTTAGGAGTGAGTTTACTTCGGATTATTCATTACAACTGGCTATTATTATTTGTTTAGATGCCACTATGGAAAAACATGTTTTTGCTGCATGCGGCTTACCCGCTGCATGCAGCTTATCCTCATGAATGTACTTACTTTACTCACAGACTTCTCTTAACCATCAGAGTATAAATTGTCTGATGCTCTGAATAAAGTTGACTATTGCGTGAGACTTTTGTCAGACTCATTTTAAAGGTTCCACCTCCTTTAAACAGAATATAAGAAGAGGGTTGTAGTAGTGTAGAATGTATCAACTGTTGGCACAGCGATAGAGCTTCTAATCTAACTTTGTACTTGCTAATAATCTTATATTTCTTCAGTATCATCAGTATTGTTACCATGGCAAAGAAGTTTGCTGATGCTGATTTCAATGAGTTTAGTTTGGTGGGTGATGATACTATATGTGCCCTCCTCTAAACTCATACCATTTTATGGCCTGTTGAGATCTATGTCAAACATGAGCTCAGTTATTCATTACAAACCGTGAAAAAAAAAAAAAAAAAAAAAAAAAAGAGGGCTCAGCCAAATTGGTTGTTTAGTGAAGAGACTTTAAATTACTTACAAATGGGTCAGTGTTTATCCATCCATAGCTGGCACTGTTTGTCTCTATTAAGGAACTAACAATAGCCTAACATGTGCTTTAGGTAAGAACAGGTAATTAAACATTTGGCTTAAATATCCACCTATAACTGTACTGCTAATATTATTTCACATAGTCTGGTGAGAACTCTACAAAACTCAAAATGAAATAAGTCTTCTAAATTTACATAAATTTCCTTCTCTCTCACTTTCTCAAGATTGACCTCCGGTCCTGAGAATACACTCTTCCACTATGTTGCCTTGGAAACAGTGCAAGGCATCTTCATCACCCCCACCCATGAAGAGGTGGCTCAGCTAGGTGGTTCCGTTCACTCTCAACTGATAAAGAATTTCCATCAATGTTGTCTCTCTATCCGTGCAGTTTTCCAGCAGACGTTGAAGGAAGAGGTAAGCAAATATTAACTCTGTTCTCTTTAAGGCAATCAGCAGTGCTTCACTTAGTTCAGTTCTGTGGCCTGGATGGAGTCTTACCTCTGGAAATGGTGGACTGAGTTTTCCATGGCAAAGTACAGAAGGGTAGTATATAATCTCAGCTAGCCACTCATATCTAATATTCATGGTTTAACCATTTGTTAGTTGGTGGATACTGTTTCAATCTGGGCTGAAATTTCATTTAATGTTGTACCCCATGCTTAAGTAGTAATATTATTTATACTTAAAGGATCAATTGAATTCTTGTGGTAGCAGGGGAATTGGCAAACTATTGAGAGGTTTACAGCTAGGACTGCAGCCATCAGCTTAGTGGATAAAGTGCTTATCTCATCTGGGAAGCCCTGGGTTCCATCTCCTATCGTGAATAAACTGGTGCACATCTGTAATCCCAGCACTCCTGACTTGGAGGCAGGAGAATGAGAAATTCTAAGTCATCTCCAGACTCACAGTAAGTCTGAAGGTTTCCTGAGCTACACCATCCCTGTCTCAAAGAAGAGAACTATAGAGGCGGCTCAGCAGTCAAGACCACTCTCTGCTCTTGGTTCCTGGCAACACAGCAGACAGCTCACAGCCACTGTGATTTTTAACTCTAAGTGCCCTGATGGTCTCTGGCCTCCTTAAGTACCTGCTCACATGTGGTGCGTGTAAACTCACATGGGCACACATATGTACTCATAAATACAAAAATAAATCTTAAAAAAAAAAGAAGGGAAGGGAGGGAGAAATGGAGGGGTTTGTAACCTATCTAACAGCTGTCCAGGAGCAACCCTCTGAAAACACTTGGGATATGTGCAGCATGCTGATTTTGTGAAGAACTTGGGTTTAAAAGGACACTGGGCTGGGAGTACACAGCCCTGACTCTGAATTACATCACTTCTCAGGGCCCATTCATCAGTAGAGTTCTGTCTTCCACACTTTCTGGGTCTTAGGAACTATTATAACAAGGCTATGCTGGACCAGGGAGCCCTTCCTGCTTTCAATTCTTGGGCTCTCTCCTCCCGTATTAACATAGCGGTGGACGCTCTGGGAATGTCCTCACCTTACTTGGTCATATTCAACAACAGAAGCTGGCCTTTTTCATTACGTGTTAAGGTACTTTCTCTGCACCAGACACTATTTTAGGTACTATGAAAGAAAACAAACTAAAGCCTTTCCCTGAAGCCTATCTTTAATGATGGAGCTAAATACATTAATAAATAGCAAATCCAGTAGAGCTAGTGTCAAGAGGAACTTAGGCTGAGTGGTGTGGGTCACTGTTTTACAAGTTCCTTCTGATCGTGTCGAGCAAGCTTTGAACAGACATGAGTGGAGAGGGAGAAGGCTGTGCGGCTGTTTGGAGAACACAGCTTCTAGGAGAACAGCTGGCAGTTGTGGTCACACACTAGCATGGACACTTAGGCATGCACATACACACACACACACACAAATCTCTAAAAAGGAAAAAAAATAAACCAAACATGATGACACATGTCTAATCCAACCACTGCAGAATGAGAGACAGTAAGCTTAGGACCAGCTCCAGCCAGCCAGGGATACATAGTGAGAACCCATCTTGGAAAAAAAGAAACACAAATAGAGAACGGCGCTTGCTCTCTGACTAGGGTTAAAACTTGTAATCTATCATAGAAGATAATCTTTAAATCAAGATTTGAATAAGAATAGGGATTTTCTGCAGGTTAACAGGATTGTAGACACTTAGTTCCAGAGTCAGCCAACATCATCATCATCAAGTATTTATGTGAAACCATTTTATTTTTCTAGTTTCTGGGATTAAACCCAGGGCTCCGTGCATGCTAGGCAAGCACTCTGCCACTAAGCTACATTCCCAGTTCCAAACTTTGTACAGTAACACCATCAATACCAGTTAATACTCATAACTGATGTTAATTTGTAGAAAAAGAAAGCGCTGAGTGATGGAGAGCATTTGGAGTCTACAAATTCAGTGTCTTCTCTGAGCCCTGTGAAAGAACATGGTGTGCTGTTTGAATGCTCACCTGAAAACTGGACTGATCAGAAAAAGACTCCACCAGTCATGTCGTACTGGGTGGTAGGGTAAGTGTGTGGAAAGTGCATGAATGAGAAAATAGGGTCATAATTGGGGGGGGGGAAGCAGAGTTATCCCAAAACCTCGGCCTGGGGGTGTCATCTAGAGTTTTGATTTTTGTAATTGAGTTTTCCCCCCAATACCTCCCTTGTGTCTCTTCCAGTGGAGATAAGAGAAGATGATTGGGAGAGGGATTTAATCAAAGAACATCGATGTTGTGAAAGAAAGACATGGGGCCTGGAGGGGTAGGAAGGAAAATAAGAGGACAGCCCCCCATTCCTTACTCTTTCCCATTGCATCTTCTTTTATCTTCTCCTTTCTTCCCCTCTCCCCTTTTCTTCCTCACTTACACACACTCCTTCAAGACCCTTCTGTCTGTGTCACTCTGTCCACTGTGGGCCAGCCTCATTGCCACTGGGCAGCTGTTCCTGCGATCCTTCTGTGGATGGTACCCCGCTTTTACATCCATCAACACTGACAGGTTATCTTCCCGTAAAGAGCTTCTCTCTCCCACTGAAGCAGCACCCTGTCTTTCTCTGCACCACCCCCTTTACTGTTTTCCTGGGTTTGCCTAGAGACAAGAATGCCAGCCTCATGAAATCAGGATTCCTACTTGCCTTCCCCACTATTGATGTCTGTCTGTAGCTGACCTTGGCACTCAGTAGCAACTTGATAAAAGATGAAGGCATAGTAGATGGAGTTTTGTTGGGCAATCAGGGTGGACAAATGAGTAGTATGTTAAACCCAGAGGCAAAGAAAGCCCTCATGTCTAAGCCTTACATCTTGTAGAGGAAATCTGAAATACGTACATTCACAATGTGTTATAGATACAATATTGACATATATCTATGTATTTATATGTAAATATGAATATATATACATATATATGTATATATGTATGTATTGTATATATATGTATATATATATATATATGGTCTAATCTATTATATATAGATTAGACCATGCAACCATACTACAGGAGTCCTGAAGAAGAGAAATGTAGTGTTAGTCCAATTTTATCTGCAAATGAGTTGTCACTGTTACAATACAATGTTTTAACAATATAGCAATTTAAAATATAAGTGCCAATAGAATATTTAATGGCTACTGTGCTTAAAATGGTATGGCCAGTATTGCATAAATGGTAATAATAAATAGGTTTAATATTTAAGACTGAGGGGTATGGTAATAGGCATTGATTAAATAGGAGTTTCTACACTCTGAGACAGTAACATTAGTTAAGACATACATTATTTAAAAACTGTGCTGTATTCTGTTTTCTGTAGATTTAGGTTCATGAGGTTTTGGTGCAGTGGTGTTTTTTGTTGTTGTTTTTATTTTCAGTTTATTACTGATTCTCCCAAAACTGAAAGAAAACAAACAGAAGGGACTGTATCACCTTAGTATCTGAAATGACCATGTTCTTTTCTTTCTGCAGGCGGCTCTTTCTTAACCCAAAACCTCAGGAACTATATGTCTGTTTTCATGACTCAGTCTCAGAAATTGCCATTGAAATGGCATTTAAATTGTTCTTTGGGTTAACATTGTAGCTGTGTTTGTAAGATGTGAAGCAACACACAGATGGACCACAGGACATCGTCAGAATGACAGAAATCATCATACAGAGATAAGGCTCAGTATATTCACTATTCAGTATAGTACTTGTTAAATACTGAGATGCAATCCTATTGGGTTGGTACATCAGTTCATGTGTGGTATTATATAAGACTCTGAGCTGGTACTTGATCAAAATATAGAGACAAGATTGTTAATTTATTGCCATTTTGGTATACCTTGCTAATTTATTGAATAGTTTTAAATAATGTGAATTCTTTAATAAAAATTAATATAGATGGTTTTTTAGGGTTCATATTTTAATCGTTGTTTGCTTTCATAAAACCCAATATTGAATGACTGATACCTGGTGAAGAAGTCATGACTTGAAGAGATGGCAAGGTTCTGTAGCTGGTTAGTGCTGTGTTGTGAGCAAGCACTTGCATCAGTTAGACCTCAGAGTATGTGTAGACTAGTGACATTATTATTGCATTAGGATTTTGAAACTCCCCATTAAGAAAAATGTGTTGTTTGCTTATTGATCAGTATATACATTTATAAAACCTGTGTTCTAGTTTCTTAGAAAATCAAAAGCTTGTGCACTGATTTAAGTATTTTAGTAGATACCTCACTACAGAGGCAGAGGGAGAGGATGGCAGTTAAAGTTAATTTATATTTATTTGATTCCTTTTTTTTTTTTTTTTTTTTTTTTGATTTTTTGAGACAGGGTTTCTCTGTATTGCTCTGGCTGTCCTGGAACTCACTCTGTAGACCAGGCTGGCCTCGAACTCAGAAATCTGCCTGCCTCTGCCTCTGCCTCCGGAGTGCTGGGATTAAAGGCGTGCGCCACCTCTTTATTGTTTATTTGGATTAGGGTACACATTTGCAATCATCTGTAAACTCCCACTGCTTTCTTTCTGGTTCACATACATTTATGTCAGCTCTATCAAGTCATATTAAAGACACTGAAGTGGGGGCTTGGATCAATGGCTCAGAGGTCAGGAACAAGTACCTCATTGGCAGAGACCTGAGTTCAGCTCCCAGCACCCACATTAGGTAGCTCAAAAACCCCCTGTAACTCAAGGGAATCCTTTGGCTTTTGTCAGGTGCCCACACACACAATTAGAAAATAAAATCCTTTCTAAAACACTGGGGTTCGGGGTGGTGGTGGGGAACAGGCTAAAGCTATTGTATGTAACTTTTTCTATAAAATACTAATTTTTGTCTTACAAGTCAGCATCAATCTGTACTGGGTTTTTCCAAAAGAGAGGGATTGCTTTCCCCGACTGTGGCTAACGTGAGCTTCAGCAGTACAGAAAGCTGACAAGACAGATTTTCTTTGGCTGTGAGAATTTGGTGTGTTGAAAAGTATAGTAAATGCTAAATTTATTATTGCCATCTATCCAGGTGGACATCCCAGAGGCTCAATATTCCCCTACATTTTACAGTCCTGGGTAATGTCTCCTTCAGGGGTTATATATGTTGCAAGGCAAGCTATCTAAAGCCAATCTAACATTCATCCCTACATTTCCCCTCCCTCAAACACTAAGCCTCCAGCTTAAAAGTAGAAAACATACTAGTGCACCCCTGAGCCGTTCGGTCTTATAAAACTACTGCTGCCTTGGCCATCAGTGTAAGGTTCTCATCAAGGCATAGGTGACAGATACCAGCTGTTTACATCACCAGTGACTTCTGGGCCTTCATTGCAGCTTTCAAGTCAGATAAGAAAATTGTGCACCTTGAAATGTAGAGAACAGTTTGAAATATCTCCCCACGTAACTGAGTCAATTAGTTAAGACTCACTTCTGTCTTAGACGGCCCGTGGGCCGATATACGTGTTCCAGCTTTTCTAAAAGTGTACTTATTAAATGTCTCAAGTTTCTGGATATAGCCTCAAACCCCGAGCTGTTTCTAGTGCTGATCATTATGATGAATGTAGCTGTTGATGACCTCAGGTGTTCAGACAGAGCAAGCTAAGACTTGGAGTTTTAATAGAGGGAACTTTTTTCCATTTAAATTTTGATCTGTTCATGCTCTCTTCATGTCAGATAGCCATGTGCACACTATTCAAAATGAGGTGTGAAGGATAAACACAGCACAGATGTTAAAGATGGGCCACTGGCAGTGCAGTGCGTGTTCACCATAAGTCCATACTGAAGAGACACTGCATTTTTAAGGAAAGAATGTTGTCTTCCTTTTCATTTCCAAGTGAACATTGAAGGCAAACATAGCTGACCATGCCCGTAAATAAATTCAGACTCACATCTGAAAGCCAATCAGTCTGACTGTTGGACAGTAGAGTCCCTGTCTGTCTTGTTTTCAGGGAGAGGACAAAGTATCAAGTGCAGATCCCATAAGGATGGGCTTCAGAGAAACCTCCTTGAGTCAGGTTTTATTCACATCCTGGTAGTCGTGTTCTAAAGAACCTTACTGTATGAAAGTAAAATGCATGGTCTGTCTAACATGCTTAGAACTGTTATGTCTGGCTTGGTGACACATGCCTAGAATCCAGTGTTCAGGAAGCTGAGTCGGAGGGCAGGCTGGGTTCTATCTATAACAAACAATAAAACCACAAGTGCTTTCTTACTACTATCTCACGCTTCTTAGCCCCAAAGAAACTCTAGACTCTTGCTTTTTCTTTCTCTCTTACCTTTGTTTCTGTCTTGTCAGAGAACTGTACCTAGGAGGGTACGGTAGGCAGTGTCTCACTTTTTGTGCCAAGGGACTATAGATGATGATACATACCTAACAAAATGGTGATTCTAAAATAATCTCTTAAATATTTCTGACACAAATCGAAAAAAACCGTGAAACTAGTCTACTAAGTTTTGTCTGCTTTAACCATTGTTCGTTTCCATATGCTCTCCCTAAACCATGGTTGTCACACATTGTCAATTATGAAGCATAAGCTGTGGCAACCATTTATCATCATTAAGTTACCCAACCAATGATTTACCCAACCATTTATCATCATTAAGTTGCCACAGCTTGAGAACCAAAAGGGTACAATTAAATCATGCCTGTAACTGCATAACATGACAGCAATGATATGAGAAAATTACTTTGTAGTATAGTTTTGAGAATAAGGATTTATATTTTGGATTTTTTAAAAATGGTAAGTTCTGTTAAAACCTGAACCTACACACCAAACCGTATGAACTAATTTAATTATGAAGAGTTTTATTTCTGTATGTAATTAAAGCTATTTTTCTACATTATCCAGAGTTTTAAATAAAAATGTTTTGGAGGTTTGTTTGCAGTATTATATTTGCCTTTAAAAATGAAGTGTGTGTGTGTGTGTGTGTGTGTGTGTGTTCATGTGTGTGTGTTTGTGCTCACATGCCAGCACCATGGCCCTAGTGGCAAGGTACACATGAGGTCAATGCACAACTAGAGTTTGTTTCTTCCTACTCTCTGGATCCTGGGGATGGAACCATGTCATCACACTTGACAGTGCTCACCGTGACCCACTGAACCCTCTTGCTATCCTTCCGTTGCTGTTATATACACTTACCCAACCAATGATTCCTGAACTTCTACTCACTGCCAAACACTGCCAAGCACCGCAGATGCAGCCATGACTAGACTAACTAAGGCTTTCTGCCCTCACATAGTTTGTGTTCCCATGACAGAGGAAGACCACAAAAAAGATGAAGTATGTTGCTGAATGCTAAGAGAATTAGCAGGGAAGTAAATGAATGTGGTGAAGTTGGCAAACAGGGTTGCCCGGGAAGGGTTTCCTGAAGTGACCTCAGACCAAACTGAGAAAATATAACCATGCTGACTGATGAGGAGAGAGGAGGAAACAGCAGAGAGGCCCTTAGCCCGAGCACTTTTATATCATTGAAATCACTACAACTTCTTCCCTTCCATGAATCAGGAAATTGTCACTCAGCCAATCAGTCAGTTTCAGGTCCAAACTTTGAAAACTTGACCAAGCTCCCATAGGCAATGTTCCTAAGTGAGTATTTTCTTGTTGGTCGTGTCTCTGGATGCAGGTAAGTGGATGCAGATGATATCATAGAGGAATAAGCAACAATATTGCCAGCTGTTGGGTCAAATGTGAGTGTGGAGGGTAAGGCAGAGGAAGTAACATGGAAGAAGGCAGCAGACTCTGTGTTCTGTCCTCAGAGATTCCATGCCCCTGTGACCAAAGCTAGAGCCTCACCTTAGAAAGCCAGTCTACTCTCAGCCAACCTTTGGACTGAGCACAGGGTCCCCAATGGAGGAGCTAGAGAAAGGACCCAAGGAGCTGAAGGGGTTTGCAGCCCCATAGGAGGAACAACAATATGAACCAACCAGAACTCCCAGGGATTAAACCACCAACCAAAGAACACACATGGAGGGGCTCATGCATATGTAGCAGAGGATGGCCTTGTTGGTCATCAATGGGAGGAGAGGCCCTTGGTCCTGTGAAGGTTCTATGTCCCAGTGTAGGGGAATGACAGGACCAGGAAGCAGGAGTGGGTGGGTTGGTGAGCAGGGGGATGGGAGAGGGAATAGGGGGCTTTCAGAGGAGAAACTGGGAAAGGGGATAACATCTGAAATGTAAATAAAGAAAATATCTAATAAAAAAAATAAAATAAAATAAAATAAAATAAAGAAAGAAATTCAGTCTCACTCAGAGAGTAATTGAGAAATGCCTCTTTAAACTTTTGTTAGGTTCTTGTTGACGGCCATCATTTTGTAAAAGAGACTGAGACATTTCACCTTACAGATCTTGACAAATAAGCTGATCATTTCTGGAATTTGCAGTGGGCTTCACAAAGGATTTTGAAATCAATGTGATAAGACAAAATATAAGTCTATGGGTGATGATTAAAGCAGTTGCTTCAGGAAGATTAATCTAGACACATTATATGAAATAGAAAGACAGGTTGCAAACACTAGCAGAGTTGGTGAGTCACTGGGAAGGGTTAGATGGAGATACATAGAACCCAGGGAACTTGCCAACTGACATGAACAGGAATCAAAATGTTAACAAGATTCCTGGTCTACACTCCTGACCTAAACACCTTTTTACTAGACACAAAATTATAAAGGTTATAGCACATTTAAGATACCAATGGAAATTAGATCCTTTTGTTCAAAAAAGCCAAAACTCATCCAGCTCCCAAAACCGTGTGTCAAAGTTCTTGGTAGGTCATACCAATTGAAACATTATCAACTGAAAAATATCAAACATGCTTTAGAAAGCAATTAGAAATATGTATGTGCTGCTATAGTAGGATCTGGATGAAAAAAAAAAAAGCCAGATAGAAGAGAAAGAGACATTCTCAAGGTAGTTCCAAGAGAAGCTTGGCGTGTGGTATCAGCTTCTGAAGAGGCCTCAAATGGGGGTAAGGGCAGGCTTGCTGAGCTGAGCCCTTTCAGGGTTCCATGAAGTTAAAACTATTTTCTTAATGGTGTTGAGTGTTGTGTGGCTGTTTTTATTTTCGTTCTGCTCTAATGATACAGTGGGATGATTTTTTTTAGCTACATGTGTAATATTGCAGAAAACAAAAGCAATGGTGCTTAATCTAACTTTTGTCAAGTATTAATTTTTTTAAAAATGTAGAATACTGTTCTCTATCTACACACACACACACATTCTTTTAATTTTGGAAAATGTATTTTTAGACTTCCTACCTGATGGCCGGCTTCCATAGTGCAGGAAGATATTGTGCAATCTGCTTGGGGAGATGAAGCACTGACATTCTCACCCAGCTATGAACCCTGTGAGTTATAATGTCAACCTACAACGAAAGATGTGCCCACGGGTATAGTAGTGACTTCATAACCAACTGCTTTCTTGTTAGATTTGAGGCCCACTTCACAAGAAGCAACTGTGGCACCTGGTCAAGAACCCATGGCTGAGGGAGTCATAGGCCCTAGTTGGGGAACCTACTACTGTTGTTTTTGCTAAATGGAGTGTGTGTGTGTGTGTGTGTGTGTGTGTGTGTGTGTGTTTTCTTGAGACAGGGTTTCTCTGTGTAACTTTGGCTATCTTGGAACTTGCTCTGTAGACCAAGCTGGCCTTGAACTTATATATTGATCCACCAGCTTCTGCCTTCCCAAGTCTGAGATTAAAGGTGTGTGCTACCACTGCCTGATGCTAAATGGACATTTGAAAAACCGTTTTCAAAATACTCACATGTCTACCCATAGATCAGAGCTTCTTATAGCTGCAGATGGTGGTTAACACGGCACTAGTTCAGAACTGATCTGAGTGCTAAGAATGAGTGACAGTGAGGTACTTGGCCCTAAGTGAGATGTCTGTATCACCCGTCCAAGGTTCAGGGAACATGACAGATGAGGGGCAAGAGCATTAGAGCCAGAGGATAAGGAGTGTGCCTTAGTATCCACGCCTTCTGGACACAACTTACCACTGCATTTCATGAATCCACTGTAACCACAGTTACCTGCATTTGGACCGGTCATGCCAACATTGCCTCTTGGATTCTGGAATCAGCTTGTGAAGCCCCATCCTCCTCAAGAGGCAATGCTAGTTAAGAGATTCTCGGGGTGAGGAGGCCATTATCGGCAGAGGTATAGCCACTGAAAAGTAGTCCCCGCTCCTCCCACCCATGCTCACACAAACAGTCCTAAGAAAACGCAGTGGCATGCAGGTAGAGGAGTGGGGAGGGAAAAAGAGATGAAGGGAGGAAAGATGGCTGATGAGAAATGAATCTTAATCAGGTATGGTTCGGAGAAGTCACAGCAAGACTGGGACTATGACAAGCTTATTCCAAGCTATCAGATTTTTAAAAATATCCTTATCAAAAATAGAGTATAATGATGGTTGGCAGGATTGATACCGTGTTAGTAGCCAGGATACAATGATGTTTTCAGGTTATACAAGGTATAAAAAATTCATGTTTAAGACCAATTGTCCTGTCAAGCCTCTATATGCTTCACTGACTTCTGGGGAAAACAGAGAAACACAAGGTGGCCTGAATGTCTCACTGCCTTGAGGAATGCCTTAGTTTCTCCTGAAACATTGTCCCAAGAGCCAAAGACTTTAACCCGGAAAAGCCATGACACATGCCTCTCAAGGCAACTAGACCAGGCCAACTCCATAATTCCTTTCAATTAACCAGGGTGAACACGATTAAAATTCACTAACTATAGGAAACCATCAAAGAATAAATTTAAAAAAAAATAAAAGTACACTTTTAGCTATGCGCAGTGGCTCACACTCCAGAGGCAATGATGGGAATTTTGCTCTAAGTTGAAGGCCAGCCAGTCTGGAACTAACTAACAATCCTAACAATTTTTAAAAATGAAAATGATTCTAAATTTATTAATGTACTTTGCAGTCGACCTCTCATTGTTTTAACTGGTTACGTGTTCATTTTAAAAGATCTTTAATATACTTGTCAGCATATTTAACAATAACAAGAAAAAAGGTTTCTGTAGACTTTAATATGTTTTTAAGAGTAAGGTTCTGTGGAGGAAAAAACAAACAAACAAAAAAACCTTGGGAACTGCTCTTTTAGAAAGTCAATGGTTCTTTTTTGTTTGTTTGTTTAGTATTTTAATCATCCCCCCCCCCTTGGATGCTTGCTTTTTTTTTAAGTCAATGGTTCTTAAACCTGCAAACTAGAATTCCCCCAGAGGGAGCCCCAGGCATGGTGGTGTGTGCCCTTAATCATGTTAAAATTTAAATTTTTCTGCAATAGCCATTGCTACATAGAGAAACCCTGTCTCAAACAAAACAAACGTTCTCCAGAGAATTTAAATATTCCATAAAACCTAATTTAATGATTAGGACCTAGCTTAATACACCAATTTAAACAAACCAACACAACACGCGACTATCCTATCTCCCTTAAAAGTTTCGTCTCAATCTAGAATCACTATTCAATAGAAATTTCAGTTTAAATCAAATATAACAGAGGAGCATGCTAACTTCTGAGGAGGAGCCAACAAGTCCAGGGTGACTAGACAAACGGTTCCCTGTCTATTCTAAGCCATAGGCTCACGTAGCCCAGGCCAGTGTCTGCACCTGCCGGGATTAGAGGCGTGCAGCATCTGGCCAGAGTGTGCCTCCTGGTAAGTAAAGCAGGAGATAAATTAACTGTGGACTAAACAGCATTCAGTTAATCACCGGGTAGGTGTAGGCTGAAGGACCACCAGGCCAGCAGGAGCACTCCGCGCCCCCGCCCCTCTGCAAACGCTGCTGTGCACTGAATGAGCATGCGCAACACGTGTTATGGTCACATGCCCCACGCCAGGCGCCAAGGCCGTTGGGCGCGCCTGCGCAGCTCTTCTGCCCGTGCCGGATGCGCTTTTCTCCCAGCATCCTCAGCGCCCGCTTTCCCGCCAGCATAAAGCCGAAGCGGTTTTCCAGTTCTCCTCAGTATCGCTTGAGTGTTGGTGTGGCCTGCAGGTGTCCGGTTGCCCCGTCCTCTGTCCAACATGTCGAACGAATCCTCCAAGAAGCAGTCTTCAAAGAAGGCGCTGTTCGATCCTGTGTCTTTCTCCAAGGACCTGCTGGCCGGCGGGGTCGCGGCAGCAGTGTCGAAGACAGCTGTGGCGCCCATCGAGCGTGTGAAGCTGCTGCTGCAGGTGCAGGCGTCCTCCAAGCAGATAAGCCCTGAGGCGCGCTACAAGGGCATGATAGACTGCCTGGTGCGCATCCCTCGTGAGCAAGGTGCGTATGGCGCCGTGCTTGGCCTTAGCATCCAATACACGGGTGGGGGTGGGGGTGACACCGGAAAGGGTGAACCAAAGGAAAAGGGGGTCACCCAGAGGAGGTGACGTTGACAGGGTGGTCCAGAAGAAAGGGGGGCTTATGCAGAGAAAGGGTGGCCCGGAGAAACGGGGGTCACCAAAAGGAGGGAATCCTGCACAGAAGGTGACCACGTGAGGAGGTGATTTAGAGGAAGAGAATGACACAGCAGAAAGGGGGTTTCGCCCTTCTAGAGAAAGCCATTTAGGGGGCAGGGTGACGCTGAAGGCGTGATCCCGAGGACGAAAGGGGACTATCTTCTAAATCAGGGAGTCATCCAGAAAAGAGGTGACCCTGAAGAAGCGATCCTGAGGGAGTGGATTGACTTAGTAGAAAGGGGAGTCATTCAGATAAGGGGTAACCCAGGGAAAAGGGGTCATTCAAAGAGGGTCTCTCAACCAGGGGTGACACCAGAAGGGGTGGTGCAGAGGAATTGGGTGACTTAAGTGGAAAGGAGTGTGTTTTCTAGACAAGGGGTGATCAAGAGGAAATGGAAACCAGCCCAAGAAAAGGGAGTGACCCAAAAGAAGGGGAGAGGGCTCAACCAGAAACATGTGTTTAGTTAGGGTTCAAGTAGCTGCCAGCTTGTAGTCTAGCAGATGTTTCTGGTTTTTTTTTTTTTTTTTTTTTTTTTTTTTTTTTTGGTTTGTGGTGGTGGTGGTGGTGTTTTGGAGAATGTGCAGGGCCACCGTTTTTTGAGACAAACAACAGTGTAGCCCTTGCTAGCTGGAATTCTCTATGTAGACCGGGTGATACCGAACTTGAATTGACCTTCCAGCCTATTTTGAGAGTCATGGGATTACAAAACTGCTCCGTAACCTGCCAGAATTAAGTGTCTTGACCCATTCTAACATGGGTTCCCAAGGCCAGAAAGGCCTTAAGTGTAATTGTGTGCAGGTGAGACCCTAGCTGCTCTTTCCCTATAGGTCTGTTACATCAATATTTGTACTTTGAGTACTTGTGCCTGGCTCAGGTTGCATAGTACTATATGTTAAATATTCTAATGGATTGAATATTTCTTGAATTGGGAAGCTTCTAAGAAGTACAAATACAAATGCATTGGGACCTCTGAGTATTCTGATGCTTAATCAGGGAAAAGCTCTGCTTATTTTGGACAACCACTGATGACCAGGCCTTTCAATAAGGCAGTCTTCTCTACACAGAATGTAAGAATAATCATAGCAAATGGAATTTTAATATAAGTTCTAAAAACATTTATTAAAATGTACTTTGTGTGTCTTTATGTATGCATTCACATATGCCCTGCATGTATGTGAAGTGAGAGAAAAACTTGCGGGAGACAGTTCTTACCTTCCATTCTGAGTGTACTGGAGATAGAACTCAGGTCATGAGGCTTGGCAACAGGTACATTTACCTACTGAGCCATCTCATCAGCCCTAACATGATACTTTTATTTTTTTAACTAGATATTTTCTTTATTTACATTTCAAATGTTATGCCCTTTCCTAGTTTCCCCTCCAAAAATCCCCTATCCCACACCCACCCCCCACTCCCCAGCCCACCCACTCCCATTCCTGGTCCTGGCATTCCCCTATACTGGGGCCTAGAGCCTTTGCAGGACCAAGAGCCTCTCCTCCCATTGATGACCTACTAGGCCATCCTCTGCTACATATATAGCTAGAGCCAGAAGTTCCACCATGTGTTTTCTTTGATTGATGGTATAGCTCAAAGGAGCTCTGAGGGTACTGGTTAGTTCATATTGATGTTCCTTCTATGGGGCTCCAGTCCTGTTCAGCTTCCTGGGTATTTCTCTGGCTCCTTCATTGGGGACCTTGTGCTCCATCCAATGGATGACTGTGAGCATATACTTCTGTATTTGCCAGGCACTGGCAGAGCCTCACAGGAGACAGCTATATCAGGCTCCTGTCAGCAGGCTCTTGTTGACATCTGCCTAGTGTCTGGGTTTGGTGGTTGTTTATGGGGTGGATCCCCAAGTGGGGCAGTCTCTGGATGGTCATTCCTTCAGGCTCTGCTCTGAACTTTGTCTCTGTAACTCCTTTTGTTCTAAGGAGGGACAAAGTATCCACACTTTCTTTGGTCTTCCTTCTTCTTGAGTTTCATGTGTTTTGCAAATTGTATCGGGTATTCTAAGTTTCTGGGCTAATAGTCACTTCTCAGAGAGTGCATATCATGTGTGTTCTTTTTTGATTAGGTTACTTCACTCAGGATGATATCCTCCAGATACATCCATTTGCCCGAGAATTTCATAAATTCATTGTTTTTAATAGCTGAGTAGTACTACATTGTGTAAAACTACCACATTTTCTGTATCTATTCCTCTGTAGAGGGACATCTGAGTTCTTTCCAGCTTCTGGCTATTATAAATAAGGCTGCTATGAACATAGTGGAGCATGTGTCCTTATTACAAGTTGGAACATCTTCTGGGTATATGCCCAGGAGAGATATTGCTGGATCTTCTGGTAGTACTATGTCCAATTTTCTGAGGAACTGCCAAACTGATTTCCAGAGTGTTTGTATCAGCTTGCAATCCCACCAGCAATGGAGGAGTGTTCCTCTTTCTCCACATCCTTGCCAGCATCTGCTGTCACCTGAATTTTTGATCTTAGCCATTGCTGGTGTGAGGTGAAATCTCAGGGTTGTTTTGATTTGCATTTCCCTGATGATTAAGGATGTTAAACATTTTTCAGGTACTTCTCAGCCACTTGGTATCCCTCAGTTGAGAATTCTTTGTTTAGCTCTATATCCCATTTTTAAATAGGTTTATTTGATTTTCTGGAGTCCAGCTTCTTGAGTTCTTTGTATATATTGGGCATTAGTCCCCTATAGATTTAGGATTGGTAAAGATACTTTCCCAATCTGTTGGTGGCCTTTTTGTCTTATTGACAGTGTCTTTTGCCTTGTAGAAGCTTTGCAGTTTCATGAGGTCCCATTTGTCAATTCTTGATCTTACAGCACAAACCATTGCTGTTCTTTTCAGGAATTTTTCCCCTGTGCCCTTATCTTCGAGGCTTTTCCCCACTTTTCCCTCTATAAGTTTCAGTGTCTCTGGTTTTATGTGGAGTTTCTTGATCCACTTAGACTTGAGCTTTGTACAAGGAGATAAGAATGGATCAATTTGCATTCTTCTACATGATAACTGCCAGTTGTGCCAGCACCATTTGTTGAAAATGCTGTCTTTTTTCCACTGGATGGTTTTAGCTCCCTTGTCAAAGATCAAGTGACCATAGGTGTGTGGGTACATGATAATTTTAAAATCAAAGTTAAACAGAAAAAACCAACATTGAACAAAATACAAACAAATCATAGAATCAGTATTACTTTTTTTTTTTTTTTTAGCTTTTATGGGTTTGGGGTGTGGAATTTTTTATTAACATTGAAATGATTTGACAAAATAAACAGTGAAAGCCCTTCATGAACCGTTGCTGATAATGGTTCCTATATTAGCTAACGAGCTTATCAGAAGTCTTAACATCCATTAGTAATTTGGGTTCTATTGAAAACCCATGTAGAAACCTTAAAAAGAAAATAGATTTATTTGTTGTTTGTTCAGAACAAGAAATGAAGTGGCATCAACTTCAAAGTAGTCCTTTCTTTGCTGCTAGGTCTGTGGTAGAGTTTTCGTAAAATAAAGCAACAAAAAAAGTCTATCCAAGTGAGGCAGTGCTTAACCTAAAGTGCTAGGGAGCAGCCTGGACAGCATATGAGAGCCGGGCAGTGGTGGCGCATGCCTGTTCCAGCACTTGGGAGGCAGAGGCAGGAGGATTTCTGAGCTCGAGGCCAGCCTGGTCTACAGAGTGTGTTCAAGGACAGCCAGGGCTACACAGAGAAACACTGTCTCGAAAAACAAAAGCAAAAACAAAAAAGAAGAAAGAAGGAAGGAAGGAAGGAAGGAAGAAAATGGAGATTGAGGAAGATACTTTAGGTGGTAACAGCTATTCATAACTGTTGTGTAGAGTAGACCAGATTAAGGTTAGGACCTATCTCAACTGAATAGAATACCCATCTGCAGGGCTGGCAAGATAGCGCAGTGCTAAGAGCACCTGTTCTCTTGTAGAGGGCTCAGGTTTGGTTCTCAACACTCCACACAGGCATCTATAATTAGTTCCATGGGTCTGATACCATCTTCTGTCTTTGGTGGACACCAGGCATGCATATGATGCATATACATGAATACAAGCATAATACTCATATACAGAAAACAATGTTTTTCTGAAAAAATTTAGATGGAATCTTTACTGTGCATTGAACTGTCCTGGAATTCAATATGTAGATCAGGCTGGCTCCAAACTAAGAGATCTGCCTGTCTCTACTTCCTGGGTGCTGGGATTAAAGGCATGCACCACCACATCAGGCTTATAACTAAAAATTTAAAAATAGAATGCCTATATAGCAATTGGAACAGCATGATGATAAGTTCAAGGGCCTACCAAGGCAACATTTGGAGGCCTGTTTCAAAATAGGTGACCAGTCTTTATCTGCTTTAAATATTTAAGTGAAGTATTCAAGTCTGGCTGTGCTTTCCAAAGCTAATGTAATTGTATCTTAAGTATTTTTCAGATTTTTTTCTGAAACTTGAAATAATTGTGTTTTTTTTTTATTATTTTAAAGATATATCTCTTTAATCCCAGCACTTGGGAGGCAGAGGCAGGCGGATCTCTGAGTTCGAGGCCAGCCTGGTCTACAGAGTGAGTTCCAGGACAGCTGGGCTACACAGAGAAACCTTGTCTCAAAAAAACCAAAATATATATATATGTATATATATATATATATATATATACATATATATATATATATCTTGAAGTATGACTTTTGTAACATGAATTAATTTTTTGTTTTCCTGGTCCTCATTATCTTTACCTTCCAAGATGTAATCATAAGCAGAACCTGGATAAATTTTCTGTTCTTACATGTGAATCATTGTTACATGCATCAAGATATAGCCTGTGCTGAGAGATAATTCTCAGCAGGAAGAGGATTGCTACCTAGAGGCAGTTTTGAAACTTTATGGGGGAAATTTTATATGTACAGTTCAGAGGAATATACTTGTATGTCAAAATAGCATGAAAGGCAAGGAAGGGTCAGAAGGACTTCTACAAGTTCAAGGACCGCCTTCACTGCTGCATAGTAAAATCAGAAAGAAAGGCAAAATTAGTTATACCATTAATTACAAATTAATTCATTCAGGGTCTTGTGATGATTTAAAGATATTTTTGTCATGAAAATTTTCATTTGTATTCAGTATGTTAACGAAAGCTACGAGATTCTGTAAAAAAAAAATTTTTTTTTTGGTGAAATGAACATCTGGTGCAGAAATCATTATTACAGAATTCCAACAAGTAATTCATGATCTGAATTAGTCATTTCCAAAGTGATCATTAGTGTGTATATGAGCCGTGTAGTCATTCTAGCTACCTATTTTTGCTTCAGACAAGGTGTCCTCGGATTGACTGCCCAAGTCTGGTTGACTGATCTCAAGTTCCTGGATCCAGGTTCTCATGTCTGGGAAACAGAAACTTAGGCCTATCTCCCAAACTTCCAGTTTGCAGCTTGTCATGGAGTCATCCTGGCTCTAGCTAATTCAGTCCTCTCACCACAATCAAGCAAACTAACATATTCATCAGCATATATAATTAAATCATTTTGTATGTTTTCAGAATGTTTATGGTCTACTTTTTTAGGAAACTTGAAGTATATTCCAGTATTATTAACAATAGTCACCATCAGGTTCTCAGTTCTGGGACCCGCCCCCCATCCCAATGAAAGCTAGTTGTTTACTTTAACAAACTTTATATTTCTTTAAAGGGGGGAGGGGAGGCAGAGGCAGATCTCTGTGAGTTCAAGGCCACCCTGGTCTACAGAGCAAATTCAAGGACATTCAAGGTTACACAGAGAAACCCTGTCTTAAAAAAATAATATTTTTAAAAGTCCCCATACTTTGTGTTAGATATCCAAAACTCCCTCACCCCATATAACTAACGTCTTACTTTCCCCTGGTTATCCCCAAACACACCCCTGCCCAGTCTGTTGGAGCCACCATTCTACTGTCTGCTTATGTTAGATATTTTTAGATTCTACATATAAGTCATAATACGTGGCATTTTTCTTTTTGTGCCTTCCTATTTCACTTAGCATAATATCCTCACGTTAATAAATGTCGTTGGAAATGCTAGGACTATCTTTTAAGGAACAATGATTCTGTTGTGTATATATTCTTCTTCTTCTTCCTTTTTTTTAATCTGTGGTGGATGATTAGGCATCCTGTATATTGGCTATTGTGTATAGTGCTGTACATGGAAAGGCAGACATCTTCAGCATCCTAATTTTAGTTCCTCTGTATAAGTACTAAGTGGTGGGATTGTAGGCCCTATGGTACTTCTGCTTTTAGTTTTGCAGAGGATCCCATATATTATACAATGGTTCATCTTTTTCTCTACATACTTATAATACTTTTATCTTTTTGAAAGTAGCTAACAAATACAAAATAACTGTGACTTTAATTTGCATCCTCCTCATTTTCAAGTCTGGAATAAGTAAACATTTCATTTTATGAATTCACTGTTTTTTGAATGTTTGTTTTTAAAGACCTGATTTGGGGCATTTTCTAAATTTGGACTAGAGATACCCTATTCAAAAGTGCATAGTCAAACCACTTGGCACTTTGGAATCTCCTGAAAATAATCAAGACTGTGGAAGAGTTAACTGTCATACTCTAGAGGGGCTCTAGAATATAAGGATAACTTTAAGCACATGGTGATTGAGTCATGAAGGTTGGGCAGTACATGGAGAATTAAGGTGTGGAAATTATTTACTTCAACAGACCAGGAGAGACTACTTTGAAATAAAATGGACCAACTCCTCTTACCCCACCCAACAGTCCTCCTCTCTCCTTTTGGTAAATTCCAGCCCTCTTTCAACTTGGTTCCAGAACATAAAAAGAAGGAAGCATAGTGCCTGTTCCCCCCCTTTTCTTCTCATGGCTCTGTGTGTAAATCAGTAGGTGGATCTGTTTATTTGGTCTAGTGTACTCACAGATAACAGCTTTATTACTGTAGGAATTGGCATCAAGGTTCGGGGATGAGGCCAGAGGTTACTAGTGAGCTCTGCATTTTCCCCAATGAATGAATCTTGCTATATTTGTTTAGCTAATGACTTCTTTTGTTAAGTTCTTCAGATTTCCTGTTTAAAGTGAACAAATTGGGATAGGCTGCATAGTTAATGTTGCATTTTTTTTCCTTCAGTAGATTTGTTTTAGAAAATTCTTTACTAATGCAAAATGTATTTATGTGTTTAATTCTTTAGGATTTTTAAGTTATTGGCGTGGCAATTTGGCAAATGTTATTCGATACTTTCCAACACAAGCCTTAAACTTCGCTTTTAAGGACAAATACAAAGAACTTTTCATGTCTGGTGTTAATAAAGAAAAACAGGTAATTATGTTTCAATATGCCTAAAATTTTCTAAGAAACTATTGAATTTGTCTTTCCTATAAAATGTCTTATTTAGACTGAAGGTACTCTGGTAAAAACAATATAATAATTGTAAAAATAATAAAAATAGAACACAGTGTTGAAAGTTAGCATATATTAAGTAATAAAAAATATATAAAATTTGTATGTTATCTTCAACAAATTTCATGAAATCTCTTAGTTTCAGTAACTAGGGATCGCTTGTCTCAATGCATTATACCCCAGACTCAATGTTAAATGTAATTCATGTCTTATAATTACTGCTTTTTGTAAGCATAAAGGAGCCACCATTAGATGTATATTTCTTACCGCAGTGGGTTGCTTATTCCCTAAAGATGTGAATTGTTTTTCCTTTAAGAAAAAAATCAAGTGTTAGAGGAGTTGTTGGACTGTAGTTCAGTAGTATTTGCTTTGCATGTGTGGAACTCTGGGTTTAATCTCCAGCACAGAAGCAAAGACAAGAAAGAAGGTCAAGCCCAGAGAAAATTGTATAATAGAAGAGATAGCTTAGACAAAATATTTGCTGCAGAAGCAGGGTTTGAGTTTTAACTTCACAGTTCATATTTAAAGAGAATTGGAGCCCAGGGGTATGCCCTTGTAACCCTCATGCAGGCGAGGAATCTCATCCTCGGGGCTTACTGCAAGCCATGCCAGCCTAACCAGTGAGCTCCAGGGCAGTAAGAGAGCCTGGCTCAGACAGATAGCACCTGAGGAGTGACACCCAGAATTGCCCTTTGCTCTTCACATGAACAGACACACACATAGAGCAAACACAAAATATAGAAGGGCGTGGGAAGTTTAATAGTACAGTAAACTTTTTAATAATTAGGACTAAACTAAAAAGCACAGTAAATATGTAAGCCAGTCACCTCATTTGTAACTATCATACCAAAACAGAAACAGGATATATATTTAAAAAAGGAAACAAGGCAGGATCCTTGCTGGGCATGGGTCGGGGTAGAGGGAGCCTTCAACAGAATTCCAGTTCATGAAGTCCCGCAGCACATCAGAATGAAAAAAAACTGTTGATCATGACGAAATGGGATTCAGCCCAGAGTTCAAGGATAGTGCAGCTTAAAAGAAGTTTTAGGTGTGATATGTCACATCAACAGTATAAAGGACAAAACCCATGTATTTTGATCATCTCAATATCCCAATTTGAACAATGGGTAGAATCTTCAGAAAGAAAAGCATTGAGTAATTACTGGAATTACATTCCATGTTAATCCAAATGGACATGAAACAAAAAATACATGCCATTCCATCTGACACAGTACAGTTAATATTCTTCTCAAGTATATGTGGAAACTTTTTCAGAATAGGAGAATTCTTATGTTAAATAACAAAGCAAGTCTTAAGGAGACTGAAATATTAAATACCTTTGCTGACTGGAATGGAATGGCCTAAATATAAGAGGATGAAAGTGCAATATTGTAAAATCTTAAATTAGTAACATAATTGAAACGTCTATTGACTGTTAGCCTTCCTTGGGTTGTTTAGTTTCATGTTTAATGTAGTGTTGGATGAGTAGTTATATAAATTCAGGATCACTATTCTGCCTGAGCAGTCTGCCTCCCATTCTCCTTTTGCTTATATTTGCCTATCATATTTTTATAAGTTCTACATGCACTACATGAACTTTTTTGAATAGTAAAATAGATATTATCCACCCCAAGTCAGTAATCTGCCTTCTTTTTTATTCATGGAGGAAATAATAGATTTAGTAGAATTTAAGATTCAGGTTATAAGTCTTTATGTTATGTGTCATGTTTGGTTGACTGGTAACAAGTAGTAGAGCTTCACTTGAATTTGATCAGGCAGAAGGGATGATGCCTGGCACTTGGACTTGAGCAGATGGCCTCTCAAGGGACCAAACCACATACCTGCCCTTTCTCTCCAGGATCACCTCCTGTGGGAGTCTTCTTACCTCCTTTTCATGGGTGTGTTTTGTATAAGCAGTCTTCCTCAATACTGCTCCCCTATTTTAGGTAAATTATATGTTTGTAATATAAGGTTAATATCATATTGATCTTTAATGGCCTTTATGTCAGAGGATCTGTCAGCACCATCTGAAACACTATATGTGTATTTATGTACATATGTGATTTTCCTCCTGTCTGGAAACAAGTCTATCTCTTCTAGTTTTTAAAAACTCAGAAGTATCAAATATCAAAAAATGAATGTTTCCATTTCTACTCTTACTAATAAGTAAATAGACTCTCTAATGTCTTCTGTCTGATCCCTAAGAAAGTCCAGATCGCTCATGTTTTTCTGCCAGATTATCATGGGTCAGTTACCCCAGAGTTATCTGCAATCTCTCGATCCAATTATCTATCTGCCTGTAATTGTGTAACACAGTAGTACAGATGCATTTCACTTAAAAGGAGCCATGAGAGCTATAAAATAATCAGTAGCATTTGCTTATCTATTTCATTAAAACAACTATTTATTGAATATATGTCTCTGGGCAAAATCCCATGTCTTGTGCTGTGAAAAAGTAGATGACCTAAGAGCCTGGCATGCAGCCAAGGGGAACAATTGGTTGATAGATAAACTCAGATGTATCATCCATATAGCACTATCATTTAGCAGTTAAACAGATGAAGTGTAGTAGTAGATGTTGCCACATGAATCAACTTTAAAAGCATTATCAAATGAAAACAAAACTACCACAGATAATTCTGCATGTTGTGTTAGTTTGTTCATATGAAATCTCCACAATTGATGCTTTAGAGATAAAATAAGTTCCTAGAGCTCAAGAGTTAGGAAGGATGTAGACTGACTTATAAAGGATATAGGATTTCTTTGGAGGTGATAAAAATATTTTAAAAGTGTGATGATGGTTATTGAACTCTGAACCTAACTTGCTGAATTGTATTCAAGGAAAAGTTGTATGACGTGGGAATTGTAACTAAATTTATTAAATAAAAATAATCTTGGCCTCAAGAATGTAAGTATATATAAATAACTACATTTGAAAAATTTAAGTACAATATTAAAAGTCTGGTTACAGTGACACATTTTGGTTTGGTCCTTTAGTTCTCTGGCATAAAATGTTGATAGGAAGAGGCTATGACCATCAAGTTTACAGGTCCCGAGATGAGTTGCTTCATACAAGAAGTAGATGTTAGCCGGGTGTGGTGGCGCACGCCTTTAATCCCAGCACTCAGGAGGCAGAGGCAGGCGGATTTCTGAGTTCGAGGCCAGCCTGGTCTACAAAGTGAGTTCCAGGACAGCCAGGGCTGCACAGAGAAACCCTGTCTCAAAAAACCAAAAAAAAAAAAAAAAAAAAGAAGTTGATGTTAAAACATGAAACATCATGTTGTTCCAACTATAGGGTTGCAGATCCCTTTAGCTCCTTGGGTACTTTCTCTAGCTCCTCCATTGGGGGCCCTGTGATCCATCCAATAGCTGACTGTGAGCATCCACTTCTGTGTTTGCTAGGCCCCGGCATAGTCTCACAAGAGACAGCTATATTTGGGTCCTTTCAGCAAAATCTTGCTAGTGTATGCAATGGTGTCAGCGTTTGGAAGCTGATTATGGGATGGATCCCTGGATATGGCAGTCTCTAGATGGTCCATCCTTTCATCACAGCTCCAAACTTTGTCTCTGTAACTCCTTCCATGGGTGTTTTGTTCCCAATTCTAAGAAGGGGCATATTGTCCACACTTTGGTCTTCATTCTTCTTGAGTTTCATGCGTTTAGCAAATTGTATCTACCCAGTACCCCGGAGCTCTTGTCTCTAGCTGCATATGTATCGAAAGATGGCCTAGTCGGCCATCACTGGAAAGAGAGGCCCATTGGACTTGCAAACTTTAGATGCCCCAATATAGGGGAATGCCAGGGCCAAAAGAATGGGAATGGGTGGGTAGGGAAGTGGGGGGAGGTACGGGAGACTTTTGGGATAGCATTGGAAATGTAATTGAGGAAAATATGTAATAAAAAAATATTAAAAATTAAAAAAAAACATGAAACAACTGTCTACTAGGAAAGGATAAAGTTAGGAGTTTCAAACTGTCCAAGACTTAAAACTAACACTAGAAATACTAGCACTGAGTATAGCAGGAGACTGAATATGACTAGAATATTTCACTTTCATCTTATTGGTTACAAAGGCCTTCTGCCCTGCATTTTCCTTAACAGTTCCAGTTTAGATAATCAGTTCTTTTCCCATAAGCCCTTAATGCTGTCCTGGGCTCTTCTCAACATGGAAGTGGGGTGGGGGAGAATACATGGATATGAGGGAAATGTTTTGCATGTTGTTATAGATGTTTATAAGAGCAGTTTATAAATCTTGGGCTTTTTTAACCTTTGTGAAAATTAGTTCATTAGCTATTTGAACAGTTAGATTCTACAGTTTAATGCTTTTTAAATTTGTGTTTTAGTTCTGGAGATGGTTTCTAGCAAACCTGGCTTCTGGAGGGGCTGCTGGAGCAACATCCTTGTGTGTAGTATACCCACTAGATTTTGCCAGAACCCGATTAGGTGTTGATATTGGAAAAGGTACAGAGTTTTGTTGTTGCTGTTGTTGTTTGTTTTGTTTTGGTGAGGGCTGTTTTTCTTTTCTGAGACAGGATTTCTTTGTGTAGACCTAACTGTCCTGGAACTTACTCTGTAGATTAGGCTGGCCTAGAACTCAGAGATCTGCCTGCCTCTGCTTCCTGAGTTCTGGGATTAAACATTGTACTGAGTTTTTATAAGCATTAACTATTTCTTTGTACTTTGAATCATTTGTGTGCCAAAGTTGTTACCAAATACAAGTTTTTTGAGATTTAATTATGTGTATCTGTCTGTGTGAGTGAATGCCATGTTTGTAGAGGCCAGAAGTGAGTGTTGGAGTCTCTGGAATTTAAGTTGCAGGCACTTGTGACCCATCTAGCCTAAATGCTTGAAATTGAACTCATGTCCTCTGGAAGAACAGCAGACACCCTTGTATTAGAGTAACTAATTTTTCTTTCTCTTTAAAATTAGAGAAAATGGAAATGGAGATTTAACAGTAGTGAACACAAAGCTTGTTTGTAACTTTTTTTTTTAAATCATAGATCCTTCTGTATTTGTTGTTTATAGTGATTCTTTTTCTCTGGGTGACAAACAACTCTCACCCTGGAAATCGCCTTTGTTTCCTCCCAAGTATTTTTTCATAATTTCTGACAATTTGGATGAAATAGTTCGAGTCAAGCTGCCTAAATTACTTTTGTAAGAGATTAAAATTTTCAGGTAATTTCTTTTGAAATACTTTTTGAAACCTTCCTTGGATGAATGGGAAGATTATTTGTGTCCTTTAATTAGAAATTTTATCATTTGAATCTTTAAAATGTTTAATTACTTTGACTAAAATGTTTGATATAAATGTTACCTAATAGTTTTCAATGCTTTATTTTAGGTCCTGAGCAGCGGCAGTTCACAGGTTTGGGTGACTGCATTATGAAAATAGCCAAGTCAGATGGACTGATTGGTCTATACCAAGGGTTTGGTGTCTCTGTTCAGGGTATCATTGTTTACCGAGCCTCTTATTTTGGAGCTTATGACACCGTTAAGGTAATTGAGTGACTTTAAGTGGGTCTAATAAACACATGGTTTGTTCTTTTTACTCTAATCAGTGTATTCTAATATATAATTAAATACATAAAACAAAATGAATGATAAAATAGGAGAAAAGAAGCTGGGCATGGTGGCGCATGCCTTTAATCCCAGCACTTGGGAGGCAGAGGCAGGCAGATTTCTGAGTTCAAGGCCAGCCTGATCTACAGAGTGAGTTCCAGGACAGCCAGGGCTACACAGAGAAACCCTGTCTTGAAAAAAGAAAAATAGGAGAAAAGAAATTTTATTAATCCATCAGTGTCATAATTAGTTAAGTTATAACTATTATGACTGATTGTACATGATACTTTTGTCAACAATGAAGCATTTAAGGTTTTTGCATCATATACAGGATGTTGCAGAAAGTGTCCTCGTTTGACCTCCATATCTTTAGCAGAAAAAAAGAGACATGTTCTAACTTTTTCTGATTTATGTTAATTTTATTATCACTTTATATGCAGATAATCAGTGTAGGAACTAGGGAAGGGCTAATTAAATGAGGCTTGGTTTATGCACTGGCTGCTGTTGGATTCTGTGTGGAACTTTCCAGGTTCCTTTGTAGTTTGCCTTTTGAGTTCAGACTTTAATAGCACTTTTTAATGGAGGAAAAAGACAGATTATAATAATGGCTGCCACTTTGAACTGTTACTTAGTTCTAGAAACCTTATTAAGTGTTCTACAATTTCATGATCCTAACAATTGCTAAGAAACATATTCATTAAATGACAAGCAAACATCTTTGCTCTTAGTCACTGTAGCATGTGACTCTGGAAGCCAGATCCAGGGCCTCTGCTTGAGAGCCAGGCACCACTGACCTTCTTTCTCAGCTGCAGATGTTCGTTTTTGTTCTTACTGCATGTTAAATATTTCATCTTTTATATAAGTATAAAACTCTTTTAATTAAGAATTTAATATAACTTTGGAAAATTAGATTATTGCTTACTTGATGTATTTTTCTCCTAGGGCTTATTGCCAAAGCCAAAGGAAACCCCATTTCTTGTCTCTTTTATCATTGCTCAAATCGTGACTACCTGTTCTGGAATACTCTCCTATCCCTTTGACACAGTTAGAAGACGTATGATGATGCAGGTAATGTATTTGTAAGTTTAACTGACTCAGTCTGTACCTTACAAACACAAATGTGATGTTTTTGAGTTTCAGAGACCTTTTAGCTGAAGGTTAGTTTGATTCTTACTGTAAAAGAGTCAGCAGCCAGCAAAGCTTCCTTTCTGGTGTGAAAACAAAACTGCCTTTCCACTCCTTAATTCCCGGGAGTGTGGATGGGATGATAGAGACTAGATGAATTTATTCATCTTTTTACATTTTTGGAATAATTTATTATTTGACGTGTATGGATGTTTTGCTTTTGTGTATGTCTATGTGTGCACCACCTGTGTGCCCAAGGTAGATAGGAGAGGGCATTTGATACTGAGGAACTCAATTTACACGTAACTGTGAGCTACCATGTGAGTTCTGGAAATCAAACTTAGGTCCTCTGAAAGATCAGCAACTGTTCTAAGCAGGGAGGAATCTCTTCAGCTTCAAGTGTATCCATCTTAACTGAAATAATACCTTAAGCAAAGTAAACTCAGTTATAGGCTATTAGCAAAACAATTTCCTCTTTGCTATATTTTGATAAAAAGTATGTAATTTTGAACTCCAAGGTTTAAAAAGTATTTAAAATATCCCATGTTCCAAGGCCGGGCGTGGTGGTGCACGCCTTTAATCCCAGCACTCGGGAGGCAGAGGCAGGCGGATTTCTGAGTTCGAGGCCAGCCTGGTCTACAAAGTGAGTGCCAGGACAGCCAGGGCCAAACAGAGAAACCCTGTCTCAAAACAAACAAACAAACAAACAAAAATGTCCCATGTTCCAAACATAAATGTGTAAATTTTATATATTCCATCTCTTTCATGTTACATTCATTTCTTCACTAAACATTTGAATGCTTAATCTACACCAATTTGTGGTGATACAGAAAGTCCAAAACCTATACCCAAGCTCATAGTGCAGTATTGAAGGAACACAATTAAGGACTAAAAAGTGTGCAGAAAATCAAGGAATGCACACTGTCTAAGGTGATCAGATGAAGCTCCCCAAAATAAAAGCCTGGGGAAACACTGAGGGCAAACCATGGCATATGCAGCTGTCCTTGTGACAGTGACTTTGACACTTACATTTCTGAGGCAGTAATTCTGTAGTTCTAAGTTCGTTTCCCTGGAAATGTTTTTGATAGACTTACTTTTCTGCTTTCTGAGTTTTAAAAATAATTATCATGAAGTTTGTGTTGTATGTTACTCTAAGTCTTTACTCCTCTTTGTCCATATTCTCCTTGACAGTCTAACAATTTTGAGCCATTCTTCTCTGACACATGCCTTAGAGAGAATTCCCCAAGTGTTTCAAAGATTTAACTATGATTTAAACTCTTCATGTTTTATTTTCATTATCTTTTAACTGAAAAATATCTTTGTGTGTTCGTGTTTGTATAGTCTTGTGTGTGTGTGTGTGTGTGTGCTACTACTGTCACACACACACACACGAATTATTGTGAAGGTCATAGGACAACCTCAGGTGTCAGACCTTACTTTGTACCTTGCTTAACCAGGGTATCTGGTTTACCTGCTAGTACCAGGTTAGCTGATCCTTACGCTTCCAGAAAACTCTAGTCCCCATCTCCCATCTCACTGTAGGAGCAATAGGACTACAGGTATGCCCTAAGACTTCAGGTTTCAAGTGGATTTGGGGGATCTGAAATCAAGCCCTGAGCCATCACCCCGTCATATACCCTGATGTTTGTTTTCTACATCTTTTATGACTTATGCTTATGTACTTATCCCTACTTGTGTGTGTGTGTGGGGGGGGGGGGTAATTGGATTTTGGGTTTTTCAAGACCTCAGATCCGCCTCTGCAAGTGCTGGAATTAATGGCTTGCACCACCACCATGCAGCTTTTCCTACTTTTTAATGTTTATGTTATTTAAAAACCTTTTAAAGCTCATCAGGCTCCTCCTAATGTTAATTATCCAGATTTAATTTAGAGAGTCTTGCTGTTCTTTAGTTTTCCAAGTTTTCTTTAAAAATAAAAAATTTCCTAATCTCTAAACATACATATTTTCCTAGTGTTAATTTTGTTCTGAGTCTTTTAGTTAATTGACATGTGGTAAGATTAAGCTATGATTTATGTCATGTCATCCTGTAACATTTGTCAAATGATGTATGGTCAGTTTTCAAGTGATTGTGAAAAGTGTGAAAATTTTTCACTCCCTTGGTACAGTATTAACTATATTCTCAGTAACTCAACATAGTATTAGTTTTCATCTATAGTACTGATGTCCTAAAATGTCCTAAAAGATAATAAACTAATAGAAAATTATTTGTCATTTTAACTTAGAGTGGGGAATCTGATCGGCAATATAAAGGAACCTTAGACTGCTTTCTGAAAATCTACCGTCATGAAGGAGTTCCTGCCTTCTTCCGTGGTGCCTTCTCCAACATCCTTCGTGGTACAGGGGGTGCTTTGGTCTTGGTGTTATATGATAAAATCAAAGAGTTCCTCAACATTGATGTTGGAGGTAGTTCATCAGGAGATTAAATTGAGAAATGCATATTTCTAATGTAAACAACATGAAAATTACATAGCTGCCATTTTTATATATTTTGATAGTGTGTTACTACTGTCAGTGTCTCTTACAGTATTTGTTCTGCAATAAAGAAAAGATTTTTTCAAGATTTTAGTATTAAAAGTCAGTACAAAAATTTTTTTTCACTTAGACCCAGAATCATATATTAAGGCATTTTATTATAGGTAGTGTATGTTACTTCTGTTAAAAAATTCTTAACACTTGTAATGACCACCATATAATGTGAGATATGAGGAAGTGTCTTTAAATTTCAGTTTGCTTAGTACAACAGTAATCCCATCTTTTAGAAATTGTATTGTATGACCAATAGTTGAAAAGTTGATAATGACTTAGTGACACTATCAAACTATTTGAAAAGTATAGGTTGGGCTATTTGTTAATGTTTAGTCTTGCTAGTGTATATAAATCTTTGAACAAGAAATCTCTGGACATTAGATTTTGTATTCTGTATCAATAATAAAGCAAGTTCAAAACTATTGTAATGAGCCTTTTTTCCGCAGCTCTCATGCAGGACACACACAGACACACACACTAACTTTACCTATAAGCACACCATAGAACATTTTTATTGAAGTGGAGCTGGCTTACAGTTAGCCAACAAAAGATGTCTTCAAGCTGAATATGGTAGAATGTGCACATAATCCTAGCACTGTAGGAGACTGAAGCAGGCGGATCCAGAGTTCAAGCCAGTCTGCCTTCCTAGAGACACCCTGTCTCAAAACAAACATTTCCCTAAGAAGGGGTAAATGTTATTTTCAAGGTTTTTTTTTTTTTTTTTTTTTTGGTTTTTTGAGACAGGGTTTCTCTGTGTAGCCCTGGCTGTCCTGGAACTCACTTTGTAGACCAGGCTGGCCTCGAACTCAGAAATCCGCCTGCCTCTGCCTCCTGAGTGCTGGGATTAAAGGCGTGCGCCACCACGCCCGGCTATTTTCAAGGTTTTGTAGGAGATTCTCATTTTTTTTTTCCAGAGATGTGAAACCAAGTACATTCAAAATACGCAAGATTTTCCAGTTTGGTGGGTAAAAAAAATGTTAAGTCAGTAGAGAAAAACTACTTTATGGAATTTTGTGAGGCTACAAGTTGGCCTAATGAAGTAGAACATTTTCCTGTTGCTTGGGCTAGATATATTTCAATGACAATTATTTAAAATAAATGGTATTACTCAAAGGAAAAAAAATAACTTAGCATAGTTTCTTGTAGTAGTCAATGTAACAGAAGTCAGAAACAAAAGGGAAATACTTTCTTTCAGAAGAAAGATATAACAAAAAATATTACTTGTAATAGTTTCCCACATAAAGATGAACTAGATTATTACTACTTCTGGAGTCATGCTTAGAAAAAAGTAATTTTGAAAGTTCTAAATGGCACAAGTAAAGGCCAAAGAAACTACATTACTAGACTCCAGTCAAGGTATAGTCAAGAAAGAAAAGTTAGATACTTAGCATCCTAGGCAGAGCTGAACCCTGTATGACACTAAACCATTAATCATAGATCAGTTACAGTGAACAAAACAATGTAGACTTCACAGGGAAATAATTGTTGATATCAAGACAGATGTTGGGAAAGCACAGCAAAAATGTGCTTAAGGTGGATACCAAATTGTCTGTGCTGAATTTTACAGCCTTGTTTCATAAGTTTCTCTACATTCTTTTTCTAAAACTTTTAGAAGTTAGAGCAACTTTCCCCCCCTAGGATATTTAAGTCAATATGCAGACTAAAATTAAACAGTGAATTTAAACTAAGATATGTATAGTTTTTGTTCATGTGTATTTAAGTGAATGGGACTTAGCAAAGTGCAATTTATTCAAGTGTTATTGAACCCGATATAGTAGTATATGGATATATATATTTTCAATCAGTTCTATAAAATAGAACTGTGGGAGGCAGGTTTTTTTTAACTGTTTGAGAATTTCATACATGAATATAATATATTTGATCAAATGCACTCCCCTCCAGTTTCTCCTCTATCCATATCAGGACTATTTCTTACCAACTTTTCGTATAAGTGTTTTAAACCCAGAGTCCATTTAGTGAGCATGGATGTAGGACAGTCGGATGGAATATGGGGGTAGCCTCCCAGGCTGCATCTGTGAAGAAACTGATTCTCCAGCAGCCATCCCCTGTCCATGCTTGGATTCTGAATGGCTTAATCTTGTGCATTTAATCACAACTATGACAAATCTGGCAAATACCATTTCTGATGCAGACATCTACCTCTAACTCATTCAGTCTCTCTAAGACTCCTTTTCTACTATGATTTCTGAACTGCTGGGCTGTGAGATAGATGATGGATGGATGGATGGATAGATAATAGACAGACACCTTCACATATTGACCAATTGTAGTTTTCTATCAATTGCCCCCTTCTGTAAAAGAAGCCTCTCTGAAAAGGGTCAAGAGAAACACTCATCTGTAGATCTAGATAGGAACTGAGCAGCAGTTTATCATCATCATTTAGCTGAATAGTAGTATAAGGTTTTCCCACCAGGCCTGTGACCTAGCCAGCAACAGGTTTTTGTCCCAGGTAAAGATATAAGGCATGAGTTCTGCCTTGTGAAGCTAGCTTTAAATCCAGTCAGAAAGTGGTTACTCCCCGTTTCCTTGAAATCCATTCCACCATTGCTTCCATTTGTGGGAATTCCAATTTAGATACACATACATGAAGATTCAAATCTTGGGTCCATATATGAGAGAGAACACATGGTATTTGTCTTTCTATGTCTGGGTTACCTCACTCTGAATGATTATTTCTAGCACCATCCATATCTTCAAATTCCACAATTTTATTTTTCATACACCAGAATAATATTCCATTTTTTATATGTAGCACATTTCCATTATCCATTTACCAGCTGATGAACATCTGGGTGGTTTCCGTTTCTTGGCTGTTGTGACTGCATCAGCAATGAGCACGGGTGAACAAGCGTCTTCAGAGGATGGAGTTCTTCGGGAATAGGAATGGTATAGGTAGAGCTTGTGGTCGCAGATCGAGTTCCAGGTTTTGAAGAACCTCAGCCTTGATTTCCATAGTGGCTCTACATCTCTCAGCAGTGAATAAGTGCCCCCTTCTTCCACACTGGCATTTTTTGTCTTTTTTTTTTTTTTTTAATCTTGGCACTTCTGATTGAAGCTAAAACGCCAAATCTTTTTTAAACTTTTTATTCTTTGAGTTTCACATCAGGCACCCCAGTCTCATTTATCTCATTACTTCATATCCACCCTTTGTGCTTGCAGCCTACCTCCAAATGAAAAACAAACAAACAAACCCCAAAACATAGGGAACATCCCATCATGGAAGCTATAATATGTCCCGGTGTGTCCCACACATCTTCACTCCCAAATGTTCATTGCAATGAGTCATTGGTCTGGTTTGAGATCTCTGGCTTCTGTAACATTATCAATATTGAATCTTCATCGGGACTTCTCCTGGTTATCCTGGTTTTGCCCTGGGTCTTGGAGATCCTACAGCTTTGGATCAACAGGACTGTCATATGTCCTAACCATTTTCAGATGGTGAGATTTTGGGGTGGGCCGACTCAGAGCCCTGGATCTGTGCCTGGGTGGTAGCTGAGCTGGTCAGCATACTTGCTCTCCTATAAGTACCACCAGGGTGAGTTCTCCAGCAGTGCCTCAGCTAGGCTACCCGCCACTCAGTTCTCCTCTCATGTCCTCAGGGCTGGCTCACCTGCACCCAGGCCCCAACGCCAGCTCCACTGTACTGCCCAGTCCAGGTAAGGGCCTACTCTCCCAAGTGCTGCAGCCTGTGAGGAGCTGGGCCAGTGCTCCTGCTCTCATGAGCCTGAGCCCTGCTCTCCTAACTGTCCAAATGGTGATGGTAGGGAGTGAGGGGGCACATCACCCCTGCATCCACACCACATCACAGCTGACAAGTGGCAGGGTCAGCTCTCCCTTGCTCTTACCCTTGGGGCTGGCTCACCTGTGCCCCCTAGACTAGGGCCAACCCTACTGTGCTGCCCACTCTCCTGAGTGCCGCAGGCAAGGGGCACAGCTAGCTCTTCTGCTCTCAGGACCCCAGGGCCAGATCTTCCTACTGCCATAGGTGGTAAGGAGTAATGGGGGAAGGCATCACATACACCCTACCACCACCTCGTGGCAGAAGAGTGGCAGGGCCAGCTCTCCCACTCAGGGCTGGCTTGCCTACATCCCCACCACCTAGGGTCAGCTTTACAGTGCTGTCTAGGTGAGGTGCAGAGTCACACAAGTGCTAAAGCTGGTGAGCGACAAAGCTAGCTCATGACCTTGTGGGCAGCTTTTCCATCTGTCGGAGGTAGCAGGGGGCATCACTTCTGCTGTGTCACCCCATGCCAGATGAGTGGTAGGGTCAAATCTCCCACACTCCTGCCCTCAGAGCCAGTTCACTCACACACTTGCCACAATGGCCAGCTCCACTGTGCTGCCTGATCAAGGTCCTGCTCTCCTGAGTGCTGGTGAGAGATGGGGCCATCTCTCCAGAATGCCACATCTATGAGGGGCAGCATCAGTTCTGCACATCCACGTGATCCCCTGTGGCTGCCACAACCAGGACATCCCCATGTTCTCTAGTGGTAACATGAGCCAGACATCAACATGGAACCCTGCCACTGTGTAGCCACAGAACCAGACATGGTCCTCAGTCACCTCAGACTGGGACCTCACCAGGGCCTTAGGTGGCAGAGCTGGCCATTTACAACAGGCTACTCCTCTCCACCCTTGAGTCTCCAGTTTCCTCTCTTAAAAATGCTCAAGCTGCCCCACCTCTCCTTCTCTCCCATCTGTATGCCACATACTCATACATTGCAGTGGCTCCTGCCGCAGGCTGGCCATGGCTGGCAGGTCCCTGGGTGACATCCTCTATCCATGCTGTGTGACATAGTAATAAACAGGTGTCAATAGCCCATCTGTGTCATGCTCCAGAGGGCAGGTCTGTGGGTAGCATGGTGGCCTACAGTCTGTGTCTGTCTTCCTTCTCCCATGCTGTGCTATGTGGATTTGATTTGACTTAAATTGATTTTTATGACTCCTAGGCATAAAACAGCTTTGGCCACCAAACCCAGGCATCAAGCTAGGATGAACAAAGGACTGCCAATCTGCCATGTCCCTGACCGATATAAGAACACCAACTACCACCAACAAAGTATTTTTTTGCACTTGCCAGGGAGGTTCAAAAATAATTTTAACTTACATTTCCCTAATGATTAAAGATATTAAACATTTGAAAAAATATTTCACAGCCATTTGTATTTCTTCTTTTGAGAACTCTGTTTAATACCATACTCTAAATTTTAATTTGGTTGTTTCCTTCATATTTAGTTGGAGGGTTTTTTTTTTTAGTTCATTTTTTGTTTGTTTGTTTTTGTTTTGTATTGTTTTTTGTTGGGTTTTTGTTTGTTTGTTTTTTCAGTTCTTTGTGTATTCTAGACCCCACCCCTCTGTCAGATGTATAATTGGTAAAGATTTTTTTCCCCATTCTGAAGATACTCTTCATTTGAATGTTTACATTCTTTGCTGTCCAGATGCTTTGTCCTGTAATGAGGTGTCCTGTTTGTCCGTTGATGGTCTTAATTCGCCTCTTCTACCAGGATCCTGTTCAGAATGTCTTTTCCTGTACTTATAACCTACTTTCTCCTCTGTCAGATTTGGAGTATCAGGTTTTATTTCCAGGTCCTGGATCCATTTGGAGTTGAGTGTTTTTCCAAGGCGAGAAAAAAATGGATCTGTTTAATTCTTCTACTTGTAGATATCCAGTTTAACAAGCATCGTTTGGTGAAGATGCTATCTTTTCCCCAATGTGTGTTTTTTGGACTTAAAAATGAGATGGCTGTAGGAGTGAAGGCTTATATCTTGGTCCTCAATTGTATCCCAGTGTGCCTGTTTTTATGCCAGTGCCATGCTGATTTTATCACTGTAGCTCTGTAATATATCTTGAAATCAAGGATGATGATTCCCCTAGCGTGTTTTTATTGTTCAGAACTTGTTTTTTGTTGTTGTTGTTGTTGTTTGTTTGCTTGCTTTTTATTTGTTTTTTTGTGTTTTGCTTTGTTTTGTTTTTGCTGTCCTAGGTCTTTAGTGTTTCCATATGAATTGTGAGCTTATTTTTTTTTCAATTTCTGTGAAGAATTGCATTGGAATTTTGGTGGGGATTGTACTGGTTCTAAGATCATACTTTTTAGCTACTTTTATCTACCACCCTAGTCCCCTCCAGCCCTCCAACACTAGGTGGGAGAGAAAGAAGGTTAGGGGGGTAAGGGGTCTAGACCTTTATAGGCTGCTTCCTGCTGGTTAGGGGAATTGGGTCCCTTGGGGGAAGTCCAGACTTCATCCTCAGGATATCTCCCCTTTCTTCTTCTTGTCACTTTGCTTATGACCACTTGACAAACCATAACAGCAGTGGTGGCAGCAGCCGGGGAGGCCATTGCCACTGTCTCTCTTGAGGCTTTGGAATTTTTATATCCTCTCCAGAGTCCCCAGAGTTCCAAGTGCAAATTATCTTCAGCTGGCAGAATCATGCCCCTGCCAAAGCAAGCGACAAAAAAATCAGAGTTGGCTGCTATCTGAAGCAGCCCCATATCCTGCACCTGGGATTAAAACAAAAACGTTCACATAGGATAGCTGGGTTTTTGTTTTTGGGGTTTTTTTTGTTTGTTTGTTTTTTGTTTTTTAAGAAACCAAAATTCTCACTACAGGTTCTGTGGCTTCTTTTGATAAGATGGCCATTTTCACAATATTGAGTCTGCCAATCCACAAACAAGATGTGCCTTTGAGTCTTATACTTCCTTCTGTTTCTTTCTCCGGTGCCTTGAAGTTTTCATTGTACACAATTTTTGCTTCTCGGTTAGATTTGTTCTACAGTATTTTTTGAGATAGTTGTGACTGGATTGTTTTCCTGATTTCTTTCTCACTGAGCTTGTTCTTGGTGTATAAGGTGACTACTGATTTTTGTGTTAATTTTGTACCCCGCTACTTCATTGAATGTGTTTATCAGTTGTGGAAGTTTTCTTGTAGTGATACCACCTGCAGGTAGGGATATTTTAACTTCCTTTCTTAGTTATATTTCCTTAATCTCCTCTCATCTTGCTGCTCTACATAGGAGTTCAGGCTCTGAGGCTAGAGTAATGGCTCAGTGGTTTGGAGTGCTGGCTGCTCTATAACCAGCATCCACATGGTGGCTCACAACCATCTGTAACTCCAGTTCTGGGCATCCAATGCTTTTGTCAGACCTCTCTGAGCAAGCAGGGGTGCACATGCAGCCAAATCACTGGTACACATAAAATAATACAGTTTTTTTTAAGACTTCATGTATTAAATCTAGTAAGTCAGAAAGGAGGAGACATCTTTGTCTTGTTCCTGATTTTAGCAGAAATGCTTAGAGCGTTTCTCTGGGGTTGTTGCATGTTGTTTCATTGTGGTGAGATCTCATACTTATATGTCACTTGTATGCCTTAATTCTACAGAACTTTTATCATGAAGTGGTGATGGATTATCAATAAAGGCCTTGCCTGCATCTAATGAGATGATCATGTGGTTTCTTTTTGGTTATATTAGTGTAGTGGATTATAATTATTGATGTATGTTGAACCATCCTTGCATCTGTGAGATAAAACCAGCTTGATTGTGATGGATATGTTCTAAAATTCAGTTTGAAAGTATTTTCAACTCCTGTGTGATAAACACAGGGAGAGTTGACCTATAAGTCTGTGTTTTAGTTGGGTTTTATCTGGCTTTTGATATGGTTCATATTACCTTTGTAAAAAGAACTTGAAAGTGTTCCTGCCTTTTCTTACAGAATAATTTGAGGAGTGTTAATGTTAGTTTTCTTGGAATAACTGGTATAATTCTCTGTTAAATATATCTAGCCTGGGCTTTTTTGAGTTGGGAGATTTCAAAGTGTTAATTATTTTCTATTTTGTATATTGTTTATTGTTATATGTCTGTTAAAATTATTAGTTGTCTTTGCTTAACTTTGCTATGTCATATGTATCTAAGAATTCATCTAAGATATTTTGGTTTATTGGAATATGATTTTTTGTTTGTTTGTTTTTTAGATAGGGTTTTCTCAGCATAGCCCTGGCTGTCCTAAAACTTGCTCTGTAGACTGGACTGGCCTTTAGCTCAGAGATCTGCCTGCCTCTGCCTCCTGAGTTTAAAGACATGCATGAACATGCCTCTCCACAGGATATAACATTTTTTAATCTTTTGTGATTATCTGAATTTCTTCAGTCTCTGTTGTAATATGTCCCCTCTCAGCGTGTACTTGTATTAGAGTGTGTGCTCACTCTGTCTTTCTCTTTCTTCCTCTATCTGTATCACTCCATCTCCCTCCCTCTTCCCTTTGTACCTTGGCGTCCTCTTTCTCCCTTCCTCCTTCCTTCTTCCTCATCCTCAGATAATTTGGCTAAAGGTTTGTCAATCTGGTTAATCTTTCAGACAACCCATTCTTTCTTTCATTGATTGTGGGGTTTGTTTCTATTTCATTAATTTTGCCTCTAATTTTTGATTCTCTCCCATCTGCTTTGGAGGTTGTTTGCCCTTGTTTCTCTAGGGCCTCCAGGTTCCTTACTGTTACTTTGGGATGGCTCAGACTTTTTGGTGTGGCCACTTAGCACTATAAATATTAGGACTGACTTCATTGCTCCTCATAGCTTTTGGTCTACTGTGTTCTGTTCCATTCAATTCTAGAATTTTACATTTTTTTTCCGTCTTGATTTCACTGGTGACCCATTTATTCTTCAATAGTGAATGGAGTCTAAATGAGTTTGTGTTGTGCACTCTCCAGTTTCCCTGGCTGCTGACATCTAGCTTTTAATCTGCTGTGTTCAGGTAGAATGCTGGGTGTTATTTGTTGAGACTTCATTTATCTCCTAAATAATCCATCTGTTTTGGAGAAAGTTTCGTGGGCTGATGAGGTGATGTGTATTTCTGTAGATGCCTTTTAGGTCCCTTTGATTTATGGTATCACTTAACTCCAGTATTTAAACTCTGTTTAGTTTTTGTTCAGATGGCCTACCTTTGATGAGGATGGATGAGGTTGCCCAGTATCACTGTATTGAAGTACAATTTTTTTTAAACAAAATTGGAATTGTAATATTATTTTGATGAATATAAAAAGACCTTCCTAATCTCTTCTGACTAGTTTTCGTTTAGTCTGTTTATTGTCAGACGTTAGAATACACCTGTTTTGTTTTGTTTGTTTGTTTGTTCTTTAATTCCCAATGCTTGGATACCATTTTCCATCTCTGTCTACATAGAGTTGATGATAAGGTGTGTTTCTTGGAGGCAGCATGTAAAAGTACCTTTTATTCTCCTGAAGTAATTGTCATCTCCAAGGCTTACTACCTGTTTGCTAACCTAAGCCTAGTTCTGGAAGCTTCTATTCTCTGTATAATCTAACCTAGGCCTAGAATGTTTTTAGCCTCTGAGACTTACTGCTGAATAAGCGCACCCTTTCTAGTTCTTTCTGAACTCTGGCTGGCTGGTTCAACTCAGCTGCTTTGACTCAAACTCTTTCTCTAATCAGACTGATTCAGTCTGGCTTCTCTCAGCTTCTCCTGAAGCTTGGTCTCAAACTAACTCTGGCAATCTGTTCTAATCTTCTTCGCCCTCCTCATTCTCTGGTTTGTTCTGTCTTCATCTATATCTACCTTGTCCTCTCTGTAACCAGTCTCTGTATCCTCTGCAGAAATGGTCCTTTAATTACTCTTTATCATGGAAGTTTTAAAATTTCTTCATTGATTTTAATAACTAGCACTGCTAGGTGTAATAGTCTAGTTTGACAATAACAATTTTTCAGAACATAGAATACATCTTTCTGGGTGCTTCTGTTGTTAACATTTTCTGATTATTAATCAGCTGTTATTCTAAATAGCTTTCCTTTATAAGTGACTACAGCATTCTCTCTTGCAGCCTTTACAACTATTATTTATTTAATGTATAAAATGTCATTCATTATGAAGTTTCTTTTATGTTCCTATCTGTTGGAAGTTCTGTAGGCCTCTTATACCTAAATAGGCATCTCTTTCTCTAAGTATAGACTTTTTTCCTGCAATTTACCTGAAAATATATTCTATGCCTTTGGTGTGGTAGTCTTCTCTTATGCCAATAATCTGAAGGTTAAGTCTTTTCATGATTTCCCAAAATTCTTCCACACTGACCTTTATTGAGCAACCCAATTCCTTACCTTGCCCTCTGGTTCCAGCACTGTTTTCTATGTGATCTGTCTGTTGCTGAGGCTTTCCTCGGTGGTTTCTAGTTGGCTTACTGAGTGTTTTACTTCCCATCATTTCACTTTGACTTTTTATCGGCAATTCTCTTTATTGACTTCTGTTTTCATATTTTGTATTGGCAACTTTAGTTCATTCAGCTTTGGATTCTCTTTGTTTTTCTTGAGTGCAATTTTAATCATTCTTTTGACTTTTCTGGAAGTTGTTTTCATTGGAGTCCATCTTTAAGGGATTAATACTTTTGGGAGGATACATGCTTTCTTGTACTTCCATTCTGTTTCTCCTTTGTGACATCTGTGGCAGGAGCTGGACAGATAAGGAAAAGCAGCATAGCGCTTAGGACATGGTAGGGACCCTACCTGCCTTGGGGAGGTGGGGGGCTGGGTTGACTAGCGGGAACTGTATTCTCAGAAAGATAAATAAGTAGACTACTTGGTAAAAGGATCTATTAGCATGGCTTACACAATGCTTAATGACATATAATTGTAGACTTCTGCTATACACTCTACCTGCCCATCCAAGGAATTTCAAGCACCCAGGAACATCTGATTTCCTCACATAGTCAACATTGTTTGGGGCTCTGCACCACTCTGTGTTTTGTTATTGTATATTAATTTATTCTCTTTATAATGTCTTTTCCCTTTGACTGATTCCTCTCAGTATGTACCTATAAGGTTACTTATTTTTAATACTAATGTTTTGACAGGGTTTCTGTCTACAAAAGGAGCATGCCATTTCTGCTCTTCTGTGTCTTTTTGTTTGTTATTTGGTTTTTTTGAAATATATTTTCTCTGTGTAGCCCTGGCTGTCCTGGAACACACTCTGTAGACCATATTGGTGTAAAAAAATGTATCAGGAAAGGGGAGTGAAAGTAGATTAGGGCTTATCTCTCATTTCGTTCTGCTAGGAGAAAGTATACTATGTAATTTGTCAAGAGCATGTTCTCTACTCTTGCAGAGGCCTGACACTCAAGGTGCTGCTGTCTCCTCACAGGGCAGCAGGAACACTCTGACTAAACTTGGAGGCTCTGTGTATAGGGCTCTTGATTCCATGAGAGAGGAGCCCTTGTGGCCTGATTACCTTTTAAGGGCTTGTCTCAATATACCTTGGAAGGGACAAATCCAAATCCCACAGGAATCAAGTAGTGAGGACTTTGTGCCAGGCAGTGGAAAACTACTATTTACAAATGAACAAAGTCAAATCTATGCTTTAGAAGAACAGATTGGCACTGTAAGTGGCAGAGGTGGGGACAGGCAATGAAAGAGGAGACAAGATAGCCAATCAAAACATTACTCCAGTTGAAAAAGAGATTCTGGGTCATAAAACTATCAAGTGTGTAAGCCAAGAAGCAGTGTGTCAGGTTTTGCTGGTACGGTTGTCCATCCACAGTAAGCGTATAAATTATATTCAAACAGGCCCGAAAGCCGAGAGCACTTTTCTTTTTTCTTCAGTACTCCATCCTTTATTGACAATACTGATTGTCCCCAATAAATGTTCAGATAGAGTGTGTGTGTGTGTGTGTGTGTGCTTTCTCCATGTGACATGGCTTTCAGGTAACATGGGGCTTGTGCTCAGGAAAAAGGACAAGTCAGTTTGAGAGCACTTTTCTTAGTAAAATGAAATGCCACACAACAGAAAGAAGATACTTAAGACTTGGGAAATAAGCAGGAGCAGCCTCTTGCAGGTTTCAGAACCACAGCGAGCGCTAAGAGTAGCTTTGACACCCACATGAAGATAAGAGTTTCAGCTTTGGTTAAATTGGAGACTTGAAACCAAAGCTCCCCATGACTGCTAGCTACACCTACTGTCCAGTAAAGCCAAGAAGTTGGGAAGAATGTTTATGAAGTCTAGTAGTACACACCTGGAATCTCAGTGTTTCGGCAGATACAGAATTGCCACAAGTTCAAGGATAGCCTGAACTATAAAGAAAGACTAAAAAGGCTTTTCTTGCTCTTGCCTTCTTGCTTCTGCTCTACCCTCTCTCCCCTCCCCCCCCCCCCGACATTCCCTACCCCCTCACGTGCTCATGGCCGGCCTCTACCCTTCTATTCCTCCTCTTCTTCCTCTTCCTCCTCCTCCTCTTCCTCCTCCTCTTCCTCTTTCTTCCTCTCTCTCTCTCTCTCTCTCTCTCTCTCTCTCTCTCTCTCTGTCTCTGTCTCTACTACCCTCTTTACTCCCCTCCCCATGCCCCGAATAAACTCTATTCTATACTATAAAAAAAAGAAAGAAAGAAAGAAAGGAAAAAAGAAAGAAAGACTAAAAAGGCAAAGTGGTAAGGAAAAGAATGCAAATCTATGTCACAGCACCATATAGGACACATATTTAAGTCTGTTTCACAACACCATATAGGGCATAGATATGCTTACATTGCATGGCACCGGAGCTCCAAATTCCATTTAAAAATGTGCCAAGCTCTGAAACTTTTATTCAACAAATAAACAGGAAGTCTATCTGGCTGCCTTCCTGACTTGGACTATAATGCCTGGAGGGTGGACTATAATGCCTGGAGGGTGGACTATAATGCCTGGAGGGAGTCACTCAGAGCTGCTGGGGAGAGAGCCTCCACCTGCTGCAGCTTTGGAGCTGTGCTCAGTGAGCAGCTCCTGAGCACCCTGGCCAGTGCTGCCATCCCTCACAGCCTTCACACACTGGCCATTCCACTTGATTCCAGTCCTCCCCACCAAGGGAGGTGTTTTCCCTTGGGACAACTCCTGATTTCTTCCATACCTCATCCAGGTTCTAGAGGTTAATTTTCCCCTCAGAAGTGAATAGGTATATTAACACTACAGATGATATCTCTTTCTAAGCCAGCTATGGTGGTGCACATCTGAAATCACAGCACCATATTAGAATGAGGCAGAGAATCACAAGTTGGTAGCCCACCTGAGCTAAGAAATAAGACCCAGACTCAGATCTGTAGCCTTTAAGAACTTGACTATCTAATTTGGTGCCTGATGTATCTGGGAATAGAGTTTGAGACCCTCTACTTTAACTTCAGCTGTCTGCATACCTTGAAAAGGTGCTTTGTTTCAACCCTCTCTTGTCTCTGGGTTAAGCTTCCCACAATTTAATTCTCCACCTTAGTTTTAAAGAAAAATCATCTCCCAAACAACAATGCTGGGTGTTTGAAGATGAAGAATTTGAGTCTTTTATTATCAAACTAAATGTTCTGTAGAAAAGCAGCCAGTTAACTCCATGCCAGTGACCATGACCATGAGATGTCACTGCTCTTTGCTACTTTGTGGGTTCTTCTTTTTCCCAAGCTTTATCAGCCCCCCACCCCCGGCTTCACCCACTCTGACTAGATAAGAGAGAAAAAAGGGATAGAGGGGAGAGGCAGAGAGAGAGAGAGATCTCCAAATCTAATTTCCTTTTTCTTGTTTCTGCTTTGAGCACAACTACTAACAAATCCACCACCACTAACAACAACATATCGGGGCTCCAACACTTATATACCCTCTGAAAAGTTCCCAGAATTCCAACTGTCACATAATCACAGAACTATCTTCCGCTGGCAAACCATTCCTCTGCTAGAGCACAAGGCAAACCATCACCAGCTGCTTTGAAGCAGCCCCATTTCCAACACCTTGAATTAAAACAAAAACATCGTCTTATATTTCTGGTTTTGTTTTGTTTTAAGAAACCAAATTCCAGAATTCTCACTCCAATGAGATTTGAGTCTGTGGGGCAGTGGTGCATTCGAGTCCCGGCCACAGGTGCACCCTGACCTGTAAACTGTTGGAGTGCCACTGAATCAGTCACTCCTACACTGGCTCGTTCAAAGTTGCTCAGGAACTAGTGCAAGATAGTGTGCAGCAATCGAAGACTGAACAAGGACAAGGTTAAGTCAGTTTGTGGTAGTTGCTACCCAGAATGGATGTTTCCTACTATATCTCATAGACATTGTGCAAACGATATGTGTTTGTGAGACTTTCTGTATTAGTCAGAGTTCTGTAGAGGAACAAAACTGATCGGATGAATATAGATGGGATTTATGAGTAGCTTACTACTATTTATGAGTAGCTAGTCCAAAAATGGTTACATACCGACAGAAAGTCTAAGACTCTGGTAGTTGTTAAATCCATGTCTCAGCTAGTCTTTAGTATGCCCCAGAGTCCTAAAGAAGTAGGTTCTGATGCCAATGAAGGATAGTTATTTAAATGGATGACAGTGAGTTGTATTCTGCTTATATTAGAAGAAAGCTGATGTACCTGTCACTTTTTAATAAGATTTAATATTATCAGTTTTAAAAATAATTTTGTGTATTCTCAATATTCTTGTTGAAATGAGATATGTCAGATCTGAATTATTGAAGCTGGTGCCAGTGAAATGAGCAGAAACTGGGATGTTCCGTTTAAATGCTATCAGTGCAACCTAATACACATTTGACTCCCTGCACACACAAACCCCACCCCCATTATCAATGCTTATTTGAGTGAAGTTGCTGAAGAGTGACATAGTAATAATCTTTGGTATTTGAAACTTGTTGACAATGGGATATTTGATTTACACAGTAAAGAACAGTGAAGTATTTTATCCCTTCTAAGGAATTCTGGTTTTGTTTGTAACAAAAGCCTAAACGGAAGCCTTGATTGAAGAGAGTGAAATGCAGCTTTTATCACAATTATGCTTTGTTCCATTTTTCTACTGATATGGAAAAATACTACTTAGGACGATTTGCTATCTCATAGACAATGCTACATAGCTAAGTTTTGATGCCAAAATGTTCTCTATGGATGAAGAAATCCTTATACCCTAGGGTTAATATCCAAAAATATTTTCTGAACTCATTCATTACATAAGGGGGTGTCAGTAAGGATGAACTTAAATAATTTGTGGAAAATATTCACCTAGCATCTTACATCTGAAATAATATGAGATTTAAGTATACAAGAGCCTAAGGAGACAGCTAGGGTAACTTCCTTAACTAGCTGTGGTCAGGCGTTATCTTCAGATGTTTCCCTGGTCTCTTGCCATCTTTCTTTTCTGTTTTCACAACTACTAAGATGGAATTGGTTTGCTTAATTTCTGTGTAGTTTCTTATTAGCCACCTTGCCCTTGTTTCTGGACAAAAATTTAAGAAGCTTTGCAAAGTTGTGTGTCTAATGTGATAACTGTTGTTTATAGGAACCTACATTTCTTCTGTTTGGCACAAAGAAAGACAGTTTTCAGTTGAGAGAAAACTGCAGAAAAGCAGGCTTTGGTAAAGACGAGTTTATGGTTATAGCCTGGGGGTACAGAATCCTTATGTGGCAAAGCTGACAGTTGTGACAGATAGGGGTAGCACCTCATGGCCTTTACAATGCTTTAGGATACTCTAGTAGACTTTGTAAATTTATATTTTAAATTATTAATGTTTTTAAGAAAAAGACAGTGCTCAGATACAAGCAGGTCTGTAAAAGAAAATCTAAAGGTAGTAAATGGTTTGGAATTAAAATCAAGTGTCAAAATATGCTCTAAGACTCACCGAGGCCCGAATGAAGAAACTCCGTGGATTCTGACACGTCCGTCCAAACGTGATAGAAAGGAAGGAGAGGAGGCGCAGAGAGAGAAATGGTGGTTTATACTTTGCAAGGATCTCAGCCACCCTGAAGGGGGGGGGGGAATTTGCACAAAGCACAATGATACCTGAATCTGAAAATGTCATGAGGAAACCTGCACTTTCTAAGGGATTGTGTGTGTGTGTGTGTGTGTGTCTGAGTACGCACACACACACACATGTGTGAGGTAACTGCAGCACATGTGTGCAGATTCCCTGGAACTAGAATTAGAGTTGATTATGAGCAAGTTGATGTGGGTGCTGGGAACCCAACCTTGGTCCTCTGCAAAAGCAGCAATCCCTCTTGACTTCTGAGGCATTTCTCCAGTTCTCCTCCCATTATTTTCAATAAAAAAATGAAAACTGAAAAAAAAAAACCCTTAAAGGTTAAATATACAAAGTAAGTAAAATCCACAGGCTCGTAATTATGAAATTCCAAGATAGGAAAAACAGTCCAAATCTTTAAATGTTTGGTCTAAAAACTGACCAAGACTCTAAATTAGTTAGTATTTAGACTCATTAATAGTGGATGCTAGAGAGGGAAAATACAGTTAATTCTAGAAGCTGGGAGTACAGCTCAGTGGTAAATATGTGCTCAGTATGCATGGGGTTCTGGGCTAACTATCAGCTCCCCCTCAAAACTATAGTCAACTACATTATGACCGAATAGTTGAGATAATATTTTAAATAATTAATTCAAAGACATCTGCTGAAAGATTTACAAATCTGAACCCAGGAGTGGTATGTAAAAAAAAAAAAAAGGTGGTGGTATAAACAAATCAACAAACCTAGCTAAGTGCTTGCAGGCTTCGAAAGGAAAAAAATGCTAACTTTTGTGAATTTGGGAAAAGTTTAGCCCCCTTTTTACTTGTCTTGTGATTTTACATACATTCTGGTCTCCTCCTTCTTAATATAAGTTTTACAGGAGGAGGCTTGAATGTGACATTAGTTATCTTATGCTTAAGTAGGTAAGTTTGCTTACATATGAGGTTCAGTGATCACAAATCTACAAGTGTATCAGTCACTACTGCTGATACCAGAATAAAGATGGTATGTTTAATCTCCATTGCTCACTCTTCTTTCTCACCTGTTTGAAAATTTGGGCAAGATTATAGCTAAAATAATTTCTAAAAGAAATTTTATTAAGGCATCATATGTATGAATTATAAGACATTGAATACTTGTCTTAGGGTTTCTATTGCTGTGAAAAAAACACCATGCCCCAAAACAATGTGGGGAGAAAAGGGTTGATTTTGCTTACCCTCCACATCTCAGTCCATTGTGAAGGAAAGTCAGCGCTGTAATCTGGAGGTGGGAGCTCATGAAAAGGCCTTGGGGTGCTGCTGGGTGTCATGCTCTCCAGGCCTGCTCACATTGCCTTCTCTTACTCCCCACGCTTGCCTCACATCAGTCACCTACGAAAACGCACCACAGGCCAGCCTTGTGGGAACGTTTTCTCATCTGAGGTTCCCATTTCCCAAATGATTCTACTTGTGTCAAGTTAGCATATAACCATCCAGCACATTAATGAAACAACTATTTAACTCTAGAGATTAAAGGGGGTGGGGGAGAAACAGACCAGTCTGAGTCTATTTAACTCAGTTGCAGATTGCTTTCTGAGAATGTATGAGATCTTGGGTTCAATCCCCAGTTGAGGGGGCAGAAAACAGAAACAGAAACAGTAAAGAGCAGATTGAATAAAAAACTAAGACTTAACAATGAAGGCAAGTAAATCAAAAGCTGGTTCTTTTAAATAGTAATGATAAGAACCAAGAAAAAGACACAAGTAATATTAAGACTGGAGAAAGACAAAAACTATAAAAGAAGAGCACTGACTTAAATAAACCAATGTCTGTCAACAAATTTGAAGTAGATAAAATAGTAATATTTGATAAAAATATGACTTGATTGAAAAATAGTACAAGACATGAATAAACTACCCACTAAAATAATGTAACCAATGGTCATAAATCTTTGTCAAAGAAAACAGGAATCCCGTTCTAATTCTACAAAGCTCATGTAAGATAGTTTAAATGAGAATGACACCATAGGCTCATATATTTGAAGACTTGGTCTCCAGTTGTTGGAACTATTTGAAAAGGATTATGGGCCTTTTGGAGAAGGTATGTCACTGGTGATGGGCTCTGGGATTTCAAAAGCCCAAACCATTTCCATTTAGCTTTCTGTGCCTTCCTTTTATGCTCAGCTACTGCTCCAGTGCTGTGCCTGCCTGCCTGCTGCCATGCTTCCCACCATAATGGTCATGAGCACGAATACTCTGAAATTTTAAGTTCCAAATAAACTACTGTAACTTGTCTTGGTCATCAATTAAAAAAAAAAAAACTAAGAAAGCTGGTCTTGATTAAGAGTAAAGGAAGCAAACTGGTCAGTGAATATAGATGCAAATGTTCTACATAATTATCACAAGTGTGACTATGGGTGATTTGTCGGAGGAATAGGAGGGTGTTAAAGGGTTTGTTAATATTTTTCACTGAGTAACAGGTTGAGAATAGGGGTCTCATTTTATTCAATGATTAGCATTTGCTAACTTTCAGCATCAAGAGAAGAAAAACTCTTAGCGAACTAGCAATGTTAGGCTTAAATTTCTTATAAACACAATATTTTCTGTTAGAGACAAGTATGCTCACTACTATTCCTTATAGTCTACATTTTATTGGTGATCGTAGTCATCATTAGAGAAAGCAATAATAAAAGGACAAAATGAAGGGCTCCTTCACAGGCTATATGTTTTGAATCCGAGAGGGTCCAATAAACTAAAAGAACCAGAATCTACAATAGAGTGCAGCAGGTTCCCTAGATACAGGCTCAATATAAATTACCATTATCCTTATATTCCAATAGCAGCTAAGTATAATTATATTGACATGTTGATGTCAGGCATAAATGCTGTTTACATTTAGCCGGAAAACAGTCTAGGGAGTAATATTATCTTAAGAGACACTGAGCCCATGGCTTGGAAAGTAATTGCCAAAGGTCCTAGAGGCAGTAAAGGTTATGTATGCCTGGGATTACTACATGAATCCATGTAACTTCCAAGTGCTTGTCCTGTTTAACTACAAAGTACTCATTTCCTCCTGTTAGCTGTAAAGAATGAGAACTCTTTGTTCCTGGCATCAATGCCTTCTTTTTACTTAGTATTTTACGTGTTTAATAGGAAAAAAAAATCTTACACGTGAGATTCCAAAAACATCATACATAAATAAAATAAAATTCGTGGTCCTAGGAGAGCTTCAAGATATCCAGGAACTAATCTAGCCAGCGGCAGATCATTATCCTTTAGGATAATGGCTAAATGAGGCAACTTAGTAGTGGAAGCCACTGAGACCCAGAGTTCTGAGGGTCCAGAAGCATCCAATCCCTGCTCTGTGTGCGCACTGCCTGCTGGGAAGCCAAGGTAGGTGGTCTCCTAAGGAAGTGCTGAGTGGGCCAGAGCATGCCCCCTGCAGACTCTGAAGTCAAAAAAGATTCTTTAGAGACTCTAGAGTTGGAACAATAGTGGCGTCCCAGTTGACTTGGTATAGTTCCTGAAATGTATTTTGTATTCATTATAGCAACAGCGGGGGCTATTGCCACACTTGCTGCTGCCGCCCTAACAGCAGTGTTAATAGTGAAGCGATTGAGTAACTTAAGAAGGAGCACAAATACGGACTATGAGAGTACTGAATATGCGGATAAAAATTCCGTGTCAAGTTCCAAGGTGGAAAAGGAAGCACACAAAAACTTGGACGAGCTGGAAGAGAGATTACACAAGGAATTGGATGAGAAGGGTCACCAGATACAGGAACTGGACGAGAAGGGTCAGAATGTACATGAAGAACTAGATAAGAAGAGCCCACAAATACATGAAGAACTGGACCCTAAGGAACGTGGGACACAGGGGCTGGATAAAAAAGAGCCAAATTCACGCAGGGATGTGCATGGAAAGGACCAGGACCGCCAGACTTCGTAAGCATGAGCTAAAACTTGTTCAAGTGCACACAGGCAGCACGTCTCCTCACAAGGCAGGCTTCTTCTCTGAAGCTCCCTGGGCAAGCAGGTCAGGGCCTAGAAAACCACTTTTCATGGGGGAAGGTGACAGGTTGGGACCGGGCGCAGCGGGGTAGCTCTGAGAAGCGGGCGACCCTGGCACCGCACAATGGGCACCACCTCACAGAGGGGCTGCAGGAGGAGCCTCAGCACGAGCCGCACGCGGGCGGCCCCTCGGGGCGGCGAGGCCGGCGGTGAGATCCCAGGCTGCGGCTCTCGGGGACCCTGGGAGGATGCGGGCGGCCGGAGCGAGCGGTGCTGCGGAGAGCAACGCGGAGGAGGGAGGCGCTGCTAGGAGGGCGGCGCTTAGGAGAGCGTCCGCAAGCCACGGCGGCCCCGGCGTTGCCGGGAGACGGCTTCGCCTCCCCTGGCGTCGCGCGACCGCTGCCCCGCCCCGTCCCGCCCCGCCCTGCCCCGCGGCTCCGCGGCCTCCCCTCCCTCTTTCCAGCTCTTTCTCGAACCTGCCACTCCGCAGCGAGCCGTTGCCGAGCGCTGACGGGAGCGGCCGAGGGCGAGGCCGCCCAGCCTCAGCCGACCGGTGGCTCGCGCCTCCCGGGGCCGAGCGCGCAGGCGCAGACCGCAGTAACTGCCGGTTGGGGGCGGCGAACCGCAGTGGAGACGAGGCGGCGGGCCGGGCGGAGGCGGCGCGGCTCAGGCGGGCGGCTCCACCTCCGCAGTTCCGACGCCCTGCCCTAGATTTTCCGATAGAGAGTGGGTCCTCTCCTTTGCTTCTCGCAGGAGTCGCAGCGCCCGCAGTGGGGACCCGCAGCGGGACGCGGTCTCCGCAGCCCGAACCTTAAGCGGGATGTCGGTGGTGGGCATTGATCTCGGCTTCCTCAACTGCTACATCGCCGTAGCGAGGAGCGGCGGCATCGAGACCATCGCCAACGAGTACAGCGACAGGTGCACGCCGTAAGTGCCACACGCCCCCTTTCCTGGGGTGGGGCCCGGGACGCCCCCTGTGACAGGTGCAGCCTCTACAGCCAGGACGAGGAGGGCAGGGGCTTCCCTCTGGCTGCTCGGCTCGCCTCACCTCTGCTTGCCGCAGACATCCCTGACCCTGGGGCCCCTGCGTTGGGCTGCAGGAGGCGGGGGGGGGGGGGGGGCACCTCGGCATGGCGTCCGGGACAGGGAAGAAAGGTCTGAGGCAACCAGAGAGGGGTGACCTGGGATTAAGTCTGCTAGAGCTCTGCATTCTGCCCTCCCTCCCCCATCTCCTGAGCGACAGCTTTCTCAGAAAAGTGACCCCTGGTTATTGCACACCTCAGAAAACGAAGGGCAGTTTTCCTAACACTAGAAGTCATTGGCTTTATTTATTTATCTGTCTGTCTGTGTGTTTATAGAAAGGAGAGATGAGGTGGTGTCCTTGAGAATTTGAGATGATCTGACCAGTTTCCGGAGGGATTAGGTTAACGGTGCATTCACTATGAGAGACTCGGACAATGGGAATCTTAGCTGTACATTGGCAGTATCTTTCAGTTAGTGGAAATTGCCGTTGTTAGAAGCTACTACCCAAAGTGCGTGTCTACAGAGTGAATTGTTGGTGAGTCAGAGGCAACAGATCTTGTGTAAACAGGATTGTGGAGTGTTTCCATTATGAACTCTTGATGAAAGACTTTGTAGCATTATGTCATGGAAACGTGTGTTCACACGTTCACTTCTTTCTCCTTTCTGGAAAGTTTGTTGGCAAAGAACACAACTAATACTTGCACAAGAAAAACTCTTTGTACACTCTTGTTCACCTATAATTTGATGAGGAAAATTTTGTTCATGTGGTTTTTTTTTTGAAAGATGAATGATCCATACTATATTTTAAATTAATGACAGCCAAGATCAGTGTAAAACCATCTTTAAATGATGAGGTTAAAACAGTTCTAGTAGTTTAAGAATGTGACAGTATGTTTCAGAGTAGCTTTAGTGAATACAGAATGCTTTGATTTCTTTCCAAGTGTAGTCTGCAATGTTTTAGGCCTCCTCTTTTTTGAGATTGACCCATCACATCTCTATTGAAATTCTAGATAAACAAATGTGAACATTAGTCACATAACCACCATAATTCCAGGACCAATAATTTACTTGTGATTTATTAATTTATTAAGTATATATTATGAAAAATTATTAAACGTAGAAATATAGGTACATGAAGAGGCAAAATTAAAAATTAAAATTCTATCCAAAAATAAGACTTTTAGGTAGTTTTCTATTTGTTTTTAAAATAGAAAACTTGATGTTATGTTAACTAACCTCTATGTAAGGTATTTCTATTCCATTAGTTTTAGTGTTTGTATAATCATTAATTCCATCCCCTATTCTGCTTTCAGGTTGCTTATATTTTATTTTTGCAAATGTTACAATAAGTACCTTTTTGTTTACTTTTACTTTGTAGATTTGGGGTTGGGTTCTTTTGTTTGAGAAGTGACATTCAGCGGATGAAAAGCTACTGCGGACTTTTGAGATGGTTATTTGGCTTCAGACAAATAATCAATGCCCATATTTGCTATTTTTTGTTGTTTAATTTAAATTTGTTTAGGGGGTTTTAAAGGCTGATAGTACAAACTGTAACATAGGCAAACCTAAGACTGCTCTAAAATCTTCAAGTATTAATACAAAACAAAACAAAATGGTTCCCCAGTCACTTCTTTGATCTTGATCTTAGGGTGAGGAATCTGATATTACATAATAGGTATATCAACTTGTAATATTTCACATACTATTAATAGTCTTTTTAGCTTATGATCATTATACTAATTAATGACCATCACTTCGATTTGGTAAAGCTTTTCATTTAGAGAAGTGGGTGTCGGGTGGTAGTTAGCAGGTTCTAGGTCCACACACTTATCATTAAAAGAACCTTAAAATGGTTGTGCATTTGTATTTGTGTTGGGACTGGGTGAATTTTAATTAAGGTCATATCCTAAAATAATTAGCCTAATAATTTAATAGTTAATATGCATCTGCAATGGCTAATCAGTTTCTGGTTTTGATTTTTGAGACAAGGTTTTGGATAAACAGCTCAGGCTGATCTTGGACTTGATTCTTCTGCCTCAGTGTCCTGAGCACTGAGCTGAAAGGCATGCATTCCCATGCCTAATACCTGATCAGCTTTTTAAATATTTGTCTGTGTGATTTCTGTTGATGGACTCAAGTTATGAACTAATTTAATTATAAGTTATGTTTCGTAAGCATTTGAAAGCTTGTATTATTTTCCATTTGTTAAAATATTTAATCATTCTGGCCATAATAAAAGATTTGAATTTTATGTTGTAACTAAATTGTATATGCCTAGAGTATTTTTTTTTCTAAAAAGCATGTTAGAAAGCCTGTAGCAACAAGATGCCATTCTGAGAACATTTTTCCTGTTCCATCTTCTCCCATGACACACCCACCCTCCCACCCCCGAGATAAACAGTATTCAGATGTCTTTTTCTCCACAGAACTTAAGTCCCTTTACTTACAAACACTGAAAGTCTCTCAAAAGCAGAATGTTTCACAAGCTTACTTTAATGCCTAAAGAATCATGTTTTACAACTCTTGAGATCTATGCCAAGGCAGTGGCTCTCAGAAGGGATCCATTTTGCCCTCACAGGGACATCTTACACTTACCTGAAAATCCTTTTGTTGTCACAGTTGACAGTGGGAGTAAAAAAGGTGCTATTAGCATCCTGTGGGTAGAGGTCAGCATACAGCTGTTCAGTATAGCCCCATTTGCCCAACAAAAGAGGTATCTGGCTCAGAATGTTAGCATTGCCATGTTTGAGAAAGTCAACTCTCCAGACACCTTAGCACTGTACTTGAAACAAACAAGTTGCTTAGCTGTTGAAAATTTGATTCAGAGCCAAACTGGCAACATAGAAGAGGGTCAGAAAGGCTCACCAAGGGAGTGAGCTTGCTGGCTATCTCATATCACTATTCATCAAGCAACAACACAGTGACAGAAGAACTAAGAATATTGTGATCTGTGTCCCTGATAGGGGACAGGGAAAAGAAAAATAGGGCTATTTTTTTAAAGCTTATGTAACAAAATTGAGAGGAACAGACAGATGAAGAGATGGCCAAATCAAAAGGGCCTCAGTTAAATAGTTTCGGCCCTTAAGCCATACTCTGGAATATAACCTTTGTTTTGTATTAGACATCACCATATAACTATTACTACTACTATAATATTACTCAGAAACTTAATGGATTCTCTCTCGTTACTTGATGCAAATATTTCAGATTTACAGTCTGACCTTGATAACTGTCTTAATCAAATCCTCTTATGAAACTCGCCAAGTTGTATTATTCCTAGTTACCATACAGATCCACTTTTCTTTTCATTTTACAAGGGCCCATACTGTGTACCTACCAGTCAGTGATTCTGGCCTGTGCTGTGCGGGAGAACTTTCTATCGTGTATATTTGTTCTCTGTTTGCTTGGGTTTTATATCTACCAGCTCCATGTGCGTGTAAGGGACCTGAAAGGAGATTTATCTTGAGATACAGGATTCTGTTATTTTAAATTTAACTGACTACATGTGAGCATTGGCTACCATGTTGAATATGAGGACAGTCTGCCTTGTTTCCTACAGATTTCACATTTTGATCTAGAGATATAGCTGGGAAATAAATTTGGATTAGATGGTAATATATACTACGGAAAAGTAAAATTGATTTGAGATGTTACGAGATGTTTCTGTTAAGGAGAATCAGGAATGTTTATATAGGACTGTAGAGAAAGTATGAGACTTGATAACTTTTAAAGGAACTTATCTGGCTCCTGATTTTAGTGACTGGAGGATACTTCCCTGCTAGTATTACAGCAAGGACATCTTGCTATGTCACAGCATGTCAGAGAAACAGAAAGGGGACATGCTGTATGTGTAAGAGACCTAACATCCTTCTGTAAAATTGGCACTGATGTTCTGAGTTTAGTGCCTATAATCTGTCTCCTAAACCATACATCTTAAAGGTTCTGCCATCTTTGGGACCAGGTTTCTAGCACATGAACCTTTAGAGGGAAAGTGTGGCCAACCTCAGCACCACCTATATACCTGGAATGCCCTTTTCCACAAAACAGCTACAAGTTAAATACTTCCATGTCCTTTCAAGTTTTAATTTAGAAATTGCTTCTCTATAGCCCTGTTATGTAGAAGTGGCTGTTCTTTTTCATACTCCTGTGTATTCTTTTTTTTTTTTAATAAAAAAATTGTATTTACTTAGAAGCATTCAGAATGTCAATAAAACAGCCACAATTTTTTTTTGCAATTACAGAGTGGTATTCAGTTAACAGAACAACAATTATCTTTGTATAAGCTGCATCAGAGACAACTGAAGATGAAAAAAATAAAACCCAAAAATAAAACCAAAGGAAAAAAAAACCAAACTACTGTCCCCATATATAACTAATTTGTGCTGTGTACCAACAAGAACCTGCTTTAAATTTCCATGCTAATTTACAACCCCCAGATTGTACCAGGCAAGGTTAGTGGCTATTGAAAATACCACCAGGACAGGACTATCTAAAGACACATTCGGTAGTGTGTTAACTTTACAAAAAAAAAAAAAAAACACACTGTACAGTTTAAAAACAAATCTTACACAGCCTTACATTTCAATTTTTTTCTTTAAAAGGAGTGAGTTGTGTACAGGGGGGTTAAATGCTTTATAGACAAGAAAAAAAACTGCGCTAGAACCAACTTACTCATCATCATCTTCTTCATCTCCATCTTCCTCCTCTTCCTCCTCTTCTTCATCCTCCTCCTCCTCATCTTCCTCTTCCTTCTTTTTCTTGCTCTTTTCAGCCTTGACCATCCCCTTTTTTGCTGCATCAGGTTTTCCTTTAGCTCTGTAGGCAGCAATATCCTTCTCGTACTTCTTCAGCTTGGCAGCTTTCTTCTCATAGGGCTGCTTGTCATTCGCTGCAGTGTTGTTCCACATCTCTCCTAGTTTCTTTGCAACATCACCAATGGATAAGCCAGGATGCTTGCCTTTGATTTTGGGGCAGTACTCAGAACAGAACAAGAAGAAGGCCGAAGGAGGCCTCTTGGGTGCATTGGGGTCCTTGAACTTCTTTTTGGTCTCCCTTTGGGGGGGGGTGTAGGTTTTCATTTCTCTTTCATAATGAGCCTTGTCAGCCTTTGCCATATCTTCAAATTTCCCCTTTTCTTTAGCAGACATGGTCTTCCACCTCTCTGAGCACTTCTTGGAGAACTCTGAGAAGTTGACAGAAGCATCCGGGTGCTTCTTCTTGTGCTCCTCCCGGCAAGTTTGCACAAAGAATGCATAGGAGGACATTTTGTCTCTAGGCTTCTTAGGATCTCCTTTGCCCATGTTTAGTTGATTTTCCTCTTCGAGGCACAGAGTCGCCCAGTGCCTGTCCGGCTCGCGCTTGCCCCTGCGCTGTCTCTATGGAGCTCAATGTACTGCAATGGCTGTCACTCCTGTGTATTCGGTTGAGTTTTTTTCAATAGATTATAATTCTCCAAGGATAGAAAATGACCTATGTATACACAGTGTTTGTTCATTGAGTAGTTTCTTACAGTTAAAACTAAAATCATGGAAACATATCCTTCAATCACATGATAAAAATGTCATTCTTTATTTTTATGTTACATGCAACATGGAGACTAGAATAGCAAGAATTTGCACTTTCATTACGTGCCAGGTGTTGAAAGCATTTGACACCTACATTCACTCTCCTGATCCTCACCTCACCTGATGAGCAGGTGCTGCCATCACCTGCACCGGATGGGAACTGAAGAAAAGGACACTTATATAACTCCCACAAGATAGCTTGCTGTTGAATGACAGAGCCTGGGCACAATTCGAAGCAGCCTTACTTTGCTAAATATGACTACTCACAGCAGTAGAATTAGAAAAATTATTTTGGTACCAATACAGTATTGGCAATTATTAGGATAGTTTTTTAAATTCTAAAATTCTCATCACTATTCTGTGATATTATTTCTATGACCTATTATTAGATAATGATCATTTTAATTCTTTTAAATTTACTTCTGTATAAGAACCATTTAAAACCACATAAACAGTAGACAGAGAACCAAAGGAACTCTTGTTCTCATCTTTTTCAGGGCCTGTATATCTTTGGGATCCAGAACTCGAGCCATTGGAAATGCAGCTAAGAGCCAGGTATGTTGTTAGTGTGGTTGTTTTGTCTTAGAGGGAAAGTTAACTGCACGATGGTAAGTTTTCATGGTATGTAGTTGAGAATTGCAAGTGAGACAGAGTTTAGTTTCTTTGTATTTTGTCAGAGAAACTTTTTGCTGGGTCTGGTGCACATCCCTGTAATCCCAGTTCTTGAGGCATGGGATTAAGAGTTCAAGGCCAGCAGAAGCTTCGTGAGATACTGTTCCAGAACAAAACAAAACCAGAGAAAGAAGGATAGGAGTGGAAGAAGGGGGAGAAATAGATTTGCTTTGAGTTATAGACTAATTTTTCATGTCCTTTATTTTAAAACTTTTAAAGTTGGAATATCTTTCTTTCCATGTGGATTTTTCCTGTCTGATCACGTTCTATAGGGGCACTCTTCTGGATCATTCAATGACTAAACAAGAAATGGTTTTGGTAAAAGAAAGTAGAGGAAACAAAGTAGGTAATTTCCAGAGTGGCTCAGTGTGGCCTTGAAATTTAAGCATATCTCCGGACTTCTGAACTGCAGATGAATAGATATTAACTTAAAGTTTGCCTGGTAGCTTGGTGGCTTTATATTGTTTTAACTTTATTTCCTTAAACCAAAGCCCTTGGTAGTTATTTCTGATGGTTTACGTGTAGGTGGGTCTTTCTTAGAGTTCTCCTGTTTGTAACTTAGCACTAGGGAGGCTGAGTCAGGATGACCAGGTGTTCAAGGCTGATCTCAAGGGAGTTTAAATCCAGCCTGAGCTACATGAACTCCTCTCTCAAAAAGTCTGTAATTTAATGTGCCATTCTTTCTTTGTGAGTTGGTGGGGACTACTTACTCACTTATTCAAAAACTGTTGTGAACGTGTTTCATGTTTTCCATGTTCAAATTGTATACAAATGTTAATTATGTCATATTGTATGTAAACATTAATTTTTCTTAAAAATAGCTCCTTTAATTAGTTTATACACCACATTTTGGTATTTTTAAGAGTTTTAAAATTTTATTTGTGTATGTCTATGTGTCTGTGTGTGTGCATACAGAAATGGGGCCAGTGCACATGGAGGCCAGAGGAGATTGTTGGATCCTTTGGAGCTGGAGTTAAAGGCCTTCCAGGCCACCTGATGTGAGTTTTAGGATCCCAACTCAAGTCTTCATGATTGAGCAGCAAGCTCTCTTATCCACTGAGCCATCTTTCTAGTGCCACTGTATTTTGACTGCTTTAAATTTAGCAGAAATAGTTACGTTGTTTAAAGCAGCCTTTAATACTGTATCTCCTGTGCATTAAGTTAATTAAGCACCCCTATGTTTTCATTCTCTGATGGAAGTTTAGGATCTGTTTGACCTGGAAGGTCACTAGGAAAGCAGGTACAGCATCTCAGTTAACAGTGTACAGTTTCAACAAAAAAAATTATCTTGTTAGAATATCAGTTGTTTTCAACGAAGAGTGTTGCTTATTAGCTCTGCTACATGGAAGGGGTTTTAATTAGTGGCCGAGAGGTGATTCTCAGCAATGGGAACAATAGATTATACATAAAATGCCTCACAAGAAACCATATATTGAGAAAAAAGGAAAACTGAATTATTAAAATCAGTTTAAATAAAAACAGGAAAAATGGGGAAGGGTTTAGAGAAATGGCTCAGTCGTTAAGAGCACAAAATGCTCTTGCAGAGGACCAGAGTTAGCTTCCCAGAACTACCAGTAACTCCAGCTCCAGATATGACTCCCTCTTCTGGCCTCCAAGAGCCCTTTATTCATAGGCATCCACACACCCATATCCACATCCACATAATTTAAAATAAAACATTTTTAAAGTAAGGGGAAAACACAAAATCAAAGATAGTAATTCACTGACGGAAAGGGGCTGGAAAGAAAAGATGGTGCAGCAGCCAAGACTACTACTGTTGTTCAGAGGACCCACGTTTGATTTCAGTACCCACATGGTGGCTCACAGCCGTCTGTAAATCCACTTCCAGGAGACCTGATGACTTCTTCTGGCCTCATCAGGCACCAAACATGCAAGAAGTGTACAGACATACATGCAGGCAAAATAACTATATACATAAAATTTTTTCAAAGTGCTGAAAGCAAAGAGATAATTTGTCACTAGATTTTTACCATATTACTTGAAAAGTTTTAGGTGTGATATTATTATTGTCTCCTTCCCCCACCCCCCACCCCCCGCTCTCTCTCTCTCTGTCTCACTAACTTCTAGGATAAGAAAGAGAATTTTAGAGATACTTAAGATACATATATACTCACACTATAACTTTACTTTCTAGTTGGAAAAGAAGAAAATGAAATAAAATTCTGAATTTAAGTGTATGAGTTTAGGGATTTGGTGGTTTTAAGTATTATAGTATCTCATTTTGTCTCATTAAGTAACTGATAACTTCAAATGTGTATTGCCAACAGATAGTCACAAATGTAAGAAATACAATTCATGGCTTCAAAAAGCTTCATGGGCGATCATTTGATGACCCCATTGTGCAAACAGAGAGGATCAGGCTTCCGTATGAGCTGCAGAAGATGCCTAATGGAAGTGCAGGCGTTAAGGTAAGCATCATGGTGAGAGAGTGCAGTGTCCCCTTAAAGAAAAGAACGATGTGAGAAGGTTACCATCATAACCTCAGGTATGATCTTCTGTTTCAAGCCATAGTACATACGTATATCTGTCCTGGCTGATTTATTGTCCACTTGACAATAACAACTTGAGTTAGAGTTATTTGGGAAGGGGAACTCTAGATTGAGGAGATGCCTCAAGCATTTGCCTACAGGCAAATCTGTAGTACATCTTCTTAGTTACAGAGGTGGAGGGCCCAACCTGTTGTGGTGGTGGTACCCCCTGGGCAGGTGGGGTCAAGGGGTGTATAAGAAAGTAAGCTGTACAAGCCTTGAGGAACAAGCCAGGAAGCAGCGTTCCTCAGTGGCCTGTATCAGCTCCTGCCTCCAAGTTTCTGCTCTGACTTCCGTGGATGATGGACTGCACTGTAAGCTGAAATAAAATCCTTCCTCCTCAAGTTGGTCTAATAGTGTCTAATCACAGCAGTAGAAACCCAATCAAGGACAGTGCCTGAAAAATAGGTTCGCAGTAATTTTAGTGAATGCAAAAACCATTCTAGCTTAGAGAGTAACTTTTAAAATTAGTATTTTCGTTTGAAAGAAGAAACAACCACTGGGAAGAACTCCATTGGGTGAAAACTTACAGAAGTAAAGTCAGAGCCAACAAGTGGTTCCCCAGAGTAGTATAACTGCCAACAGGTCTTCAAGTTTATAAGAACCGTGTAATATTTCAAAATGTCAAAGCAAACTCCCTTCTGAGATGTGGATTCTGGGTTTTTGAGTGTATTCTAACACTTAATAGCAGAAAATAGCCAATACATACTAGTGAGATACTTCAAAGCACAGTCAGTGTATGACCAGCAATTCCACTCCTCCATGACCTAAAAGAGTTGAAAATATGTACACAAAATTCCTTTATATGAAAATTCATAACATTAATGGTGTAATTTATAGTAACAAAGTACTATATTTATGTATCCATCATGAGTTAGATAGGGGAAATATATCTATACAGTAGAATAATATGCAACTATAAAAAGAAAGGCTTGTTATACCGTATATGAACTTTAAATACTAAGTAAAGGAACCCCAGCACAAAAGTCCACATAATTTAGTATGAGTCTTTTTATTTGCAGTATCCAGAATACAGTACATGCAAATGCGTAGAAAGTAGGTTACTGGCTGCTATGGGCTAAGGGGAAGGGAGATAGGATGTACTGCTAACTAACTCTATGAGGAGATGCTTGGAAAGTGGAGATAAAACATTCTACAAGTAGAAAGTGGAGATCCACCACAATTTTATAACCCCTTTATAGTATACTCTCTGGAACTTTATGCTATGTGACTATCTCCCTACAGCTGTTTTCAGTAATTCTAAGCTTGAAGTGTCTGCACTGTGGATATGCCTGTATTTCCAGTTTTAGAAGAGGATTCTGACTAGAGTAGATGGCAGATTTTTAATAAGGAGAAAGAAGTTGTTCAGATAGGTCAGGGATGCCCCTGAGAGGTTAAAGACAGAGATAGATTTTGAAGGTATGCTTTGGTATAATCTGTGGGTCAATGATTGCTAAGTGGAGCTGGATAACTAAGTTATGCTAGCAGTAACTGAAGTCAGGTATTGTTTAGATTTGGGAGGTCTTGGTAAAAGATCACCTAGCAATCTTATCTATTATAGGTTACAATTTAAGATCAGTAAAATATTTTGATTTTTTTTTTATAAAAATAAGACTTAAGGGTGGAGGATTTATTTAGCTCAGTTGGCAAGTGCTTGTATAACAAGCACAAGGACCTGAGTTTGGTTCCCAGCACTAGATAAAAAAAAAGTACACATGTACACATATGTAAAATAGATTGTAGTTCATGCATGGGCTGGGGAAGACCATTGTGTAGGGAAAAGTAAGTTTTAAACAATAGAAGGTTGCATATTCGTGGTGTGTCTATAGGCTAGTTTAAAGGGCTTTAAGCTTTAAGATAGTTTAAAGAGTCAGTCCTGTGATGCACTTCTCCATCTTTGGAAGCTGAGTATTGCCAGACATCCCTGTGTATTTTGCCCACTTTTTTTCCTTATGGAGATTCATTTGAATGTACCTGATACTCACTTCCTCTAATCCTCAAATACCTTATTCAAAAGAGTACTGTGCACCATGCCTGCCAGTTACTGTAAGACTGCTGCTTGATTCACACCCTAACCTCAGTGTTACCCCTTACTTTATTTTTTAATTTTTGTTTTGATTTGATGTGCTTCAGTGTTTTGCTTACGTGCATGTCTGTATAAAAGTGTCAGGTCTTTTGGAACTGGAGTTACAGACATTTCTGAGATACCATGTGGGTGCTAAGAATTGACAGGGTCCTCTGGAAGAGCAGCCAGTGCACTTAAACACTGAGCCATCTCTCTAGCCCTGTATCCCCTCATTTTAAATATCATTTGTTAGTTATTTCTACATGGATTGGAATCAGTAGAAAACAATTTTAGTTGTGGTTCAAAATCATTCGTTTCCTTAGATATATGCTTATTTTTACATATACATTGCTAGGCTTGAGAGCATTCTCCTGAACTCTTGCAAAGGTTAGTGTCAGGTGCATTCTGGGGGTCTAGAGGTAAAGAACATAGGCTTATATTAGGTGAATTAAATAGTTGTTTTATGTTCTTCATATGTTCCTGGGTTTTAGGTTCTTCATGTCACTTGTATTTTATCTCATGTATATTGATGTTTTGCCTGCAGTATGTCTGTATCATGCCTGTTGCTTTCAGAGGCCAGACTCCCTGGAACTAAAGTTATAGATCCCTGTGAACTGCATGTGGTTGCTGGGAGTTGAATCCAGCTCGGGAAAGAACAGTCCCTGCACTTAATTGCTGAGCCACCTCTCTAGCCCTGTTCTGTATTGCTTTTTAAATGTGTCATACAGGCTAAGTTACTTTAAAATACAGGTTTGGGGGCTGGAAAGATAGCTCAGTGGTTCAGAGCACTGACTGCTCTTCCAGAGGTCCTGCGTTCAAATCCTAGCAACCACATGGTGGCTCACAACCATCCATAATGAGATCTGATGCCCTCTTCTGGGATGTCTGAAAAGAGCTACAGTGTACCTACATATAATAAATAAATAAATGTATCTTTGTGCCAGAGCGAGCGGGACTGGAGAGAAAAGTGTCTGAAGATAGCTAGATTGTACTTACATATAATAAATCTTAAAAAAAATAAATTTCAGGTTCCTTGCTCGGATTTATCCCACATCCCTAAATGCAACACAGTTAGGCACAAACCTTGTCTCCATTAATTTTGAATTTTATACTTAATCCATACTTATTCCTGGGAACTTTGGTGTAAAACATGTTACATATTCTTAAAATGGATTTTTTCCCCTTTGTTTTCCCTGTGTCTTAAATTTCTTGTTTTCAAAAACATGTGACTGAAGCTTTAATTTTAAGCTGAGGAGAGTACTAATTTAAAAAAAAAATTTATCTTTTTTCTTCATTATTTATTTCATACTTGCAAAATGAATGATAAAAATTAATGGTTTTAAGGACAAGGACCTAAGCAGTCCCTTCAAAGTAGTGTACTGTGTGTGGAGCTAAAGGTGAGAGGCATGTCCAGTGTTACTAGTTACTATATGTAAGGAACCAACTCATTTCCACCGTGGTATGACATATAGATGACGCTAAGGCACATGCTGTGTGAGTGGGTGACTCTTAGCATGTCAATCTTGGTTGTAGGTGCGGTACCTGGAAGAAGAGCGGCCCTTTGCAATTGAGCAAGTCACTGGGATGTTGCTGGCTAAGCTTAAAGAGACCTCAGAAAATGCTCTGAAGAAGCCAGTGGCTGACTGTGTGATCTCGGTGAGCAGCAGTGCATTGATAAAAAAAAAGGGGGGGGGGTCTTTTTGTAATTTCTCCCTTTGGCCAGAAAATAACTTACATTCCCTTTTCTTTGTTAAAAGCTGCCTTATTTGGTAAATTTTAGAATTGTATCAAGTCAGTTCTGATAATCAGCAAACCTTTAAAGCCCATTGTGTTTTATTATTTTAGTGGCTGCTGCCACTGACACATGTGAGATCTTCCTAAGGGACAAGTGAGAAGGCTTAGGAGGTGAAAGCACTCGCCACCAAGACAGAGGCCATGAGTTTGATCCCAGAGTGCTCATGGTGACAGGGAGACCTAATTCCTGAGGGCTGTCCTCTAATTCCTGCCTGAGTGCCTCCTCCCACACATGGGCACACCCAACTCCATATGAAGATACACACTAAATGAATGTAACTTTAAAAATCTTTTAAAAAGATAATCTTCCTAAATAGATTTTAACTTCTCAACTTTAAATACATTAATGTTTTAGGGAAAAAATTAAAAATTCAAAGTTAGGGATGTGAGGTTACAGGTGGGAATTTGAAGTTATAGATATTCTGTCTCAGGAGAAAAGCAGATATTTAAGAATCCTTTTTTTCCCACCAACCTCACCCCTTTTTAAGAATTCTTTTTTAAGGACCTTAATAAAATATTTATCTACCATAGCTTCTCTTGAAATCTCATTGAATAATGTTAACTACCTTTTAACTTACATGTTTTAACTTAATGTAAATATATTAAAGTTGACTACACTTAAGTTGAGTTTCATATCAGAAAAAAAGAATTAGATTATGAACTGTTCAGTAAACATAACCATCAAATATCCTCATTACTTGAATTCAATTGGAAAGAAATGTTAAACCTTGGTATTTTACTTTGTGAACATTTATAAATAGCAGTTAATAGTGTTTATCATTGACTAGGCACTGTAGTAGTTTATGTGTATTAACACATTTAGTAAACCTCAGAGATTCCCTCATACGGGTAGACTATTACATCCTAGTTTTCATATTGATAAATGTAAGGTAATTCATTTCCAAGAGCGTGCTTGCAGTGTTACCACTTTGAATATGTTTAAGATTGGTACAGGCATCCTAAGGTCTGTCTGTCATAGTCGTTGGCATTATGAAGACAGGTCTAGTCTGTGAGTTACTATATCTATAACAGCTACAAAAACACGTGTTTTATAAATTACCCCATGAGTATTATATGAACCATACATATTCATTCACTTATAGATTTTTAAGGAGAAGAATATTGATATCCAGGACAAACAAAATATGCATCAAACGCAACACAACCAAACTAAAGACTGCTGACTTAAAACTTAAAACTTATGCTGAGCATGATGCCATGTGCCTTTAATCCCAGGGCCCAGGAGGCAGAGCCTGGCAGATCTCTGCGTTAAAGGCTAGCTTGATTTATATAGTGAGTTCTAGGATAGCCAATGTATATAGTGAAAACCTGTCTAAATAAATAATAAACCCAGCAAACAAATTACTTAAGTTGGGGGCAATGGGATGGCTCAGTGAGTCAATGCACTTGCCACTCAAACCTGGGGCCGTGCACTCAGCCCTCTGAACCCATGTGAAGGTGAAAGAAGTGAGCTGCTTCCACAAGCTGTCCTCTGACTTTTATAAAAATGCTATGATATTGTACAACCCCCACATACACATCCTAATGAGAGAAACAGCGAGATGGATATTGTAACTTTTACCAAAAATCCCAGTAACCCTGAGGTCATCAAGGCACTGAGTTATTTTGTACATTAAAATATTCAATAATTTTTTTAAATTTTGGGCTAAATTAAAGCATTTCTTATCTTGACATGTAAGAATAAACAAGTATATATTTTAAGCTGGATGTTAACATTTTGGTTTAAACACAGTATTTTTGATAAAATAGGTTTTTCATAATTTACTAAAATATATATTTCCAATCCTTGGAAACACTTGATTTCATCTTCTTGCTGTATATACATTTCACAAAATGAAATTATGTTCTCCATAGCATTTTTTGTTCTGTGTGTGTGTACCTGCTTGTCTATGTGTGTGCCATGTGTATGTCATGCCATAGAGGCCAAAGGAGGGCCTCAGATTTTTTGGAACTGGAGTTACAGGGAGTTCTGCCTGATCTGGGTACTGAGAACAAAACTCTAGTACTCTTCAGGAACAGCATGTGCTGTTAGCCAACAAGCCATCTCTCCAGCCCCTGCACGGCTTGGCTTGGCTTGGCTCTGCTCTGCTCCTCTTTTCTTTTCTTTTCTTTTCTTTTCTTTTCTTTTCTTTTCTTTTCTTTTCTTTTTTTAGCATAATATACTATTTCATGACAATAGAGATCTAGCTCATCTTAGCTACATAGGATTCTACTATATGGATATACTATATTAGATATACCTAATCTTATTTCAGTATAGTCTTAGGGTTTCAGTTTACTATTATTAAATATGGACTAGTATTAAATTAACTTATTTTAGGTGGGGGTGTTTTTTTTCGATGAATTCTTACTATGTAGTAGTGTAGTAGCCCTGAATGACCTGAAATTCACTCACCTCAAACTCAGAGATCATCCTGCCTCTATTTCCCAAGTGATGGGATTGAAGGTGTGTGCCACCATGCCTAAATAGTCTAACATATTAGTCAAGCTTTTGTATCAAAATAATGCAGACAGCCTACCTTTGTAACAAAACTGGTTTACTTAGCTCATAGTTTTGAAGGATGAAAATTAATAATGGGCAATTCTATTAGTTTGTCCATTATTACATTACAGCATCGTTGGCAAGAATATGTATGAAGAAAATACCAGAGTGCCACACAAGAATCCAGACAGGAGTCCATCATTCCTTTCTAAACCAATACCTCTCAATTCCCTTAAGCATCTTTAACTAGAGTCTACCTCCACAAGGGTCAAACTAATGAGCCTTAGAGAGAGCAAGCTAAAGTGCAGCAAACAGACTAACACTGCTTCTTTGAGGCAAACAAAACTGGTGGTCCTGCCATACTAATCGCATTTGTGTTCACACTCCAAATCCAGTCTTCGTGGTATAGAAAGTATCCAATTTAAGAACCCACTCTAGCATTTGATGTTGATTTAAAGTCACATGTTTTCCTGCAGTTACTATTAAGTCTGTGGCACTGAGGCGCAGTAACTAATAACTGTTCTTGCCAGATCCCGAGCTTTTTCACCGATGCAGAGAGAAGATCCGTGATGGCCGCAGCCCAGGTTGCAGGCCTAAACTGTCTGAGGCTGATGAATGAAACCACTGCAGGTTGGTGATGGCTACCTTAAAGAGTTAGCATTTTCTATCTACAACTCTTTTATTATTTGTACAAACTCTTGTATTATTTATAATTTGTTGTTTTGGAATACAGAATTTTAGCAGAGTTTGAATTCCTATTTGAACTTGAAGAGCCGTTACTGCTGGAACTCATTTGAGTCACGAAAATAAAACACTTAAGTAATTTATGAAAAGTTATTGTAGGTTGAATCTATATTTTGCCATACTATATATTAGAGTACCATGTAAAAATGACTTTTCTTTGTCTTGTTCTCCAAAGCTATACAACATTTAACCTAATATTTGTTTTCACACAGTTGCACTGGCATATGGAATTTATAAGCAGGATCTTCCCTCATTAGATGAGAAACCAAGGAATGTTGTGTTTATCGACATGGGACATTCTGCCTACCAGGTCTCTGTTTGTGCTTTTAACAAAGGAAAACTGAAAGTAAGTAGCTCGGTTACTTTCTATTTATAACTGTGACGAGTGAGAGCACATAGTATGTAAAGACCTTAACAGGTGGACTGAAAGTCTTAGTCTGCCTCTTAAAAGCATAACCATCAAGGCAGGACTGGAGAGATGGCTCAGTAATGAAGAGCACTTGCTACTCTTGCAGAAGACCCAGGTTCAGTTTCTAGCACCCATAGGTGGTCCACAACCACCAGAAACCGGTGGCAGGAGATCTGACCCCCTCTTCTGATTTCTGAGTACAGTAAGTATGCACATGGTGCACAGACATACATGCAGACAAAACATAAATACATAAAAATAAATCTAAACATTCTCATTATATATATTCACGTAATATATATACACACATACATATTCATATACATGTATACATAATTACATACATACATACATACATAATACACATCAACAACAACAAAAAGAATGACCATCAACAAGTTTCTTAACTTTGCTCTTACTGATGAAAACCTCGTAGAAGCTGGTTTTGTTTGTTTTTTTTAATGAACCCTTAGCACTCACTTCTCAAGTATGAGTAAAGGAGGGCATTCCAGGAGCATTGGTGACTCAGTGGCAGCTGCAGCACTATGAAGCCCACAGCAGTGTGATGACTCATAACAGCTACATCCCTGCAACCTGCTGCTGCAGAGACCTGTGAGCTGCCAGGCCTGTGGGAGAGTCCCCTGGGGTCTCTGTAGCTATGTAGTGCTTGCAATCTGTCTGTGTGAGTGCTATGTGTCTGTGCTGTTCTGTGTCTGCCATCTGTTCAGATGCATAGCCTTGTGGTACTACCTCCATAGTACTATAATGAAATCCTTAGAATCACAAAATGAAAGGAAATGCCATCATTGAAATTATAGATAGTTTTGTATAAGTTGCCGTAATTCTTGGCCTCTAGTCTTGAATTTTAACTTACTAACAAAGGTGGATTTTTCTTTTTTCTCTCTCTCTCTAACTAAATTTAAGTATATTCATCTATACTTTTTCATCAGTGAGTCTTGTTGAAGTCTGATAAATGCAGTGGCCCAACAGCCCTGATTCTCAGTTGAATACACACATCATTACATGGAAGGATGCTTTTGCATTTCATGCTGGGCAGCCCTGTACCCTGTGGATATTCTGTATTCATGGAGTCTGTGTGAGTCTTGGAAAATTAGCACCACTTGTTCTTGCATCGTAGTGTGGTGTCCCCTCTAGAAGAAACTACTGAAGAGCCATGCCTGCAGAGTAGTGACTCCCTAATCATGGGATTATAACTGTTTTTCTCCTCATTTCTTGGGGAGAAGGGTTAGATAACCTGGAGAACTCTGACTTATAACCTATAGACAGCTGCCCAGCTGCCAGCTTAGCCTTGTGGGAAGGGTGTTATTTTACACTCTTGTGTGTTCTTTTGTTCTGCATTGTTATAAAAATAAAGTAGGTTTTATAAAAAAAATATAACCAAAAGGCTTAAATTCTAGCCTGGAAATTGACTAATTACATATAATTCTGTAGATTCACTCTTGGATCTCTTTTCTCGTATGCTTTGCTCTTGTCTGCACTCTTAGAACTGCTGTTTGTTCTTAAATTTCATTTGGGGTTCATATGTTAGAGAACCACTGAATGTGAATTCATGAAATTTTAATTGTCACTCAGTTATTTCAGAAAGAACTGTTCTTCTAATGTGACATAGTGTGTGACAATAGAGCAGGTACAAAGGATAATTTAACAAAATATTTGGCATCCAGTGATTGGCGGGTTTTTTTGGTTGGCCTTTACTTTCACAATTTTAGAGGTTTGTTTGTTTGTGTTTTATTTTGTTTTATTTTTTTGTTTGTGGTGGTTTGAATGCAAGTGGTTCTCAATAGGTTCACATGTTTAAATACTTGGTCTTCAGTTGGTGGAACTATTTGGGAAGGATTAGGAAGTGTGACTTTGTTGGAGGAGGTTTGTCAATTAAGGATGAACTTTGAGGTTTCAAAACCTGTCATTCCCAATTTGTTCCCTCCCCCAACCCCCTTTTTCCTCTCTCTTCCCCCTCCCTCATATTTGTGAATCAGAATCCAAGTTCTTACCTATTACTGGCTACCTGCTACCAAGGTAGCAGATGGGTGCTATGATGGTGGCTATGGTCTCTAGCCACAAATTAAACGTTTTCTACATTGCCTTGGTCACAGTGTTTAACCACAACAATAGAGAAGTAACTAAGACAGAAGTTGGTACCTGAGTGAATTTGCCGGGGCCAGGCTCTGTGGGTCTTCTTTGTTGTTCTTGGTTCTTCTTGAGACAATGGAGATGAGATATTTAGGTTGCTGTATAATAAAACATTTACTTATCTAAGTTACTTGGCTGAGCTGTCTGAGTCCTTTGAGGCCAGAAAGGCCCTTTGAGGTACTAAACTGCATTTAGTACCTCATCATGTAACAGCAGGGTATTAAGTAAAGGATTAATTGCTAGAGCCTTTTCCCTTTTATCCAGATGACTCTGGCTTGTTAGACTACAGGGAAGTTTGGATCACTAAACTTGTATTGACCCAGAAGAGGATCATGCTCACAAAAGGAAAAACTTTTACACAAGTAAATATGGATTAAACTCACATAAATTCACATACAGATTCATGCTTACATATTTCAAAAATCCCCATTCAAACCATTTGGATCCAGCTTTCATGCAATCTCACAAATACACACACACACACACACACACACATCCATACTGACATATGTATATAGAGCAAAACACCGAGTGCCAGCGCAGAAAGAACTCACTAATTCTGGATGAAAATGAGCTTCAGTCTTTCTTTATTGCATAGAAAAAAGCTTCTACTCATTGCTAAATGAACTAGACCCAAGTCTGTAAGAAGAAAGCTTCGTCCTCTTTAATAAGACTAAGCCTGCCTTGCTAACTATAAAGAAAAGACCTGTTCTGTTGCTGGTAAGGAGAAGCCTGCCTACTCCTCTGCTCCCTCTGCAGCAGCTTCTTTCTTCCTTTTTCCTTCCTGCATTCTGCATATTGCTCTCTTAGTAGTTTCAGTTGCCTTATAGTTTCTGAGTTATTCCACTCTGCTCTCTCCCCTGCTTTAATGTCACAGTAATGCCCCTACTCTCAGTGCCATCACTCCTAATGCTGTGCCTTTGCTTCTAAGTTCTTACTCTCAGTGCCATCACTCTTAATGCTGTGCCTTTGCTTCTAAGTTCTTAAACTCAGTGCCATCGCTCCTAATGCTGTGCCTTTGCTTCTAAGTTCTTACTCTCAGTGCCATCGCTCCTAATGCTGTGCCTTTGCTTCTAAGTTCTTACTCTCAGTGCCATCGCTCCTAATGCTGTGCCTTTGCTTCTAAGTTCTTACTCTCAGTGCCATCGCTCCTAATGCTGTGCCTTTGCTTCTAAGTTCTTACTCTCAGTGCCATCGCTCCTAATGCTGTGCCTTTGCTTCTAAGTTCTTACTCTCAGTGCCATCGCTCCTAATGCTGTGCCTTTGCTTCTAAGTTCTTACTCTCAGTGCCATCGCTCCTAATGCTGTGCCTTTGCTTCTAAGTTCTTACTCTCAGTGCCATCGCTCCTAATGCTGTGCCTTTGCTTCTAAGTTCTTACTCTCAGTGCCATCGCTCCTAATGCTGTGCCTTTGCTTCTAAGTTCTTACTCTCAGTGCCATCGCTCCTAATGCTGTGCCTTTGCTTTTAAGTTCTTCTTGAGTTCAGTTCTGACTAAAAAGTTCTCTCGAGTTCTGTCTAAAAAATTCTCCTTAGTTCAATTCTGTCTAAAGATGTCCTCAGCTCAGTTCCCGTCTCCGCTGTGTCCTCAGAACTTAGACATCTTTCTGAATACATGATTACATGGTAATAAGTTCACAAGTTTACACATAAATCCAAATCATAAGTCAAATAAGAAGTTTACACCAGAGAATGTTTACACGTGTATCCATTAGGAGTAATTAATTATCTGGCTAAATATTCATCACCTGTCACCAGCTTTGCAAGTTCATGGAGAATTAAAAACCTTAACTTATGTCACCAAGGTATTAGTGAAGTTTTATATAGATAAACCCAGTCAATATTTTATCTTCTGTCCTAGCACCTATAATAAATTATAGTTCTCTTTTTTACAACCTTTGGTTAATAGTTTTACAACCTCTTAAAATGCCTCCTAATGCCTGCTTACTATCTCAGAATGAATCAACTCATGACACTGAAGACTGGCAGAGTTCTCATTGCAGTTTTGTCTGTCACAAAGGATTTAATAGCAGTGTTATAAAAAGAGCTTAATAAGGACTGTAAATTTAGGAATTTTATAGGATCATCATTAAGGATTAAGAACTCATCTATCTGTGTATATAGCATCACTACAAGACAGTACACCTTCCGTTGTTCTGCAGAGATCTGCTCAAAACAATATGCTAATACCTAGTGATTGTTATATATGTTTCATAATAACAGGGAAAGCATATTAATAGCAGGAATCTATAATAAAATGAATCTCTCCTGGGCCTTGCCTACTGGAGATCTGTCGTAGATTTTTTAATCCATGGAGGAACATCTCAGGAAGATGACCTGCTAGTTTTTAGCTTCTCCTGTGGCAGCTCCTGATGTGAACTGTCGCTGTGACAAGCCTGATCATGTTTATTTTCGAGGAATGTAGACTTTGGGACTTTGAACTAGAAATGCAGTTGAATCCTGTAAGCATGGGAACTCGGAAGACAGCTGTGCTATGTAGACTATGGAGACCATCCCAGGAAGTTCCAGCGGAAACAATTTTAGCAAGTTGGCTAGAGATCATTCTTAAGATATTTTGGCAAAGAACATGGATGTTTTTGTCCTTGTTCTAAGAATCTTCTGGAGGCTAAATTGAAGAGTATTAGACCAATTTAATTGGTGGAGGAGATTTCAAAACAGCCTAATATTGACTCTGCTCCTTACTAGTAATTACTCTTATGCAGGTCTACAATGAAAAAGAGCAATTGGGGGATAAGATATACAAAATGAATAGTTTGAAGGGAAGAGTACCAGGAAATTTTCATGTCAGAGCCCAGGGTTGTGCTGAAGAGATAAAATGATCCAGGACATGTCTGATCAGAAATGAAACAAAGGTAGTGGTGCCCTCTGAGCAAGGTGCCACCCATCTAATTCTGCAGGTTGTGAAAGGAAAGGACCAAAGGAATTTTAATTTTCTCTGCCTAAAAAGCAACTACTAAGGAAAACTTATTCAAATTTAATTCAAGAAGAGGGCAGGGCCATGCTCCACCCCAAGCAAACAGATGAATTTAGTACCTGTGGTTCTGGCTTTAGAGTTAATGAAGGGAGCCACATCTTTAATTCTAGCATAAATTGAAGCAGAGCCAGATGGATCTCTATGAGTTCCAGGCCAGCCTGGTCTACATAGGATCTCTAGAACAGCTAAGTCTATATGGAAAGACCCTCTCTCAAAAAGAAAGGAAAATAAACAGAGTCATGAAGGATGCATGGGAGAAAGGATCCTTCACAGTGGAAGAAAACCACTGAGGCCAGGAATATAGCAAGGGAGTCCCTCCATAGAGTCCCTGATGGTCACTGCATGAAGCTGTGCAAGTAAAGCCTGGATTGCTCTAGAGACCCCAAGATAGTGAAGATGCCAGAGCTATGGGATATCTATCCGCTGGTGAGAGCTTCATGCAGAGTCGGATCAGCCTAAGAAAGAGAAGTATGTTGTATACAGGAAAGCTGAACGGGGCGGGGGGTGGGGAGGAGTCATCTATGCGCTTTGACACAATAACAGGATTTGGTGATTGCCCTGGTGTGTTTTGATCTTGCTTTTGTCCAATATATTCTCACTATGTCTCCCTTTTGTAATGGTAATAATATATTTTGTCCCACTGTTTGCTAGAATTATTTAATTTGCTATTTTATTTTCATTTTACAGGAGGTTACAATAAAGAGATTGCCTTGAATCTCTGAAGAGACTTCAGACTTTTAAACTATGTAAAAAAACAATGGGAATTTTGATGTTTGATTAAATGCATTTTGCATTATGATATGGCTATAAGCCTATAAGAACCAGGAAATGGAGTGTGATAGTTTGAATGAGAGTAGCTCCCAAAGTCTCCTATCTTTAAATCCATGATTCTCAGTTGGTGGAACTGTTTGGGTAGGCTAAGGTGGTGTGGCCTTGGACGAGGTGCGTTAGTTAGCTCTCTCAGCCTTGTGGTTGTGTCTCAACATAAGTCCCTAGCTTGTTCTGCAGCACTCTACCTGCAAGCCTGCTGCCATGTTTCCTGCCATGATGGCCATGGACTCACCCTCTGACACAGCAAGCCCCAAATTAAAGTTGTATTAGATGGTGCCTTGGTCATGGTGTTTTGTCATGGCAATAGAAAAATAATGAAGAGACACTGTACTTCAGAAAACTTAGCTATTTCTTTCATTTAAACAGGTGTTGGCTACTACCTTTGACCCATATTTGGGTGGTAGGAACTTTGATGAGGCTTTAGTAGACTACTTCTGTGATGAATTCAAGACCAAATATAAGATAAATGTCAAAGAGAACTCTCGGGCCTTGTTGCGACTGTATCAGGAGTGTGAAAAACTAAAGAAGCTGATGAGTGCAAATGCGTCAGATCTTCCCCTAAACATCGAGTGTTTCATGAATGACCTTGATGTTTCTAGTAAGATGAACAGGTACCGTCATGTGCTTTCAGTTGGAAGAGTGCTTGCTGATTTTCTGTTTGGGTCATGTTAGGGGTTTCCCCAAGTTCTGGTTGCTTTAGAGGGTATTCTCGGCTTTCCTTCTCCAAAGTAATGATGTTTCTTTCATCTTCTCCCAGGGCTCAATTTGAGCAGTTGTGTGCTTCCCTCTTGGCCAGGGTTGAACCACCTTTAAAATCAGTAATGGATCAAGCTAGTAAGTGGAAATGACTACTTTCTTTTTGTTTTGTTTTGCTTTGTTTTGTATTTTTCACTTTGGAAAGATATTACAACTCATTCATTCATAGAACAGGACACAAAGTTTAGCTTTCTGAGCATTTTTCCTTGCTTGTTATATTGTTTACATCATAAATCTTCCAACTGTTTTGGGGTGTTTTATGTAATTTCCTAATATTTTGGTAGGAAGGGCTGGACAGATGGCTCAGGTTAAGAGCACTGACTGGTCTTCCAGAGGTCCTGAGTTTAAATCCCAGCAAACACATGGTGGCTCACAACCATCTCTGATGGGATCTGATGCTCTCTTCTGGTGTGTCTGATGAGTACAGTGTACTCATATACATAAAATAAAATAAAATCTTTAAAAAAAAAGATTTTGGTAGGAGATTAAACCAGAAATAAGAAAATAATTGCTATCTTGAAGATAACTTTAAAATAGCTTTAATAAGGACAAAATGTGAAAGTTAGGAAGGTGAGAAGCTCTGGAGAGCTTTAGAGCTCCGTAGAGGATTGTCCTCTCTCTGTTGTCACTGCCATCTGGACCACACTCAGTGGTGTCACACAATGCTACCATTTGCCTGTTTGATAATTACTTTTATTTGAATAAACTAGTGTGCACAAGTTCTTTAGCACTTCTTATTCCTTCACGGAAAAACATTTTACTTCCAGACTTACAACGTGAAGACATAAACAGCATAGAAATTGTGGGAGGGGCCACACGGATTCCGGCAGTCAAGGAGCAGGTGACTAGGTTCTTTCTGAAAGACATCAGTACCACCCTGAATGCTGATGAAGCCGTCGCCCGAGGATGTGCGTTGCAGGTGAGGGCTGCTGCATGTGTAGTTTGGACAGAGTTTGTGACAACTCTAAAGAAGCTGTTATCTATCCTAGTCACCCTCTCAGTAGGCTAAAAGTAAATTGAAGTTATTCTTGGCAAGTCTGTCTGTCTCTGACAATCTGTATCTCTCCCTCTCTCCCTTCCCCCACCACACACAACACTGTGTGTGTGATTGTGTATGTGTGTGTATGTGTATATATATATATACTTGCCTTTGTCTTTTGAAATGCTAGGATTAATGGCATGCACCATCATGCCTGATTCTGCTTATATTTTTAAAGTGTCATAGGTTAATATGTTTATGTTATGAAAACTGAATTCTTGAGATCATGTCCATTAGTAGTTCCTTGGAAATTTAAAGCTGTTTTTAGATTAGTTTTTGTAAAATCACATGAAATACTTGGGTCCATTTAAAGTTTCATTTGTCATTGTCAAAATGTAGCAAAATTTAAAATCTTAATTTTTACTATAAAGATATTTCTAATCAATTTAATTATGGTTTCCCTAGAATCTGAATTGTACTTGCTCATTTCAGTGCATTTCTTACTTTCAGTGTGCGATTCTCTCACCAGCATTTAAAGTACGTGAATTTTCCATAACTGACCTTGTTCCCTACTCAGTCACATTAAGGTGGAAGACTTCTTTTGAAGAAGGGACTGGGTAGGTTATTTTTAATTTTTTCATTATATTTTATCATAAATCTTTAGCCAAACAAATCTGCTTTTTCTAAATTAGAGGAATTTATGCTTCTTAACATTCTGTTATACATACTAAAATAGTATTAGAGAAAAGAGACTATAAGAAATAATACATTTGCAAACCATGATCAGCATATTCACCACATTAACCTCCATTGAAAAACATGCCTCCCTAAGATCAGGCTGTGGCCAACCTGTAGGGCAGTGATTCTCAACCTGCTGGTAAGGTTAACTATTCAATGGTTACCAATTTCTGATTTCAATGAACAGCACTTTATCAGTCTATGGCATTTGCTCTGTGCTCATGGGCAGTTGTTCATAAAGCATGTGTGTTTTCCAACCTGTAGTGCAGTGATTCTCCACCTGCTGGTAAGGGTGGCCAGATGGCCCTTCCACAGGAGCCACCTAAAAGTATCAGAAAAATAAATATTTACATTATGATTAATAACAGTAGCAAAATTACAGTTATGAAGTCCCAATGAAAGTAGTTTTATGATTGGGGTTACCACAACATGAGGAACGTATTAAAAGGTTGCAGCATTTGGAAGGTCCTGCCATCCTTTAATGATAAACTGCGATGTTGCAGTGTAAGCTGAATAAATAGTTTCTTCTTCAACTTGCTTTTTGGCCATAGTGATTTACTGCAGCAATAGAAACCCTAACTAAGACACAATTCTGTATGAATGCATTGCAGAGCATATAGATATCTCAGATTAAGCCAAGGACTGTTCTGTATCGTTCAATTTCAGTTAAATGTATAAGTAAGAAAGCACTGCCAAATATAAGAGAAGTAAACTAGAAAGCATGTGTGGCGGTGAATATAGTAAATGGAAGGAAGAAACTATTAGTAGGCATCTGACACTAGGAAGGAAAGTTTGTGCGTGTGACTAAGGTAACACAATGATGTTACCTAGTCAATAGCCATAATCAATAGCCATAAACATTCCTGTTACATTCTCTAAGTAATAGAGATCACTGCACATTTAAACTTTCCTGTCTACAGGGAGGGAAAGACTATGAACAGGCATAAGCTGAACATTTGGATCATTCAGACACTTTCCCTTTAGGAAGTGCACACTGATGTATTAGAAATAGTAACATTGTATCACGTTCAGTTTGCTTAGTAAAGAATGCGCAGATAGAGTGTGTGCATGCAAATGACAAGACAAATGGGGTAAAGGGCAGTAGCAAGCAGGGCTGGGTGACTGACACACAGCTACTCTGTCCTGTCTTATATCTGTACCCTTTTGTAAATTTACATTTATTTCCCAGTAAATGTATGTAATGGTGGCTATAATTCAAAGGGCTGCATATGGAAAGTATTTGAGAGGTCATAAGGCAGGGCCGATCTCACAATATGCATATTACCTGGTAATTTAATTTTTCTCTTAGTGTGCAGTGATCAGTTATGTTAGACATTCAGAAAGCCTTAAACTGTAAACTTGTTGAAAATAGAAAAATCCATAGCTGTTTTTCCTTACATTTGTTCATTTTTTGCAATTGCTGCTCATGAACTAAGGGTGTAGTGTGTTCTGACATTGGGTTCCCAGTCAACCTGTTCATTAAGTGAGTCTTTCCCACTGTGCTGTAGGGAATGTGAAGTCTTCTCTAAGAACCACCCGGCCCCATTCTCAAAGGTCATAACTTTCCACAAGAAGGAACCATTTGAACTAGAAGCATTTTATACTAATTTGCATGAAGTGCCTTATCCTGATCCAAGAATTGGTAAGACAACAACAAAAGCTAGTGTTTAACCTTTAATAAACCATATATAGAATAAAGTAAGCAAAACAACATTTCAGTTAAATTAGTCTTGTATTTTAAAGAAATCTGTACTTTTTTTATAACTATGAACTTTTTCATGCTTAGTTTATTTCTAGAAAAATAGCATGTTTAGATTGTCCTTATTTGTTTTGACGTCTATATTTTTGTTAGTGTACATTCATTGTACAAGATGATGGGATTTGATATGACATTTTAATTCAGGTTTGTGTGTGTATGTGTGTGTGAATGTGTGTGTGTGTGAATGTGTGTGTGTGTGTATGTGTGTGTATGTGTGCCTGTATGTGTGTGTACGTGTGTGTACGTGTGTGTATGTGAGTGTGTTTGTGTGTATGTATGTATATGTATGTGTGTGTATGTGTATGTGTGCTTGCATGCGCATGTGTGCGTGCAGGGTGCTTTGGTCATACTCCCCCTATCATCTGTTCATGCTCTCTTTCTACCATTTCTCGTCCTCTTCCCAAGCAGTCCTCCTTCTATTCTCATTGACTATGTATTCTAAGTGCTCTAATTGGCCTGAAAAATTGGTTAAGGTTGTTTAATGAAAAACACTTTTAGTCAAATTGTATTGTATTATTAACATGACTTTGGTTCTGAAACTGTATCATGGGGTGATATGAAAGAGCAAATAGGGAATTTTGATGTCCATTTTATGTTTATTTTTAAATGATGCAATATAAAATATTTTGTAATATTTAAAAGAAAATTTTAATTTATTTCTGTATTGATAGACTGAAAATGAGAGAGAGCACATTACCAATGCATTTGAAGTTAATGCAGGTTATCCTGGTTTTGATGGCTGCTACAGGTCTACAGCTAGATGGCTTCTGCAGCAGCAGTTTATTGTCATCACTGGGAGCTAGAGTTCTGAACTCTATAGGAAGTGTGTTTCCTATAATGGCTCCAAAGGAGGAATCCATTCCAGATCCCTCCACTTGCTCTATAGATGGCCATTGTCACATGGTATTCTATCTTGTCACTTGCTTCTCTTTCTTTCCTAAATATCTCCTTCTGATAAGGAAACCAATCTTCATCTTCAAAAAATTTTTTTTGGTTTCTTTGGGTGGGGTGGGAGTAGGCTAATGCCATAGGAAGAAAAATGTGATGTATGTGTCCAGTATGTATGATTTTGTTTTTGTTTTGCAAGAAGAGTTGAACTATTTTTGATAACAAGAGTAAATGGTGGAAAATGAAAAAAAAAAAAGGAAACCAATCTTCAATTTAACATCCTCTTAAAAACAATCAAAGAGAAAACCCAGAAACCCATCTACTATCTGCTCTCACTGAATCCCATCACCGTTTGAGATACTTTGTGAGGCACAATTAGAATGAGTATTGAGGGTACAACCCAACCTGTAAAAATACAAGCCAAACTTGTTTACTGGCCTATCTTACTTTTGGCTTGTTAGTCTCTCTTTACTTGATATCGCTAATTTTGGTATCAATTTTGTTTTTAATAAGTTCAGAAGAACTTTATTCATGAACTATGATAACAGTTTTTATTTATAGAGATCATAGCAAAATTGTGTATATGTGTATTGTATGGTTTTCAAATTCAGAAATTAGACTTTATTGTTTAGGCTTTTAATAATAAGTTACTCAAAGTCATTTAATAGCTTTTATATCAAATTTTCCCTAGTTTAAAATCCCAGTTCTTTGTCTGGCAAGATGTACGATTAATGCAGTTGCCACCAAGCCTGAAGACCTGAGTTCGATCCCCCAGATGACTGCCTTGGTAGAAAAAGACAATCGACTCCTGAAAGTTGTCCTTTGCCCTCCACACTTGATAGTGGCATTTATATCTGTGTATAAGCACATGATAAATATATAAATAATATCAAAGTCACATTTTCCTAGCAAATTATTTAATGTGTAAGTCTTAACAGCAGCTTGTAAATGCTGAAATAGGATAATCTGAGCAAAACAATTGTCCCATGGCAGTCATCTAGAACTGAATCATATTTTTTGAGTCGTATTTTTTGCATATGTCTGAAAGATGATGACTAAGTTACTAAAGCCTTTAATGAATATAATCCAAGGTTCATACACTAATCAAAGCTTTTTTTTCCTTAAGGAAACTTCACTATTCAGAATGTTTTCCCACAGTCTGATGGTGACAGTTCTAAAGTAAAAGTTAAAGTTCGTATTAATATCCATGGAATCTTCAGTGTGGCCAGTGCGTCAGTAATTGAGAAGCAGAATCTGGAAGGAGATCATAACGATGCCACTATGGAAACTGAAGCTCCTAAGAGTGAAGGCAAAGAGGATGTGGTAGGTAGAAACCATGTCTCAGGGTCCTCTCACCAGAGATATTGACAGCACCTCCGTAGTGAGTACCTTAATTCCCAAGGGTTAGCCTTGGGGTTTCTTCTGTAGAGCCTCATCTTTATACCATACTAAGGAAGACTTTTAGTTTAAATATAGTCTGCACTGTCTATATTGTAATGCATTTCTGAGGGGGCAAGGCATCTTTAATAACTTACATGGAACATGTGAGTTTAAAATCTGTTGCTTAAATTCTTTAAAATGTGCATTTTATTTATAACTAGATAAAACAACTGATGTTCTTTTTAGACAGGGTCTCACTATATAGACCAGGTGGCCTCAAACTCATAGGTATCCACCTGCCTCTGCCTCCTGGCATTCTGGGATTAAAGACATGCTTCTTACATTTTTTTCAGTGTTTAGTTATAGGGTATGTGTGGCCGTTGAACAAAGGGATATGCTATATATCTGGTGACATTCAAAGGCAGATTTATGAGGTAATGAATTTACTGCTGATTCTGCAGAGGAAGGAGTAGTACTATAGGGAACTGTAGAGATAGGGTCTCATGCTGCCCACGCTGATCTCAAGCCTCTGTGTGGTTAAGGCCAAATGAGCTCCTGATCCTCCTGCTTCCATATTTAGAATGCTGGGATTGCAGATGTGCACCTTTGCGTCTGTGGACAGCTCAGGGAGAGCCTGATTTACTCACTTGAAGAAAATGTTTACCTTTTTATGTGCACAATTTGTATGTTAGTGTCAATTGCATTTGTAAGGTATTTTTGGTTTTGGGGGGCTTTGTTTTTGTTTTTGTTTTCAAAACAGGTTGCACTGTGTAGCCCTGGCTGACCTGGCACCCACTCTGTCAATCAGGCTGGCCTTTTAACTCTGCCTCTTTGAGTGTGCATTTGCACAAACACCACACACACACACACACACACAGAAAGAGAAAGGGGAGAGGGAGAGAACGGGGAGAGAATGGGTAGTTTATGCTTATAATTCTGACACTCAGGAAGAGAAAATGTACAGAAAGTTTCAAGTCAGCATGGCTACAGAGGAAGAGTTTCACTTAAAAAAAAGTTTTTGTGGGAGCTGGAGAGATGGCTCAGTGGGTGAGCCCTGCTGCTCCTCCAGAAGTCCCAGGCTTTCTTCCCAGCACACACACAGCAGCTCCCACCTGCCTGTACTCCAGTTCCAGATTTCACACCCTTTTCTGGCCTGCTTGGGTACCAGACACACAAGTGATACACATGCAGGAAAACATCCATACCCTTAAAATAATTAGGGAAGGCCTCCAGAGTACCAGCTACTCAGGAGCCTGAGGTACATTAGGAAGAGCCCATTTCAAATGGAGGAGGGGTTATCTTATTATAAGACAACTTTCCCCTTTTGGGAAGTTGCATGTTTCACTTAACAAGAACCATATTTGTCTTTTTTTCTTGATTGATAAAAGTTGTACTATTATCTTAAACATGCTTGAATTATGGTCCATGGTATTTCTTCTAGTAATTTTTAAAAATGTATTCTTCTCTCATATAGTATATCTCAAGTGCAATTTTTCTCCATCTCTTCCAAGTGTCTCCCTTGAACACCAATGCAAGACTATTCCCCACTCTTTTTTTTTTTTTTAACCAGATCCAGTGTATCTGGTTTTATGTTGAGGTCTTAGACCCAATTGAACTTGAGTTTTGTACAGGGTGATAGATATGGGTCTATTTGTATTCTTAAAAACCTGCATCTAGTTAGACCAGCACCATTTGTTGAGGATGATTTTGTATGTGTATGTGTCTTTATGACTTCTTTATCATGTGTCATTCTTTAACTATGTAGAATTATGTCATGGTCTTCGACTTGATTGCATTTATCAACCTCTGTTTTGATGCCAATACTATGTGATTTGTATTTCTATAGCTCTGTGGTAAAGCTTGAAATCAGGGATGGTGGTTGGTATCTCCAGAAGTTCTTTTATTATACTGGAATGTTTTAGGGAGCCTGGGCCTCTGGTTTTTCCATATGAAGTTAGTTGGATATTATTCTTTCAAGGTCTGTAAAGAATTGTGTTGGAATTTTGATGGGGATTGCACTGAATCTGTAGATTGCTTTTGGTAAGATGACAATTTTTACTATGTTAATCCTACCAATCTATGAGCATGGGAGATTTTTCCATCTTCTGTTATCTTCTTCAATTTCTTTCTTCAAAGACTTGAAGTTCTTGTCAGATAGGTTTAGTCTTTGTCTGGTTTTGGTATCAGGGTAACTATGACTTCATAAAATGAATTTGGCAATGTTCTTTCTGTTTGTATTTTGTGGAATAATTTAAGGAGTATTGCTATTACCTTTTTGAAAGCCTGGTAGAATTCTGCCCTAAAACCATCTGGCCCTGGGCAATTTTTAGTTGGAAGATTTTAATGACAGCTTCTAATGTTTTAGGTATTATATATCTATTTAAATTATTTATCTGTTCTTGATTTAACTTTGGTAAGTGGTATCTCTCTAGAAAAATCATTCATTTCATTTAGATTTTACAATTTTGTAGAGTACAAGCTTTTGAAGTAAGACCTAGAAATTCTTTGAATTTCCCCAATGCCTGTTGTTATTTCTCCCTTTTCATTTCTAATTTTGTTAATTTGGGTACTGTCTCTCTGCCTTTTGGTTAATTTGGCTAAAGGTCTGTATCCTGCTGATTTTCTCAAAGAACCAACTCTTTGTTTCATTGATTCTTTGTATTGGTCTCTTTGTCTCTATTTTACAGATTTCAGCCCTGAGTTTGGCTGTTCCCTGCTGTCTTCTCTTGAGTGTGCTTGTTCCTTTTTGTTCTAGAGCTTTCAGGTGTGCTGTTGAGTTGCTAGTATAAAATCTCTTTAATTTCTTTATGAAGGCACTTAGTGCTATGAACATTCCTCTTAGCACTGCTTTCATTGTGTCCCATGAGTTTGGGTATGTTGCACATTCATTTTCATTGAATTCTAGGAAGTCTTTTAATTTATTTCTTTCTTGATCCCAGTGGTCATTTACTAGAGAGTTGTTCTGTTTCCTTGAGTTTTGTAGGCTTTCTATTGTTTCTGTTGTTGTTGAAATCCAGCTTTAATCTGTGGTGGTCTGGTAAAATAAATTTCAATTTTCTTACATCTGTCCAAAACTTGTATTGTGACCAAAGTATGTGGTCAGTTTTTTTGAGACTGTACCATGAGGTGCTGAGAAGGAGGTCTATTCTTTTGTGTTTGGATGAAATTTTCTATAGATATCTGTTAGGTCCATTTGATTCCTAACATCTCTTTTATTATTTCTTTGTTTAGTTTCAGCTTGATGATCTGTCCATAGGTGAGAGCAGAGTGTTGATGTCTCACACTATTAATGTATGGGGTTTGATATGTGATTACGTTTTGGTAATATTTCTTTTACAAATGTGGGTGCCCTTGCATTTAGTGCATAGATGTTCAGAATAAGACATCATCTTAGTGGATTTTTTCCATTGATGAGTATGAAGTGTCCTTCCTCATCTCTTCGTATTAATTTTGGTTGGGAATCTATTTTCTTAGATATTAGAATGGCTGGACCAGCTTGCTTCTTGGGTCCATTTGCTAGGAAAAAATTTTCCAACCCTTTACTCTGAGTTAATGTTTATCTTTGATGTTGAAGTGTGTAACTCTAATTTTCTCAAAGCCTACTTTTAATGATGGTTGTTAAATACTTTAACCTCCCTTCTAGATTGCCACCCACCAGAGGTAGTGGAAAAGAAAGGATATGGGGGAAATGGACCTATTTAGAAATGTTTCCTTGGAGCAGATCCCATCTGCATTGTCAGGAAATCAGTTCAGTTTACAGGTCAGCAGTGGTGGATTGATCCACTCACAAACACTTTATGGATTTGCCAGCAGTCCAGTTCAGTCGTGTCAGGATAGCAGCAGCAGTGGCACAACCTAGCAGGAATAGTCAGGCCACATCCGAATCGGCATGAGCTAGCAGAAGCAACCAAGAGGGATGGCAGAAGTTCTCACCTATGCCTCTCTCAGCAAAGCAAAGATCAGTGAAGAGTCCACACCAACAAGGGTTTAGTCATGCAAACCAAGCAAGTTTCCCTCACTGTCCTTTGCATCCTTTTTATACTCCCTCCAAACATCACATGCCCTCCACAGGTCTTGCCTCAGCACATGCATCTGTCTCAGCTGATATCACTCTGCCAATCAGCCTGAGTCCACAGAAGCAGCAAAAAGCTGCAGCACACCACCAGAAGGTGATTTCTTTTTCTTTTTTTTTCTTTTCTTTTTCTTTTTTTTTTTTTTTTTGGTGCATTTCTCTCTGTATGGAGCCCAGATAAATGGAGATGCAGTATGGACCAATACATGAGTGTCCCTAAGAAAGAATGCTTCAGCCAAATGTTCATTCATGAGTCTGCCTTAGCTTTTCACCTGTGTCCACTTCAGCAAAACATTCCTTCATGTGTTTGTCCCAGCAAAACACCATCCAACACAACTGACTTTGCAAAGACCCTTAAGTTTACACTTCAGAGGTGTGTTTCATATATGGAGCAGAAGGATGGATCTTGTTTTCTGTATTCATTCTATTATTCTGTGTCTTTTTATTGGGGAATTGGATCCATTGATATTAACAGATACAGATATTAATGACCAATGATTATTAATTCCTGTTATTTTGTTGTCATTGGTGGTGGTGGTGGTGGTGGTGGTCACATATGTATAAGTTTCCGTTCTTGGTTTTGGTGGTGTGAAATTGCTTATTTCCTGTGTTTCCTTGGGTGTACTTAACATCTTTGGGTTGGATTTTTTTTCTTCTAGTACTTGGAGGGCTGGATTTGGAGCTAGATATTGTTTAAATTTGATTTTGTCATGGAGTAGTTTGTTTTTCCACCTATGATTATTGAAGGTTTTGCTTGGTGTAATAGTCTGTACTGGCATCTGTTGTCTGAGTTTGCAAGGTCCAAGCTCCTCTGGCTTGTAGAGTCTCTGTTGAGAAGTTGAGTGCCAGCTCTGCTAACAGAGCTGCTTCTTATGTTCCTTGGCCTCTTTCCCTTGCAGCTTTTAGTTTTCTTTCTTTGTTCTGTTTTGGTTATATGGTGAGAAGACTTATTTTGATTGATTTGGTGTTCTGTATGTTCTTTTTACCTTTATAGGCATCTCTTTCTTTAGGGTAGGAAAATAACGACCTTTTTTCTTTTATGATTTTGTTAAAAAAATATTTTCTGGGCGTTATACCTGTGAATCTTCTTCTCTTTCTATTACTCTTAAGTTTGGCCTTTTCATATGTTTCATGTAAGGAAATGTTTAGATTTAACATGGTCTTTGACCAGTGAGTCAATTTCTTCTATTGTATGCATACTCTGCACCTGAGATTCTCCTTTCCATGTCTTATATTCTGTTTGTGATGCTTGTGTGTCTAGTTCCTGTTCAATTACCTAGATTTTCTATCTCAAGGATTCCCTCAGTGTTTTCTTTATTGCTTCTATTTCTATTTTTTGGCACTTGAACTATTCTATTTATTTCCTTCACCTTCTTGTATTTTCCTGGATTTCTTAAAAAAAAATGCATTCATTTCCTTTTTAAGGGCCTCTATCATCTTCCTAAGATTGGTTTTAAGGTCATTTTCTTGTGCTTCAGGTGAGTTATGAAATCCAGGGCTTAACAGTTGTGGGATAGCTGAGCTGTGCTGGCACCATATTGCCCTGGCTTTTATTGATTGTGTTCTTGCCTTGGCCTCTAGTCATCTGGGTTTTTGTGTCAATTTCTGAGTTTATCTTTGTTGGATGGATGATTTTTGGATGTCTCCCCCTTGGTTTCTTATTCCTCTCTGGTTTTGTGGTTTCCTAGATGGCCTGTAGTTCTAGTGACCAGTGAGAGTCTTCAGACCCAGCAGGGTTTCTCTGCTAGGGTTTTGGCAGCTATGGTGACCCCTGTAGTTTGGGGTACCTGTGTTGCCTCTAGGGTTCTGAGATGTAGCAAGAATTACAGTGGTTCCTATATTCTAAACTTCTTTCAAGAAGATGGTTGTAAATGTGATTAGAAAGATTACAAAAATATATGTGTTGTTTAAGATTGTTTGCCAAATGAACAGCTTATTTGGGGGCTTATGAGTTTTTATATCCCAATGCTTCACAGACATTTAAGCTTTGATTAACTTCAGTATTTTACTACATTTGAAAATATGTAACAGAGAGATCGAAGCCATGAAGTTAGAAGGTAGGGAGGAGATGAGGGAGGAGAAACTATGATCAGAATATATTGTATGAAAAATTTATTTTCAATAAAAAATAAATTTAAAAGTACATAACTGAGTTGTGTGGTTATGAGTCTCATCTTTTTCATCATGTTTCTATTTAGCATTTTAAACACTGTCCATAACATTTTTAGGTGAAGTTGAATACTCTCTTTTTTTAAAACTTAAGTTTGAGAATACTGATTTATGAATTTGATAATAGTTATCTATATTTTTTGCAAATCTTGACCAAAAAGGATGAATGAGAAGGTCTGTTTACATAGCTTCCAACTGATCTTTTCATTTATAGTTATTAATCTGTTTGTTGCTGTTGTCACTTGAAAGTGAACTGCTTCAGTGTATGCACACATCTCACCCCAGGAGTAGGACTGTGCTTTCTGCCGGAAAAGGGAGACTGTGTACCATCCATTAATATCTTTTCTTGCCAGGACAAAATGCAGGTTGACCAAGAAGAAGGAGGTCATCAGAAATGTCATGCTGAGCATACCCCAGAAGAAGAGATCGACCACACCGGGGCCAAAGCAAAGGTTTGCTTTCCTAATGGTGTGCTTGCGGATATGGAGCTTTGTCAGGATTGCATTTCGTCTCTGCTTGTTTGGCTGTGTGTGATTTACACAAGGTCTCCCGTGTGTAGCACAGGCCTGTCACACACTTGTGGTGCTCCCTCCTCAGCTCACAAGTGGTTGGGTCTCAGACCCCACGCTACCTCCCAAATCCTGCTGAAATGGGGTGGACAGACAGATGGAATAACTAAATGTTTGCCGTATGCTGCCTGCTTTTCAATATACGTAGTAATTTAAACTGCAGTGCCAAAATAAATAAGTAAATAAACTGCTGTGCCAAGAAGAAGCACAGAAAGCCTACAACCAAAATAGGTACATTTCAGAGTTTTACTTAAAAGCTTTTAAAAGAACAAGACATAACTTTAAAAGCAAAATTATCTTTTGACAGTGAAAATGGTATTTTAATCAAATTTTTTTAACTAGAAATTACATTCTTGGAGAAATGGAGAAGCAGAACAATTCCAAATGAAGACAGTTTAAATGTATAATGCTCTGTGTGGCATTTCGGTCACATCATATTTTTTCTTTTTTTTTTTTTTAAAAATTCTTTCTCTTCCAGGGACAGTGCTTAGAGGCACTCAGGATGGTTCAGCGTTTGACATACCGTTGTAGGCTTTCCTACAATACAGCCTCTAACAAAATGAGAAGGCTGGGGAAGCACCTAAATCTGCATGTGGTGTGTGCCCAGGCAGACTGAGGGACTCGTTCCGGGAGACCCAAAGTCCTTAGGAGATTGTCTAAGACATAGACGTGGGTCAGCAGGGCCTGTGGTGGGTCCATGTGTACCAAGTGTGTCCATGACAGGATCAAGCAGGCTTCCCTTATACAGTAGCAGGAAAGTATTGATCGCATAAGCACAGAGTCAGAAAGCAAAATAAATATACAGCTTTTTTTTTTTTTTTTAAGTAATAAAAATCAAGGCTTGGTCTACTGAAAAAATCTTTAGGGAATAGAAAGACAGGTCTCACTATGTAGCCCAGGCTAGCCTAAAAATCATTGTATAAACCAGGCAGGCTGATGTCACAGAACTCACCGAGCGCTGCCTGCCTCTGCTTGCAGAGTGTTGGAATTAATGGCATGTGCCATCCACCACACTCAGCTAAAACTCTTTGACTATGAGCAGCTGAGCCAGTGGTGGTGGTAAGCAGGGAAGTAAGGGGGCTTACATCTTACTCACATTCCAGGTCTGCTGCTCTGAGAGCACCAGATCCCACTGACAGCTTAGTCCTCCCAGCCTCATTCAAGTGTCTGAACAAGATCAGTGTAGGCTGGGGAGATAGTCCATGGGTACATGCAGCTCCAGCTCCATGCTCTCATCGTGACACTCTGCTGCCCTGACCGAAGTCCAGCCAGACAGCATAGCCTCGTGATTACTGCCTCAGGTTTTAAAATTATGTAAAACCTGGTAAGATGTGTTGGTATTTGATTCCCGCGTTGATCGGTGCATCCCACATTCTGATTTATCCATGTATTGGTGATGAGCATTTACAATGTAGTTTTCCAATTGGGAATGTTACTTTAACACACAGTTTTCTGTGTGTATATTTTCATTTTCTTGGGCACATCAATGGAATTGCTAGACATATTGTGTAGAGGTCAAATGACAACTTGCATATGGGTCCTGGGGATCATACTCAGGTTGGCAGGCTTAGAAGGAAGTGTCCAATGAACAATCTCAGTGGCTCAGCTGTTTTAAAAAGTGACAACAACCACTGTATAGTTTATAATATCACCAACAGTGTAGGAGTAGGGTTCCATTTTCTCCATAGCCTTACTTATATTTGTTTTCCTTTGTCAAGAATTATAACCATAGTACTGTATGTGGCGTAGTAGTTCATGACAGCTTTGAATTTCCAATTCCATGTTGCAAATGTAGTAAAGGGTTAGCATTAAATTGAGTATAAAAGGCTACTAGAATATGTGTGTTTGTGTGTGTGTATGTGTGTCAGCATGGGGGTGATACTGGAAACTAAACCCAGAGTTTGTGCGTTCCAGGCAAGCACTTTACTACTGAGATTTGTTCCCAGCCCATATAGTCTCTACTTTAAATAAAGTACCAAAGACAGCAATAGGTTTGTTTGGCTTTGCTTTTTTGTTTCACCTCTAAAATTTATATTTGTTAGTTTTAGAAAATTTCACTTTTGATTTTCTTTTACAGGTACCTCTTTCAGATAAGCAAGATCGCATAAATCAAACTATTAAAAAAGGGAAAATCAAGAGTATTGATCTACCTATCCAGAGTAGCCTGTACAGACAGCTGACTCAAGACCTTCTCAATAGTTACATTGAAAATGAGGTATGTAAGTTAGGTTGCTGTTGAATAGCAGCAAATGCATTCTGATACTGTATTGGAGTCAAAGGTTGTCTGTGATATCTAGGCAATCTAGTTTGCAATTGTTAGGAATTATAAATGCCATTAAACTGCTTTTGACAAAATAATAAGCTGTATTGGTACCATATATTATACTTTTATTATCTTAATTATATGAAAAAGTATCTACTTTAGAGAAAAAAGCCTTCTGAAGCAAATTCTTAACATTCCCCCCCACCTTTTTTAAGCCAGGGCTCAAGTAAGCTAGGCTAGCCTCAAACTCACTTTGTATCTGATGGCCGTGAACCCTTGATTCTCTTGCCTCTACCTCCTAAGTGCTAAGACTCTGAATATGTGCCACCACCTCTGGCTCTATGTTTTGTAGACTTTAGGAGTAATAAAATCAGAACACCCCCTTTTGTGCTCTTGTTTTGGTTTGGAGATTGTCTTGTTTTGGGGAAATGTTGAGGGAAGGTATCAGGTACCAGGTGTGTAGCCCACACTGGCTTGAGTCTCCAGCTCTTCCTTCCTCTGCTTTCTGAGTTCTGAGATCACAGGCATGTAACATCTCCCCTGGCTTAACAAGCCCCCTTTGGAAGTGTGTGGTACTTAAAAGACTGTTCAGAGTGTTGATTAACAATGATTTAAGCTTTGTTGCCATTGTTAACAGATTTACCTGCTCTTGTCTATTTTCACGGTTAGTTCCAGTCTTTTGGAAAGTGAGTTCTTTCTTTAGTAGTAACTGTATAATGTGATTATATTTATACTTATATTTATCCTTTAAATTTATATTGAAATGGTGGTTCCTAATTTCTGCAATGTTCCTAATTTCTACCGTTTGGAGAATGTTGCATTCAACTGTTTAACACCCATCATTACATGAAAATTTGCTTTTACAGGGCTTGCTTTTTTAAAAGTACCAATGCATAATACCTATTACCAAGGCTCTATTCGTGCATAATAAATCCTAAAAATCTCATATAATACTCAGGATTTACATATTTGGAGTGTAATTTTTCCAAAGGAATGAACTGTAGGAAATGATAGTTATAGTAGGTTTATGTGCAAAATGAGACTTTGATTAATTTTTAAATGTCTCTTTTTAAATCTGTGCTACTGAATTATAGTTTATAAAGGAATCCTTGTGTTTAGAAAACCAAGTGCTCTTAAGTGAAATTTGTTCAAGAATTATAATTGCATTCTTTCCTTGCTTTTGATCATAACAGTCCTTACATCTCTGAAGTCCTCAAAACAAACATAATGTGTAGGTTCTGTTAAGGGCTGTAGCTTATGGATGAGAAAACTGAGGCCTGTGTGTAGTCTGCGGCCTCAAATCAGATAATAACCTTCATATTTGGATCAGGGCTCAGTCTCCCAAGCTCATCACAACTGCTGTTAATACACCCCTGACCAAGAGTAGTGCAGCAGGTGTGGAGGAAGATACTCACATTATGTGAGTTACAGCCATGAAATGTGGAATTAGTCATATCAGGGTAAGAAAACTAAGAGTAGGTGAGTTTCCTGCTGTCTCCAACAAGTAAATGGGGATGCTGGAGTTTGAACATGTATAAATATGTTCAAAAGCTATTACAAGGGTTTAAGTTCTATACCATATAATTCATTCACCCAAAGCATACAAGTCAGTGATTTGGGAATATATTGTTACTTTTTAAATTACATGTGTAGAATTTAACATCTTAAGACCATTTTTATGTATATATTTTCAAGTTAGTATTCATCATGTTTAGCATTGCACAACCATCACCACTATATCCAAAGCTTAGGGCTATCTAAGATGGAGATGCTGTAGCAAGAAATCCAAACTCTCCTCTCCTCCCTTCTTTAAGTTCTCCTTGAACACTCATCTGTTTCCTGTCTCCTAAGAGTCTGCAGATGCAGCTCACATAAATTGAATGAGACAATACTTGTCCTTTTGTCCTGGATTGTTTTAATCGGCATAATCTCAGGGCTCACTCATATGTGAAACTTCTTCTAAGCCTCATAAATCTGTGATATATATGTGCACATATATATCAGTACATCAGTTAGTGGATGCTTCAGTTTATACTTTTGGTGATAATAATGCCTCAAGAAACCCTGGGATACACATATCTGTAAAGTGTCTGCTTCCCATTCATTTGGGTATATTCTCAGGGTTACACTTGCTAGATTTAAGGGAAATTATAATTTTGAATTTATATTCATTTATATATTTTTTACTTTATTCATTTATTTATTGAGACAGCATCTCACTATGTAGCTTATGCTGGCCTCAAACTCAGAGATTGAGCTGCTGGGATTAAAGGTATGTACCACTATGCCCAGCTTATATTTCATTATTTTTGAAGATCCTTCACACTGTTCCTGTGGCCCATGGATATGGAATGTTTTATTGTCACCAGTGTTCCGGGCTTCAGTTTCTCTACAATCACAAAAATTCTATTCTGGCTTATTTTTTAAATATGCTTCTCTTAGGAGGTATGAAGTGGCATCATGGTTTTAACTAGCAGTTCTCTAATGTGTGTTGTTTTGACAATCTGAAACATTTTTAATAGGGGAAGATGATAATGCAGGATAAATTAGAGAAAGAAAGAAATGATGCTAAAAATGCTGTTGAAGAATACGTCTATGATTTCAGAGACAAATTGGGCACTGTCTACGAAAAGTTCATCACTCCAGAAGTAAGTCTAAAGTTGTAAGGGCTACTTGAATGTTCACTTGAAAGTCCTAATGTGAATCATGTTTAAAAGTATATCCAATTTGTTATTGTCAATTTTTGCACCTATGTGGAGATGACTCTCAGTTATTTTTCAAGTTGCAGAAGGTTAATGAAAACATGTTTATGAATAAGGTCAGAAGACTCTGGTATTGAGCTTAAAAACATCTCTTAATGACTTTTTTCTAAGAAAGGCATTTGTAATTAGTATCTCTTAAATGTGTAACTTAGGACATGAATAAGCTGTCTGCAATGTTAGAAGACACAGAAAATTGGCTTTATGAAGAAGGAGAAGACCAGCCTAAACAAGTTTATGTGGATAGGCTTCAGGAATTAAAGGTTAGTAGGTGTCTGCACGGGGTAGGCGACTATTAACTGAAGCAGTGTTGTGAAGATTAGGATGTCAAAGCATTGGCACTTAGTTTGGTTCCTTTTGCTTGGCATGGCAGTACAAGCCTTTATCTTCACTCCTCTCTGGGGATATGCAGAAGCTGGTGGATCTCTATGAGTGTTAGGCCAGCCTACTAGTACTACATAGACAGCAGGGGCTACACATAGAGACCCTGTCTCAAAAATAAAGTAGAATTTGAAACCCAAGTTTTAAATTTGTGAATTCTCCATGTAGTAGAATGGTCCTTATTGTCTTTCACAGTTTAGCACCATGTTTTGAAAGGACTGACAATTTTGATTGGGTCTTTGGGTTGGGAAGTAGTTAAGGGGTAATCCTTAGTGAACACTTTAGATAAAAGGAAGGTTGAAGTAGGATAAGGGCCATGTTAATTAACACTTTTCTTTGTGGGAAGACAGGAAAGACATGTTTATCATCCTGTAAGGGATAAATGTATTGTTAAAACTCCATTCTTTTTAAATGTTTATGTTGATAGAAATATGGCCAGCCCATTCAAATGAAGTACGTGGAGCATGAAGAGAGACCAAAAGCTTTAAATGACTTGGGGAAAAAGATTCAGCTTGTCCTGAAAGTGATAGAAGCACACAGAAACAAGGTACTGGGGTTGTAATGCAGCTGCTGCTAATGTATGGTGTCTATAGAAGTCCTCAGCTCCAACGCTGCAGTGTTACCACTTCAGAGACTGAGCGTACCAAACTTACAGCTTTTTAGTGAAAAATTGCCAGTAGAGGATCCAGGACATTTAAAAGCCGAGGCTTTCACCTTTTAGAATTCCCTGAAGTCATAGCTTAAGTTTAACTCAGTGGCAAAACCCAGTGTTCTCATTTTGGTGTTTCTTACATGAGAAGGTGGTCTTCCTTGACTCTAAACTGACACACTGTATTTTGCTTCTTGCCTGGTTTGTTGTTGATCTTCCATCTATCATCATCCATAATCTCCTTTTATTCTTCATACACACCCAAAACTCTCTCCATTCCCCACTGTTTTGAAGATTCAGACAGGGTAATATATGCCATGTGTCCCTTTGGATAAAACGGTTAAGTAGCTAGTCACGCATCTGAGCAGAGCCCAGCAGACTTGGATTACTGGAACTTAGAGTCTCTCCTATGTCTTCATTGCTTCTGTTGTATTGCAGCATATCAGTAGATGCAGGTCTGTTCCGGAAAACTCAAGAGAAACAAGACCATCTTGTTGAACTTGTCCCATGAGGTCAGGTTTACTGGTCACTACCTGCTACTCATAACTTATTACCCAGATTGATCACTGATGTTAACACTGCATTCATATGCATGAGATAGCAGCACCAGACTCCCTGAGGCATGGCATCAGCCCAGAAGCTTAGATTCACCAAAGCGCTTAGTAAATCTTAAGGACTGTGAGGGGGTGGTTTCACACTGGTCTCACACGGCCATTTAATACCTATGAACTATGAATACTGTTGTCTCAATTCGAATATTAGAAAAATCTGGATGCTTGGACTGGGCATGGTGGCCCATGCCTTTAATCCCAGCTCTCGGGAGGTCTGCAGAGGCAGCCAGATCTCTGAGTTCTAGGCCAGCCTGGTCTGTAAAGCAAGTCCTAGATAGCCAGGACTTACTACACTGAGAAATTCTATCTCCAAAAAAAAAAAAAGGGGGTGGGGAGGAGGAGGAGGAGGTTGAGGTTGTGGGGTGCTTAAGCAGGTTGTTGGATTACACAGGTAGTAAATGGTGGAGTCATACTGAAGCAGCTGGCATCAGTGTGTAGACATTCTCTATGTGTATACTTTTTTCCAATATACAACTCAATTCTTTATTTCATAAGAATTCTGTGTGTTGAAAAGGAAAATTTGTAATTTGGCTAACCCAAAATTAACAAATATACTCAAAAAACAGAGTACAAATGTACTCGAAAACAGAATATATTGATAATGGAAAAGTAAAGAAGAACAAGGCAGACAAAACATCAAGCATATTTTAAATCTGGCATGATTAGTGCTCCTCTGACTTTAGCAGTCATCTTGAGTGTGTGGGATTACGATATCATCAAAGCAAACCAAGACTTTTTGATTAGGCATGTGAGTTCTAATTATGTGCCAGGATGTTTTGTGGGTCCTGAACTCTAGCAAAAAGAAATTGTGGGCCTGTTTGTTTTCATATGCTTCAGTTGGAAAATAAAGTTGTAGTAAAGGGGCTATGGAAAAGGTAAGGGGCCTTCAGGGGCTATGTTTGAGAGAAGGCCAACCAATGAGTGAGAGAGACATTAAAAAACAAATGAGGGAAGCCAGGGCTCAGAATGTGTGGAAAGGAATGTTGTTGAAAGCAGAACTGTGGACTAGTGAGATGGCTTTATGCATCAAGGCTGCTGAGCCTGACAACCTAAGTTTAATCCTAAGGTCACATGATGGTGGGAAATACCTGACTGCTGTAGATCGCACTCTGACCTTCAGATATGTGTTACTGCACATCCCATCCCTGCCACACACACACTGGGGGGAGGGGGGAATATACTGAAGAAACAATAAAGCAGCTGTGAGCTAAATGTATGAAGGGAACAGCTGCCTGATCACAGAAGGCCTCGTCTCAGCTGTTGTGAAAGTTTGAGATTTACTGTGATACAGGTAGCTTGGAGGTTTTAGAGACTAGAAGCATTATGACTTGAATTGGTTTGTGAAGCATCTAGTGGTAGGTTAGAATAATACAATCAAGAAATGATGAAAGCGCGAACCAGATAATGAAGGACCAAAAGTAATTAGAGTTTTGCATTTATCTTGTTTATAATAGTCTGAAATTACCCCAAAGTTTTTTAATATGAATGGGTTGCATTTTAAATATTTTGACATGGAGAAAACTTCAAAAAGTAGGTGTTGGTGTAATGAGTTTATTAAACTGTAATAGTAGATATTTCAGACTTCACAAATAGTCTCAAGTTGGCTAGATATAAACGTTCTGGGAAAAGGCTCAGGCTACAGATAAATTTTTAAAGAGCATATTTAATGATTAATGCAAATAAACTAGCAAATAAAACTTAATCCTAGAGACAGTAAGAAATTGAATAAAATGTAGCAGCCCAGAAGCCAAGTCCAGTGTGATGATATGTCATTTGTAATCTTACAAAGGAATCTTGAATGTCTGAGGAAGCTTAACAGTTCTGAAAATGCCTTCTTCATAGTTCCACTTGTTAACTTCGGGGTTCAATAGCAATGTTTTAAGAGGCTAAGGTGGAGGGTAAGGATAAACCCAGGCATGGCTAGGTGAGACCCTATCTCAAAACACATGAGGGAAAATACATTAAAAGGAGGTTTTTTAAAATTTAATTAGCATATACAGCATTAGGTTTCATTATGTCTTTTTCAAAGGAAATTTGTCTGGGTCGGTCCTCTGCCCCTTCTGCTTCCTCCTTCATCCATGGGTCCTTCCCGGGCTGTGCTTTCATGTCATGCATGTCCTCTTGCCCTTGTCCCCTTCCTCATCACTTCCCCTTCCTGTTCATCCTGTGTTTTCTAGGCTGTCCATAATCCTTATCAGGAAATCTTCTCACTTTCATGTTATGTTGCTGCTTCTTTCTGCTCTATTGGCTGCTGATGCAAAATGACTTTTTGGGTGGTTGTAGAAGCTGCAGCTGTGTCGCTTAGTCAGAATTTCATTCTTCTTTTTTTTTTTTAATCAAGAATGTGTCACCTGGTTTTATGGTATGTTCAGAATTTTCTTTCTCCCTCACTATATACCTGTACATCTATTTTCTCCTTAATTTGTATAAATTCTACTCTGTCCTAGCCTCTGTTGCCTAATGCAGAGCCTCCACAAGTAGTTCTTTTCCAAAGCTGACTTCTGGGAGTCCTTTGCAAGTCTGCACTGATTTTACATTTTCCCCTAGTCTCTTCAGTTTGTGTCATCTCATATGTGGCACCTTCACATGAATATACATGAAGTATGTCATAAGTAAGAACATGAATGTTTTAGGTAGGGAGAAATTATCAATAAGCCACTATTTATCAACAATTCTTTTTCTTTTACCATTTTATTCATTTTTAATAGGATGAAAGATATGATCATCTGGATCCTGCAGAAATGGAGAGAGTTGAAAAGTACATCAGTGACTCCATGAACTGGCTAAACAGTAAGATGAATGCACAGAATAAATTAAGTCTCACTCAAGATCCCGTGGTAAAAGTGTCAGAAATAGTTACAAAGTCAAAGGTAAGAAACTCCGTTCCCTTTTCAACCGTGCTTAATGACATGTGTGAGAGGACAACAGTGAGTGTGTGGGCACCCAGCCGGCTGTGCTCACGGGAGGGCAGAGGACAACTTTGTGGTGGTTGATTCTCAGCGTTCACTTTCAGGTGGGCTTAAGGATGGAACTCGGGTGGCCATGCTTGCCTAGCAGGCACCTGCTGAGCCATCTCACTGGCTAATCTCACTCCCTTTTTAATAAGTTTAAGGACCAAAATACATTTGAGGACTAAAAAATGAATGGATATCACATTCTGAGAAATAATCAACTTACGGAAGAACAATTAAGGCCAGACTTTGCTTTGCTGGCTTCAACTCTAGGTGTAATGGAGTGTCTATTCCGTTTTGAATGTTGCTACACATTGCCAGCTGTTTGAGTCAGAGTTTCTATTCAGCAAGCTGGGAGTGCCTGGCAAACACAGAAGTGGTTGCTCATAGTCATCTATTGGATGGAACACAGGGCCCCCAATGGAGGAGCAAGAGAAAATACCCAAGGAGCTGAAGGGGTCTGCAACCCTATAGGTGGAACAACAATATGAACTAACCAGTACCCCCAGAGCTCGTATCTCCAGCTGCATATGTAGTAGAAGATGGCCTAGTTGGCCATCATTGGGAAGAGAGGCCCCTTGGTCTTGCAAACTTTATATGCCCCAGTACAGGGGAATGCCAGGGCCAAGAAGTGGGAGTGGGTGGGTAGGGGAGCAGGGCGGGGGGAGGGTATAGAGGACTTTCGGGATAGCATTTGAAATGTAAATAAAGAAAATATCTAATAAAAAAAAAAAAAGAAGAAGTAAGCTGGAGAGGAAAGGGTTTATTCAGCTTACACTTCCACACTGCTGTTCATCACTAAAGGAAGTCAGGACTGGACCTCAAACAGGTCACGAAGCAGGAGCTGATGCAGAGGCCATGTAGGAATGTTCTTTACTGGCTTGCTTCCCCTGGCTTGCTCAGCTTGCTTTCTTATAAAAGCCAGGACTACCAGCCCAGGGATGGCACCGCCCACAAGGGGCCCTCCCCTCTTGATCACTAATTGAGAAAATGCCCCACAGCTGGATCTCATGGAGGCACTTCCTCTACTGAAGCTCCTTTCTCTGTGATAACTTCAGCTGTGTCAAGTTGACACACAAAACCAGCCAGTACACCCACCAGCTTTTAAATTCTGAAAGTAATACAGAATGATATTCAGCAATGTGATCAACCTAAATATCCACATTCCTTGAGACTTCTAACAACTTTGTTGCAATAGGTCTGACTTTGGAATATGAAATCTTCCACTGTGAAATCCTGTTAGTAATTTTATGTAATCTCAGATAAATGTTGAACTTTAATAAACATTGATAATAAAAATATCAAAAGCTATAAAACACATGGTAGCAAAACTCTGCAAATGGTCATAAGTGAAGACTCTGAGCCAGAGGGCTGACAAAGAAGAGGTGTGTACCCAGTCACCAGATGCAGGTGGCTTTGTCTGTATCATTTGCTGTTCTTGTGTTCATAATCTCCACCACAGTTAGAAGGGGGTGGAGCAGTGAGTACTCTCTCCTGACATCATGTCAGAGCATATATACATATACGTGTAAAAATTTGAATTGAGTGTATACCTGTTAGCGAAAACTTAGAGATTTTGTTAGCCAAAATTCTAGAGATTACTATATAAATTCAAGGAATTGCTATATGGATAGCTATATGTGATATAGCTATCAAATAAGATGTTTTAGTTATAAAGACATTACAACATATTATGTAAAAGGAATTACAGAACCGTTATAAAAATCACATTTATAGGCATTAAAACACAGCTCTCACTTGAAAGGAAATAAGGCCATAATTTATTGTGAACAAACTATAAGTGATCTTGGACCAGAGTTCAGTTCTCAGTACCCACATGGCATCTCACAGCTGTGTGTCACTCTGATTCCAGAGGCTGTGAAGCCCTCACACAGACTTGCATGAGGCTAAACACCAATGCACATGAAATAAAAAAGAAATTTAAAATAAATTTTTAAAAATAAGTACAATAGCAGGGTGGCGGCTCACACGTTTAATCCCAGCCCTCTGGAGGCAGAGGCAGGTGAATCTCTCAGTTCCAGACCAGCTTAGAGTGAGTTCTAAGATAGCCAGAGCTACACAAAGAAACCCTGTCTCAAGAAACTAAAATAAATACAAGGTACATAATGAAATTGTTAAATATGGTGAAGTATTGAAATGTATGAGAATGCAAGAGAGATTAGAGAACACCAGCAAACATCTAAGTGTTTTGTATAATAGTTGACATGGCTCGTTTCTGTTTTCAGGAACTGGATAATTTCTGTAACCCCATCGTTTATAAGCCCAAACCAAAAGTAGAAGCTCCTGAAGACAAAGCAAAAACTGGTAGTGAGCACAATGGACCAATGGACGGACAGAGTGGCTCAGAGACCAGCCCAGATCCACCCAAAGGAAGCTCGCAGCACACCGACTCCGGAGAGATGGAAGTGGACTAAGTGTCATGTTATCCAAGCAGTGGGTTAACTAAAGGGCCCATTCATCCTTTATGCCCGGTACACACAACATATGTTCAGTTGTTCTTAACTACTTTTGTCATTTGTTTTTTGGAGTAGTTTTGAAAAGTGTCTATATTGAGTGCACTATTGCTGTCCATTGCTGCTGTGAAGCCTTAGCTGAATATAGATGTACAAATCAGTTTGAGCTCTCCTTACATACTTTGTGTCAGTATGCAGGACTGCTATGTACTCGGCAACCATCCACTGTAGTCACAGCTTCTACTTGCATAGCCCTCAGCTCCTCGATGCAGGAAGGGGGCACTGCATTGCTCTTTTGTTGCAGAGGCAGGGGATAACTGCATTATTATTGTGAAACAAACCGAAGATGTGGTTTAGAGCCAGCAGCACTGACCCTTTCCTAGTTTCCCTAATGCTATCACTTCAATATTAAAACAAATGGGAGGTTCTGACATCCTAGACCATCTCACTGACGCGCCACCAGGAATCCAGTCTTGTCATCACATAAATAATCTAAATGACCCTCAGAGAGGGACAGTGCAGTTTGACATTCGGATAACACCAGCATTGGCTGCTTTTGTTGGTAGCATGGATTCATGTTTTCTCAGAGAAACTTTTCACTTGAAACTGTTATCTACTTGTCCAAAAGACCAGCTGCTGCGACACTAATGCTAAGCCTATGGGGAAGCACTGTTGACCTGCTCAGGTGCACATCTGTGATGCCGACAGACTTGGTTCAGTTTTTATAGTTGTGTTGGTTTTCTTAATTGATTTTTGTTAATAATACCTTAATCCGGGGTAGGGAGCCGTTGCACAATGCATTGCATTATATATACCTATCACTGATTTAATGTTCCAATGTAGATAGACACTATTAAATAAGCAGTAATTCCTTGAAAGGAGTACCTGTACCGAGTCCTAGGAAATAATGCTTGTAATAAACTGTGTTACATCAATAGGTAAAATACATAATGTTACATAGTGTAATATGATATGATGTGATTAAATTATAGTTCCTGCTGTTAAATTGCCTTTTGAAAACTTGGCTCCAGGGTTGGTGCTTCTTAAATGGGGAAGGGCACAGTGAACTTCAGCCATAGTAAGGACCTGGTCTGTGGTTTATCACCAGACTTGTTCACTCCATTCAGTTATGTCCTGAGCCTTGAAACTGTTTTATTTAACCATGGGGTAGGCTGGGGTGATGTTTCAGTTTTCAAGGGACAGAAGCAAGACAAAATGCATGGGCCCTTGTGTTCCTAATGGTCTTCACTGAAGTCTAACTTCAGTTACAATTTTCAGAGGCTCTTTGTTTTCCCAAAGCTAAATCTTTATACTAAATGCAATACTGACTTTTTCTTAAGTAGCTAAAGACCGAGAGTATACTATCTTTAGGGATAGTCATTTCTCAAATGAGTTCTCTAATAGAGATTTTGTTCCTACAATGTAGTCTGCACTGAAACGAGAATAGAGGAGGATAGGGTGGTCATTTTGCAGGAATTTTTAGTCAGATTTTGGGGGTAGATACCATCCCTTTTTTATTAAGAAAATCATATAGTTCTAACATATTTTAAATGTCTATATCTTTTACTACAGAGAAACCATTAGATCCAATAAATGAAGAAATACATTTTAAGTAGATATCAGTTACTTTTAATTTGTATGGTAAATATATACATAGGTCCATTTCAGAAAAAAACAATCATGATTGTAAAGGGAATATATAACCACACAGAGATTTTATAGCTGCTTCCTGGTTATCACTTACATTCAGTAAGGAGCTGTTCCTTAGGACGGGTTGGAAGTAGAAGAAACATCTCTCCCTGCACCTGAATGTCCAGTGGAGCCTCAAGTTTTCCATCCTGCTGTTAAGTTACTTTCAACTAGTTAGTTTAATGTTTTAGTCAGAGGAAAAAATATACACAATTATATAATATCTCATTTAATAAGGTTAATACATACAAAGATAATCTATATATTTTACCAATTTAATGTGAATTAAAAAAAATCCCTATGCTATTTAAAAGAAAGAAAATGTATTTTCCATAGTAGTTTTGTGTAAATAGTATGCTTCACCTCATCTTTAATATGCATTGAAATAGGTAATACTAGATCCAAGTGTTTTCAAAGGAAAAAAGGTGCAATTGTAAAGAATACATAGCCAAAGCAATGTGACTACCCATCATACTGTTTAAAAATGGATAGGAAATAAAAATATAAGTTAGTATGGTTTAATTCTGAAAATACAAATTATCTCCCTTTAAGAAACCTACCATTAAGCCAGGTGTGGATTGACACACCTTTAGTCTCAGAACTGAGGAGGCGAGGCAAGCAGATCTCTTGAGTTTGAGGTAAGCCTGATTTACAGAGCAAGTTCCAAGACACCAGGCAATACAGAGAAACCTGCCTCAAGCCATCTGCTCCCTGAAAAAAGAGATAAATCCTTAATAACCAACTATACAAAGACTGTTAAATGAGAAAGGAAGGAAAGGAGGGAGGAAGGGAAGAAAGGAACTCATGCTACAAGATAGGGTGCAGGTACCCAGGAGTGGAGATGGAAGGAGTCTGAACTTTCCTGTGGCCATGCTGACTTACACTAAGATTCTACCCCAGAAAATAATTCCTTAGCAGTGTACAGAACCCTTAATTTCTAAAAACATCAAGTAATTCAGGTACTAGAATAATATGTCAGTTTTGCTGGGTTGGAGGTGTGGGTATCGATTATTTCCTAACAAGACATATTTAAATTATAGAGCTCAGTAATCAATTTAAAGACAGTGTTAAGCTACTCATAGTGGCAAATGCCTTTTATCCTAGCACTCCTCAAGCAGAGGCAAACAGGTTTCTTGAGATCAGGCCAGTCAGGTCTGCATAAGGAGCTCTAGACCAGTCAGTGATACATAGTGAAACCCTACCTCAAAAACAAAAAATGTTTTACGCATTTTATCACAATTAGCACATCTGTGGCTGAGGAGAAATCCACCTGAAAATGTGGGAGACCTTGAAAGAGCGGTCAGCTGGATCAGTGCGCCCTAAACTAAGTAAAATCATTGTTCCATTCTTATACATTTGAATGTGATGGTGACCTTTGAAACAATTCCAGGGGCATTCTAAAGTATTTGATACCTAAGGGTTTGGTAACTCGGACAAATTAAGCCCTTTGTACTAATTTTATGAAACAGAGCTGGGGGTGGGGACAGCTCTGGCATAGGGGACCTCATTAACACTCTTAACTCTGGGATAGAACCCTAAGCAAAAAAAAAAAAAGTGTCATATTTTAGAAGGCCTAGAGGTGACTCATTTTAGATATATATACTTTGTTTTGTAATATTTGGTTGTATAAAATGTAATGAGCGAGCTAATTGATTTTTTAGACCGTATTTGAAGATGTGGATGACTTACAAGAAACACAAAAGAGAGGTACTTATAGAGTCTGGTTCTGATAATTGGTACCCTCTTTCTCAGTTCCATATTTTTAATAACCCTTTAACAAACTAAATAATTTTAAAGCAGCCAGGAAATTTTAGAGGACAGATATCAACTTTAAACATTTATTTTACAGTTTCTTGTCAAGATTTAATCTAAATATTTTCAAAGCAATTCCAAGGAAGCATACAAGATTTTCTTTTAAAATAACAAATTTAATATAAATAAAAGACCAGCATTTTAACTACAAACAGTAGTTGTCTAGCCATCATATTTCTCTTTAAAGTACACAAAATTAAATTCTTGGATCTGGAAAGATAACTCAACAGTCAAGAGCACTGGTTGTTCTTCCCCAAGGACCAAGGTTCAGTTCCTAGCACCCATATGACTGCTCACAGGCACCTGTAACTCTGTTCCCAGAGGAACCAGCACCATCTTTTAGCCCCAGCAGGCACTTCAGGCAAACATTCATTCACATAAAATAAGCATACAATCTTCAAAATTACATTCTTTTCACATATTCAGTGTCTCCTAACAAACTAGTACTGGGCTTACAGTACTGCAGCAAATCTTTGTTAAGTTTCATGATGTGTTAGTACACTGTTCTATTGCTGTAAAGAGACGCCATGACAAAGACAAGTCATATAAAAGAAGTGTTTAGTTGGGGGTTGCTTATAGTTTCAGAGTTGAGTCTATTTGCATGGTGTCAGGCAGGCAGGGTGGTGCCGGAGAAGTAGCTAAGAGATACATGCTGATCTACAGGCGTGAGAGACACGGACAGAGATAGACATTGGGCCTTATATGCTCTTTTAAAACCTCAAGGTCCACCCCCAGTAATGCATTTCCTTCAAAAGACCACACCTCCTAATCCTTGTAATCTTCCTCAAACCAGTTCTGGTCTCTGGTGACTAGACATTCAAATATCTGAGCCTATGGGGACCATTCTCATTCAAACCACTTAACATAGCCAAATTCTTAGTTATTTTAGACAGCTTCTAGAATGTTAAGAATGTTGAAAATCAAACTTTTTCAAAGGAAAGTCAAAAACTGTGGAAGTAGCCAGCCTTGTACGACTGCAAAAGCAGTCTCACCGACTGGATTTTTTTTAAGATTTATGTATATGAGTACACTGTGGCTGTCTCAGACGCATCAGATCCCATTACAGATGGTTGTGAGCCACCATGTGGTTTCTGGGAATTGAACTCAGGACCTCTGGTTAAGAAACCGGTGTTCTTAAACCCTGAGCCATCTCTCCAGTTAGCTGGCTGGATTCTTAAGGATGCATCTAGCAAATTATAAGAATAAATAATAAAAAGAGGCAGGGGCATATTTGTTACAATATATTGAAATGGCAGCTTTCAAGTCAAGGAGCCAAACATAGTAACTAAATCATGACCATCTGATGCAAGATGCAGTCATATCTATGGTACTGAAAATAACATGACCCTTGCTTGGAGTATGAAAGCTATGTCACCCAAGTCACAGGATGATTATTAAAAGAACACACACACCAAAAAACATACTTATCCTATAGAGATGGTGAGATATAACATGCCTGAAATTATATTATAGAATTTAAATAACTAGCTTTCACAGTCAGTTTGTGTGTAAAATGTCATTTAAAGTATTTTCAAATGCATTGCTCTTACAATTTATTTTCCTTTAACTCTTCTATGATATTTAAAGCATGCATCTGCCACATTGATGATTAAATTAGCAGTTTAGATAACTTGAGTCCCTTTCCCTTTATATTTGAGATGAGGTCTAGATATGTAGTCCTGGCTGGCCTCCAATTTGTAATCCTCCTGCCTCAGCGTTGAGTGCTGGAATTAAGTGTGTGCCACCTTGACCAGCCTTTTGTTTCCTTTTTAATACTAAACCTTACAGTCAGGATTTGGAGTTCTTAAATCATATATAATATGTAATAAACCAGAATGAACATTGCATATTCATCATCTCCAGTTTTAATAGTGGCATTGAAGTGGTTCTGAACCAAAAGAAGTCAGTTTATGAATGTTGTCTGTTAAGTATGACAAAATAACAAGGGTTAGAAGTTCAAAGTAAAAAACAGACATCTTTGATTTCTGATTAAGAAAAAGCACTCTACATCTTTTTTTTTTTGAAGTGTTCTAAGTTTGTTCCTTCTGAGAGATTAAGTAAAAAACACCTTTAAAATCATGTCAGCCTGCTTAGAATGTACATGTTAAAAAGCAATTTAAGATGAAAAAACTAGCTTTACAGTGTGTACACTTTTTCTCTAAAATAAACCTTTGTGGCTTAGTGTCTTAGGAGAGTGCTAATATGAAATGGTCACCTCTTAGATTTGGGAGGAAGCAAGCCGCTGTTAACTGTGTAGTGTTATATCACATTACACAAAAGTTTTTTGTTTTGGTCTGGTGTAGCTTTGGCTGTCCTGAAATGAAACTCTCACTATATAAACCAGACTTGCCTCGCAGAGATCCTCCTGCCTCTGTGTCCTGAATGCTGGGACAAAAGTATTTGCCACCACCACCCAGCGAGAACAGTTTTTTAATGAAAACTGTGCTAAATTGTCCAGTTGTGGTAGACAGTCTTCCAGTCATCTTCACAACCATTATTACCGCCATGTACAAAGGGACTCCACTCCCACCGCTCCTGGACAGGGACTTTTGTCAGGTTAGTGCTTAGTAACTAGTCTTAGTTTCCTTCCTTTTAGAAGAACTGTACATTTGATTTCTCAATTCTGTTTGCAAAGCAATGCAGAAAACTATAATCAAATGTGACATGTCTATAAAATAATTTTGACATAACAGACATGAACAGACATAAGAACTGCTTTCAATGTTAATTGATAATCTATAAATATCATTTTGGAATTTGGTTCACAAATATATCCACAAAATGTTTGCATATGGAATAATAGAAGCATATAAAACATTGTATGTAAATTGCATCTTCATATTAGCAAACAAGTTAACAAATGATAATAAATGCAATTCAGTTTTGGATGTTGGTCCACATTGTCAAGAAGTCATGTAATAATAATAATAAATACATATTCTACCTGCTACTTGAACCATGAGTTTTGCACACCAGAGGTTTAATGTTTAAGTGTTGGACTTTACTCACTGTATGAAACACTGATGACAGGTCACCAAATCTTCTTAAATAAGGAACTTGCATAACAATGGGGCTTTTAAGTAATTTTCAGACACTTGATTCTGAAGATTCATATGGTCATTTTTGAGTTTTAGATGTGGTAATGGACAAAAGCTTGAGAGTGAAGAAAAGCTTTGGAACTTCTCAGGTTGAGAAGAATTTCTGCCCAGGTCCTCTGTTTAGGACCTGCTGCTCCTGGAACTGGCAAGGTGGCTCAACCAACTTGCTCTGCAAGGCTGAGGATCTGAGTCTACTCCCTAGATCTCATGATGGAAGGAGTGATACCAACTGTACAAAATTATCCTGACTGTGACATGCATGTGCATGTAAAATAAAAAGGAACTGCTGTTCCTGGGGCGGGGGAAATGTCTCATTAAAATCCAAGTGCAAGTGTGTGGATCCAGAGCACCCACTTAAAACAAAGCAAAACTAGGGTTGGTGGCACTGAGAAAATGGACTCATGAGATCCCTAGAATTTGATGACCATTAACAAGCTACAGGTTTAGTGAGAGACCACATCTCAAAGCCCGCTGTGGTAGTGTACATCTTTATAATCCTAGTATTTGGGAAGCAGAGGCAGGACGATCTCTGTGTCTCAAGATCAGTTCTGGGTACAAAAGTAACTGCTGTTCCTAATAAAATGTATGTGTGTTCCTGATAAAGGAACATACTAATAAAAATAATTGCTGTTCCTGATAAAAAATAAATATATGCAATATTAATCTTCTGGGGGGATTAAGATACCTTGTAAAAAATAAAAGGATATGTATCCTCAATCTAGAAAAACATATCATACACTTTAAATTTCCAAATTATCTCGGCCACAGAGTGGTGGTAGTGGTGCACTCCTTTAATCCCAGCACTCCAGAGGCAGAGACAGATCTCTTCCCCTGCTTTACAGAACAAGTTCCATGACAGCCAGAGCTACACAGAGAAACCCAGTCTCAAAGTCTCAATGAAATGCACATATTCTAAAAGTCTTAGATGGTTAAGCTACAGTCAAGCTGCTCATGAGTTGAAAATTTGAAAGGGTTTCTTTAAAAAAAAAAGCTCTCTAGTTATGTAATATGAGGAAGGAGAATGTTTAAGAGGTAAGAAGGGACTGTTATAAGCATGCCTTTAATAACTTATCTACAAAATTTCCCCCTTTGGATAAAGACATAGATTCAAGATGGTTCACACAGCCCAGAAGTCTCACAGGCAGCATGATGTCAACAGAGCACACTTTCCACAGTGATGCTTTGGCCACCTGTTTAATCTCACTGTCAACAGAGCAGGATAAAACTGATTTCCTTAGTGATCAGAGATGACAAGAATATAAAATTAATAGAAGATAACATAAACTAAATTGTAATTCATTGCTAAAAGAAGAAAAGAAAACATTGAAATCACATTAAAAAGTCTAGTAGCCAGGTGAGTACTAGTGAAACAGAGGGAGGGTGTCCACTGCAAGTAAGTACAAAGTCAGTCAAGTCTACAGAGACCTTCTCTTAGTAAGTAAATAAAAACCTAAACACTGATAGCTACTTTAATAGGCGTCATATTTGTCAGTTTGGAGAGTATTTGTGGCTTATAGAAGACCAAAAAAAAAAAAAAAGATGTAGTAGAGGAAAAGTTATGCTAAGAACATACAAAAAGGTAAGTGAAAGGCTAAGATAAAAAGCGATTCTACAGGTTAAAAAATGTTTCTGTAAATATGAGTAGTATAAATTAAAACTTTAGAGCATAAAGAGGGTATTCTTTGATTATAGAGAATTCATTAGAAATATATATGAGCTCTGACACAGGTCTGAGAATATAGACTGCAGCTGACAATGAAGTGATAACACAAGGCAAATATATAAAGCAACAAAAAGTAACGATGGCATGGATTTATATCAACAGTCAGACTATTAATGGGTTCTGACAAACTTTAAATACATGTGAAATATTTACAAAAACACTGAGGCCACAAAATAAAGCCCAGGAATACCAAAGACATCTGCAAGACTTTTAAGCAACAGTCTAATTCATCTATGAAACTAGATCAGGTGGCACACATCTAAAATCTAGCTCTGGAATTCAAGGCCAGCCATTCAAGGCCAGCCTGAGGTGCTCAGCATGACCTTGAGTCGTAATAATTTTATTCGCCTGTTAAAACACTGCAAGGGAAATTCTATATACCAGTGTGCTTGAAATTAGAATTCTAGAATGTTAAATCATGTTGAAAATTGAGAGTGCTTCTATGAATGTAAACATTCCTTAAAGTACAAATGAATCCATTAAATTGCAGGCTTTTGTTTTTGACGTGCAATCATTCCTGTGTGTACGTAAATTACATGTTCACTATGAAGTATCTCTTCACACTAGCTCCATCCGGCAGGCACAGTGCTTTGTTTTCAAACAGCTTTGAGAAAGTTCTGTACATGAGATCAGCTTCTTTGTTTGTAGATTTTATTTTTATAACGTGAGTATATGTGAGTATAGGTAGGTTTGTGTACATGAGTGCTATGTCAGTAGCAGCCAGAAGGTGGCATCAGAGCCCCTGGACGTGGATAACAGGAGGCTAGCTGACAGCAGTGAGTACTGATAGGTAAATATGGCCCTCTCCCACAGCAGCTAGGTCTCAGTCACTATGTCATATCTCCAACCCCTGAGATGTGCAGTGTCTGAAAAGCATGAAACTTGTGAAATGATGCCTTGCTTGCAAGATAATGTGTTCATTTAAATATGTGTGGAGATTGGCCTTAATTATCTCAAAGGGTATTGCAGCCAAAGACAAAAAGGTCCTAAATGAGGACCTCACTCAGCATAGAACCTTTTAAAAGTGCCCGCTAGCCTATTCCTCTTATTCCTAACTATAAATTGCCCTTGGAGACACGGGCCCCCACTAAGACGACTCATCTTTGTTGATAGACCCCCTGACCACCCACCTCACCCCCAGGTGCCATCATCTCTGATTTGCTGTCTTTCCAAATGAATCTTTCCTTTGCCTCACTTCTTGTCCTGGAATCACTGGCATTTGGGGATAGCAATCTAGAACTGGATTGGAACACTATTAGGAGTTGAGATAAAACACAGAGAGAACACACTATTGGGGATCTTCAGAAAACAAGTCACTACTTTGGATCTTTTTGCATCTGATTAAAAAATCTCAGGACAATTAGGCTAAAAAGCAAACCCCTGACGGTTTATTTACTAACAACTAATTTGTGATTACATCTTTGCTTGTAAAGGTCCATACCACTACTCTTTCTTCAAAACATTTTTTAAAGGAAAATGACTTAGCCTAGGTCACTCACATATGGCTCAAAACAAATTTGTAAGATTGGTAGCCCAGGTTAGCCTGGAACTCCTTAGAGTCCAAGGATGGACTGACTCAACCCCAAGTGCGTCGCTGTGTCCAACTTTTAATATGTCTGGGCAGCGGGTTGCTGGGAGAGAAGAAATGGAACCCAAGGACATGTCCACGCTTGGAAAGCATTTTACCACTCAAGTACATCACCAGGCCTTTTTTTACTTTAGAGTCGGTATTTTCCCTATACAGTTCATCTTAAAGCACCACATATTAATAGCTGTAAAAAAGGAAAATGGCACAACGGTGTACATGGTGGGCGGGCGGGGGCGGGGCTGTTCTAAGGAAGGTAATGGACCTTTCCCCCCAGTTCTCTTTAGGTCAAACCTTATTTAAAAGATTTTTCTGGGGAAAGCCAAAGCCCTATCGTCCTTCAGGTCAAAACGTAACCTACCAACTACAAAAACCCATTAGCGTCCGCGCTACGGTCAGTCGCACACTGACCGCTTTCCGTCAAACTAGGACCCACTTCCGGCCTAGAGCGGGGCGTGCGAGGGGGGGGGGAGGAAGCCCCTGCTGCGCAAGCGCGTCGGTCTCCGCCTCTAAGAAGTGGAGAGTGTGCTGACGTCACCGCCAGCCTGGCTCGTTCGGAGACCGGCGGGAATTTTTCAAAATGGGAGCACCGGGGCGCCGCCCAGGCCTCGGGAGGTACCGGGGGTACCTTTCGGTGGCGTTGGCGGCGTCGCCAGCGGCGGCGGCGGCGTAGAGAAGGCGTCCTGATGGGCGCCAAGACCTGCTGGCTTCTCGGAGCGCTGCCTCGGAGGGACTGCGAGAAGGCCGAGCTCCGGGCGCCGGCGGCTCGGGAACATGGCGGCGTGCATCGGGGAGAGGATCGAGGTGAGGCCGGCGGCGCGGAGCTGAGGGAGGGTCCGATGGAGGCGGGCTCTGGTATTCCGGGACCGAGTGAGCTGAGGTGAACCGAGCGCGGTGCTGAGGGAAGGTCCAATGTGGCTCGGTACAAACACACGGGAGACCAGACGGGTTAGCGGACTGAGGCTGAGGCTGAGGCCCCGTCTGACTCAGGCGCTCACTGGTGCTCAGTGACACTAGTAAAGCAGGGATGCGGCGGGCAGGCGCGGTGGCGGGGGCTGGTCGCCGAGGGACAGGCGAAGCGGCCCGCCCCCAGGAGCCCCGCCCGGAGGGGAGCACTTGGTAACCGGCAGGTGTGTCTCCAGCTGTGGGCCCCGCCCGGTCCTGGTCCCTTGGCGTCGGGTCCGCACTCCCGCCTCCAAAGCCGCGCTCCGCCTGCCCCCTCTCGGGAGATGGCGGTTACCGTGGCGGGAGCTGCGGCGGGAACCCGGTGGGCTGGAGTAGGGACCCGAGCTAACCAGCTCATTAGAGTCCTTAGCCTCCATCAGGGAGGGAGCTCAGAAAATCTCTCAGAGCATCAAGATGCCTTCCACCCCAGACACCTGCATCATCGAGGTGTGGCAGCTGCTTGAACCATGTCTCATTTTCTCTCTGGCCTATTTTACATCCCATTCCCTACCCAACTTTCTTACTTTCTAGATCTGCGATTCCTCACGTGTAATCCTTAATTTTTTTTTTAAAAGGACTTTAAGGTTGGAAGTCTACTCGGTAAAGGATCATTTGCTGGTGTCTACAGAGCTGAGTCCATACACACTGGTTTGGAAGTTGCAATCAAAATGGTAAGAATATATTAGTTATTGTTTCTTCAGTATTTTTGCAAGGTACTAGAGAGCAATGGAGGCATGCTATTTAAAATGTCCCACTCATTATCTGCTAAGGACTGCATCTTGCCACCCTGCCAAATGTGTGCATATGTAATAATTGCATAATACATTGCATAACCAAAAGACAGCTGTTAAGTACAACATCTGAATTTAAGGACATTTAAGAGACTCTTAACCTTGCTTAAGTGAAGTTTTTATACTTTACTGGTGTTCAGGAGACCTACATTTTGTTGCTATGAATACCTAAGGTAATGAGAAGAAGTCAGCAATTTATAATAATAATGTGCTCATGTGTGACTGAAATGGTCCAAGAATACCATTATGGTCAGCCTGTGATCCCAGCTCTGAAGAGTTGGGAAAAAGAAAATCCTAACTCCGGGGCCAATCTCTGCTATCACATAAATGCACTGGGCATACTGGGAATGTACTCTGCTAAGTGCGAGGGCAGAGCACAGATAGGAGTAAACTGACTTCAAAGACTATATAAAAAAGACTTCTTACATTTATAGGTTGTTGTTTGAGCTTTTGTCTGGGGTTAGGGGAATAGCTAGGTGGTAGAGTGCTTTTCTCTAGCATGCACAGGACTCTAGATCAAGCCACAACCATAAAAATCAAACAAATAAATCTGCCCTCTTATTTTTAGATAGATAAGAAAGCCATGTACAAAGCTGGAATGGTACAGAGAGTCCAAAATGAGGTGAAAATACATTGCCAGTTGAAACACCCCTCTGTCTTGGAGGTAAGATACCAGGTGTATTAAAGTAGTTAAGGAAAGCTGGATGTTCGTATAGTTAACGGCACCCTTTTCTGTTGTAGCTCTATAATTACTTTGAAGATAACAATTATGTCTACCTGGTATTGGAAATGTGCCACAATGGAGAAATGAACAGATACCTGAAGAACAGAATGAAGCCTTTCTCAGAAAGCGAAGGTGGTTGTCTTTTGTGGGTTGGGGGGTGGAATTTGTCTCTCTCTTTTCTGTTTGGTAAAACTTGGCTTTTCAATGTGTGGTTTTAAAAAATGTGGTATTTTATAATATTTGTGTAATTTTGTTTTGTTGATGCAAGGACTCTACTATTTAGCACTGACTGTCCTAGGCTGGTCTCAAACTCACAGTTTACCCCTCCCTCCTGAGTGCTGGGATTAAAAGTATAAGCCACTACACCCAGTTTAGTAATACGTATTTAATTCTTTTTTCTTTTTTGCATGTATTGAGTCTTTACCTGCTTGTGTGTCTGTACACTGTATGTGTGCCTGATGCTCAGGGAGTTCAGAGGAAGAAAATAGATCCCCTGGAACCTGATTGTGAGGTACCATGTGAGTGTTGGGAATCCAGGTCCTCTGGGTGGTAAGCTAGGACTCTTATCCACTGGGCCATCCTTTCAGCCTCAACAATTTCTTTTCTGTTTTTAAGGCGCGTGTATGAGTGTGCCTCTGTCTATGAGTATGTGCATGTAGTGTAGGTAGGGGTCCCTGCCCTTGGAGGGTTAACATGGATGCTGGGAATAGAGTTTGGGTCCTTTCAAGAACAGTATGTATCTCTTTATCAGCTGTGTCATCTCTCCAGCCACAGATAAAACTATTTTAAACTAAAAAAGGAGAACCCTCACAAAACTGGCATTTATAAGTCAAGTATTACAAAAGTAGAGAGATTTGTAAGCCTTCTGTTCTCTAAAAACAAATTTAAATTAAATTATTAGTAACAGTTTATAGAAAATCCTTTCAAATCTGGAAAATGACTTAGAATGTCTTTGACTAACATTTCTAAGTAAACATTGTGACCATTTACTATATATGAAGGTCTGAAATGCAGAGCGCTATGCTTATTGCTTACTGCTTATTGGCCTATTAGTCAGCTTCTGATAGGATGGAGTGATTCAGACTCCCCAGGTAACATATCTTTGCAATGCAGATTTTTAAATGAACATAGCAACAAAGCTTTTTTTCCACACCTAATAATATTTTTTATGAAATACAAAATGAACTTCAATTTGTACCCCCATTTTCTCAAAATCAGATAAGTTCCATATGTTGTTAAACTACTGTTTTGGGTTTTGGTTTTTGTTTTTTTTTTTTCTCTTCCAAACTACAACTAATACTGCAGATAGAGCTAAGGAATATGGATGCTGATAGGTTTTTGGTTTTGTTTTTAATATCCGTTATTCATTTGTATCTTGTGTGTTATGGTCGGAGGTTAGCTCTAGGGAGTTGGCCATCTCTTTTGATCAGGTGGGCTCTAGATATCTAACTCAGGTTGTCAAACTTGGCTACAAGCACCTTTTCCTGCTTAACTATCACACTGGCCTGACAGATCATTTTATGCATTTAAATCTGTGGGACAGTGGTAACAAATACTAAATTGTGAAACATTGATAACTTTTCTCTCAAGTTCCATTTTTAATAGTTAATTCTGAGGAAATAATACAAACTGGAGGGGATGGGATGCATACATATAGATGTTGGTTATTGTATTTTTCAAAATGCTTTATAATTTTTTATAAACATTTTACTGAGACAATATTTATAAAGAAAAAAATTATGTTAGACTCAACTAAACTTAAAAACTTATATATAACCAAAGATGCACTCCCCTTCCACCAACAAAGTTTAAGACAGAGATGATAAGAAAATATCTGCAAACAAAATGTATGAGTGATGAGGCTGGGGCTGTAATTCAGTGGGTATGTTTAATTCAGCACATATGCACAAAGCCCAGGCTCCCTGTTCTCCACTGACAAATTTGCCTGCAGTGCACTTAACTAAAAAACTCAGGATGAAAAATTAAAGGTGTACTTAAAAGGGAAAGGATAATCAAATAAGAAACTAGAAGATATGAGCAGACTATTTACTAAGGAGAAAGCTCAAATAGCTAATAAACATGAAAGACATGTAGACTCAGTAGTGGTCATGAGGGTCCTAACCAAAATAATGAAGGACCATTTCCGTGTGTGTGTGTGTGTGTGTGTGTGTGTGTGTGTGTGTGTAGAAACTCACTATAACATAAAAAGTAAGAACAAGAATGTTATATTTTTGTGAAATCTTGAAACATCAGAAATTATACAAATGTCCAATGGCAATCAAGTAAAATTTTTTAAAAATCTGTGATATTGTTATAGAAATAACTTTGAAATATGCTAAAGAAGGAAAAGTAATGAAACTTTTGATACCATTTGTTTTAATATTTTAAATGCATTATGTCTGTAGCTTTATGTGTAGTTATGCAGAAACATATAAGAAGTATATCAAATGTTTACAGTGGAGGCTGTGTGTTAAGTTCTTGCCATGCAAGTGTGAGAACTGGGGTTTGGACCCCAGCACCCATAGAAATGCTTAGGTGGATGTGACAACCTGTAACTAGAAATAAGATTCCCCCAGGCAGCTTGTTAGCTGGAATAAGTGAGTTCTGGATTTAAGAGACCTGCCTCAGTCTGTAAGATGGAAAGCTTTGGGACAGAGTTTGGGAAGCATTAAAGAAATATACTTTTTGTTTTACAAGTTATATATTTATTGTTTGTACAATTTAAAAAAATTGTTGTGTTTATCGAGTTACCTAGTTACTCTAAACACTTTCAACTAGTATAAAGTTTTGCTTCTCTTAGCTCATAAGAAAGAAAAAGCAAAGATTAAAAGGAGTGTCTAGTTTTCTTAAGGGGAATTAGATAGCATTATATTGATAGAATGGTGTTTTAGTTGATAAACCTGCAAGCTAGGATTTTAGTACTCTGGCCTGTATACTAGGTTTTATTGTGTATTCTAAACAATAAATTTCCCAGAAGATTTGAATTGTTAAGCTCTCTCTTTTTCTATCTTCACAGCTAGGCACTTCATGCACCAGATTATCACAGGAATGTTATATCTTCATTCTCATGGCATATTGCACCGGGACCTCACACTCTCTAACATCTTACTTACACGGAATATGAACATAAAAATTGCTGACTTTGGACTAGCAACGCAGTTGAATATGCCACATGAAAAGCACTATACACTCTGTGGGACTCCTAATTATATTTCACCAGAAATTGCAACTCGAAGTGCACATGGACTTGAATCTGATATTTGGTCATTGGGCTGTATGTTTTATACGTTACTTATTGGAAGACCACCTTTTGACACTGACACAGTCAAGAACACATTGAACAAAGTAGTCCTGGCAGATTATGAAATGCCAGCCTTTTTGTCACGAGAGGCCCAGGACCTTATCCATCAGTTACTTCGTAGAAACCCTGCAGATCGGTTAAGTTTGTCTTCTGTGTTGGACCATCCTTTCATGTCACGAAATCCTTCAACAAAGAGTAAAGACTTAGGGACTGTAGAGGACTCAATGGATAGTGGGCATGCTACACTTTCCACAACAATTACAGCTTCTTCTGGTACCAGTTTGAGTGGTAGCCTACTTGACAGAAGAAGACTTTTGGTTGGTCAACCACTTCCAAATAAAATTACCGTATTTCAAAAAAATAAAAATTCAAGTGACTTTTCTTCAGGAGATGGAAGTAATTTTTGTACTCAATGGGGAAATCCAGAACAAGAAGCTAATAGTAGGGGACGGGGGAGAGTAATTGAAGATGCAGAAGAGAGGCCGCATTCTCGATACCTGCGCAGAGCTCATTCCTCTGATAGAGCCAGCCCCTCTAATCAGTCTCGATCAAAAACATACTCAGTAGAACGTTGTCACTCAGTAGAAATGCTTTCAAAGCCTAGAAGATCACTGGATGAAAATCAACACAGGTATTCATCCACCAAAAGCAATGTCAATGTTTTAACTTCATTAAACACCGAACAGCCAATAGTTATGGATCTTTTGAAGACCTTATAATGACTGAGCAGTATAAGGATAATCTTTTAAACTTATTGAACAAGTCTGATCGCTAAAGGACTAATAGCTGCACGTAGAGGGAAGCTGGGGCTGAGTGAGGAATAGCTGCGATACTGACTGCTTCTGATATGAACAGTAGTTTTATTGCCTAATTGTAGTTTTGTGTGTGATCTGTTAATGTTTGAGTTACACACTTACAAAAGGATAGTAGGCATACAGTGGTGCCATTATAGTACCATGGCATTTTGGTATTGCAGTTTTAGAGATGCTTAGACAAATACTGTTTTCTATTACGCCAAAATTCTAGGTATTTAAATCTGTTCTAAGGTTTCTGCCTTAAAATGTTTAGGACTAGGAATTCTCTGACTTAGAACGCATATTCAGCATGTATATGTGTATGTAGCCCTGGGTTCTGTCCCCAACCCTTCCTTCCAATAATTGGTTTATGGGATTTTTTTTCCCCCTCTTTAGTTCCAATCATCATTGTCTAGGAAAAACTCCTTTTCCATTTGCAGACCAGACACCTCAGATGGAAATGGTACAGCAGTGGTTTGGGAATCTGCAAATGAATGGTGAGTTTTTAATGGAGTATTTAATTAAAATGTAATGACCTAGAACTCGCAAACATTGCAGTTTTCTACTTCTATCTAAGAAAACCATTTCTTGAGATATGGAATATTTATACTTTTACTCCTTAATATTTAACATATATAATTATTTTCTTAAGTTTTCATTGTAAATAGGAACAAAGCTATTTATACATGAGCAAATTGTACACAGAACTTGGTTTGCACAGCTTCTCTGTGATTAGGTGGAAGAGCCAGGATTCTTAAGTAGTCCTAACTTAGGCTAGATGCTGAAGCCTTCTGTTCTGCGTGCCTATGTCAAAATCAGCTGTTATTGGTACACATAAAGTCATCAAAAGATACTCCACTTGTAAGAAGCTGATGTGAAAATTCTAGTCTGCCAATAGTACCTCATATTGAAACCTAAATGTTTAAGCGGGTGTCCCTAGGTCATTATTAGTAATGTGGAGATTAAGTGCCCCCTATTAATGACTAACACTCACAGAAGGTGGGTGGGAAATAATGGTGGGAAAAGAGAATTAGAAGACAGCATCATCTGGAGGAGGAGATCATCTTACACCAAACACTGTTGTCTGGGGAGTGTTGAGGTGTGGCTCTCATTAGGCAGAGTTGTCTTGTCAAGGAGTCTGTTCTCCTTCTCAAATGACATGTTTGAGTTTCACAAGTCTAAAATAAGTTAATATGACCTTATATATTTGGTTAGTTAGTTTGGTTTTTTAAACTACAAACTTGCCCTATATATTAATTAGTCTTGTAATCTTGTACTTACTTATTTCCAGGTTATTTTTATTTGGTAATATGGGCTTTTCTGAGATGGGAAAAAAAATCCTTTATATAAATAATTTAATCATTCTGCTCTAATTTTAAAGTATTTTGCTTAATACAAAATATTTTCCCTTCTAATGAGAATGTGAGGACAAGAAGCTTTACAAGTTATTTAAGAATAAATTGTGATCAGAATTCTGAGAGTTGAATACTGAAATGCTAAAGTTCTATATAACTGATCATTTAAGGCCTTTTAAAAAAAAATAATAGCAGCAGGCTGTGGTGGCCCATACCTTTAATTAGACCACTTGGGAGGCTGAGGCATAGGGATCACGATTTCATGGCTTCCAACACCAGCTAGGCAGCATAAGTGAGACCCTGTCTCAAAAAAGAAATAAGATAATTACCCTAGAAAGTTTCACTTAATTAAATTGTGTGTGTATATATATATTGTTTTTTTGTTTTTTGGTTTTTTTTCCACTTATTTTATAAGTGGAGATGGGATAAACAGTCCTTGGCTTAAAAAAGATTTACATGTTTTTTTCTTCCATAGACTGGGAATTCTTGTCAGGAACACTTTTGATGAACAGTGGCTTGCCTTAGAATGAGTAACTTCTTTTTGCTTCGATTGAAAATTTGATTTCATGCTAGTACATTTTCATAGCCATAAAAATACTAGAAGTTTTTCTTCAACCACACTTTACTACTTTTATTCTTATGTATTTAAGAAGTTACGAGCTCATTTTCTTAATAGCTTCTTTATAAGGTATATAATAATGTTATATATAGTAAATACTGTTAAATATAGTAAACTAGTTATTGTGGAAGAAATTTGCATATCTGTCATCTCGAGATAATTACATATTTCTCTCATTTAGCAAGAACAGCTACAATTTACTGATTTAAATAAAGAGACTTCGAAATACAATAAATGAATGTTTATAACTGACTTTTTCTGTTGTTTAAAAATGTGCTATTGTAGAGTTGGGCATGGTGCACATGCCTTTAATCCCAGCAACTGGGAGGTGGAGGCAGTCCATCTCTTTGTGTTCAATACCAACATAATCTACATAGTAAATTCCAGGACAGGCAGGGCTACATAGAAAGACAAGGTCTTCAAAGCCTGCACCTCCAAATGCTGTTATAGTCAGCACATTCCGCTACCGTTTACTAAATTGCTTTTTAATGTATGTTTTAGCTCATTTAGGGGAAACTAATGAGCACCACCCCGTCAGCCCAGACAGAGAGTTCCAGGACTATCCAGATTTGCAGGACACGTTAAGAAACGCTTGGACTGAGACAAGAGCCAGCAAGAATGCTGATACTTCTGCTAATGTTCATCCTGTAAAGCCACTGAGTACCATGAAATACATGACTGCACATCACCATAAACCTGAGCTCATGCCACAAGAGCCGGTCCTACATCCTCATTCTGAACAAAGCAAGAATAGAAGTATGGAGTCGACATTGGGTTACCAGAAACCTACCTTAAGAAGCATTACATCTCCTCTGATTGCTCACAGATTAAAGCCAATCAGACAGAAAACCAAAAAGGCCGTGGTATGTCAGTTATTTTTCTAAGTTTCTACTTGATGTTTTCTTTAGAATAAAATTCTTGAGTGTGATCTTTTTGATTTTTATACTATTACTGGAATTTGAGGTACTATAAACAACATGAAGGGGAGAAATTGAACATTCATGGAAAATAGCATAGTTTCTCTCTGATTTTAAAGAGGTAGTATTTGGGTTTTATTTCTGTGTGTTAAGACAGTTTTTAGTAGGCAATCCAGGACTGCCTTGGAAGTGTCCTTCTGCCTCTGCCTCATGAATGCTGTGAGCCCAGGTGTGTACCCTAGCCTGCCTGGTACTCCCTCTAACTTCATAAGAATGGCAAGTTGATTCTGAGAAGTTTGGAACTCTTAAGTTAATGGTGCTTTTTAATGTATTTATTTTGATTTTGTGTCTGTTTTACCTGTATATATGTATAGGCACTCCATTCCTGTCTGGTAGCTGGGGAGGCCAGAAAAGGAATTGAAGTTCCTTGGCGTTGCCGTTTCAGTCAGCTAAAAGCCACCATGTGGTTCTGAGAACTGCCTCTGTAAGAGCATTAAGAGAGATACCTCTCTAGACCCTAAATTATATTTTAAAAATAGTTAAATGAAAATATTTTAAAGTACTATTGGCTATATACTGTATTAAATATTTTATTTATACTTACAGCTAGTGAATTGACATTTAATATTAGCCCTTTGATTTTGCTTGTTTCTACATTTAATTTCATTTCTAGTTAAGAGTAAGCTAGAAAATACAGCCTTAAAAAAAAAAAAAAAAGGAGAAGCAATTTATATACACTTGTGTCTAGAATTTAATGAGCATATGTGAAGACGAAGTCATTTCTTTGTGATTCTGTCTTGATCCTGCTTGTTCTTTGTTTCCCATGTCATCCAGTCTTGCCTTTGTTTGGTTCCCATTGTCTTCAGCGGCCTTGTTCCCCACCCTACCTTCTGTTTGCCTTTTGCTCATTGGTTAGCATTTCACACTTGATTACACACTCTCACCTTTATGCCTTCTGGCTCACAACTGCACCCAAGTACATCTCTGTTCTAGCCTGCCACCCTGAAGCAGCAGTTGGATTTGTTATCTCTGCTATGGTTAAGTACTTTCCCTTTTAAATACTATGTACCAGAAGTGTTGTAAGGAAACATTTTGTTGATTTTTCTGTTTCTCTAGGTGAGCATTCTTGATTCAGAGGAGGTGTGTGTGGAGCTTCTGAGAGAGTGTGCGTCTGAAGGATATGTGAAAGAAGTGCTTCAGATATCGAGTGATGGGACTATGGTAGGATACTCATTGTATTAACTTGTAACTTCAGCTGTGCCTTTAAACATTTGGTATTCAGCTCTTTTTACAATCTGATACTTAATCTATCTTTGGAATTAATAACTGAAAAAGAAAAATAATTATTACTAGTAATAAAGTTGAATTTTTAGTTTAAAATACTTTATTACTTTTAGAAACTATTTTAATATTATCCTTAAAATTAATGTTTAACAGAATCTTGTGAGCTTTTTGGTAACAAACAATAATACTTAAAAGTTTTAATTTTTCTTTTAATCAGATCACTGTTTATTACCCGAACGATGGAAGAGGCTTTCCTCTTGCTGACAGACCTCCCTTGCCTACTGACAACATCAGTAGGTACAGCTTTGACAGTTTACCAGGTATGTGCATAAGCAGGAGATGGAGATAGTAGGTTGTAACTGCCTTGCTTTCATTTGGGCTACCAGTGAGGTTCATGTACTTAGTGTCTGGGGAGATCCTGTGTATCTTATTCCTCTGCTGTTTATGGTATGCTTCCATGAACCTCGCTCGGAAGTAACATCAATAACATCGGAACTGTAGCCTATGTTCTTGCTTGGTTATTGGTCTATCTAGAACCATCAGAAATTTTACTATAAAGGATCTAGTTTTTCACATTTGAAATGAAAATAATTTGTAGGTGTTGGTTCCTAGAAGTGGAAGGTCCAAGAAACTCTGAATTGGAAAAATAACTAGTGAATAGCAAGTGCATCTTGGCTGAAGTAACTTTCAGAAAGAAGGAAGCCTGTCTAACCTTACTAGAATTAGAACATAGGTGCGATTGTATGTTTAGCTGACTCTTCCTTAATATTAGGTATATTTTTTTTCCTCCTTAGAAAAATACTGGCGGAAATATCAGTATGCTTCCAGATTCATTCAGCTTGTAAGATCTAAAACTCCCAAAATCACTTATTTTACCAGATATGCTAAATGTATTTTGATGGAAAATTCTCCTGGTGCTGATTTCGAAGTTTGGTTTTATGATGGTGAGTTTCCTACTTGTGATCCTCAGTTATTGCTGTACCTGGGAGCTTATCAGTTACAGCTGTGTGATGTGGTCCTTGTTCTCTGCGCAGCTTCTTGTCAGTCTATGGTATAAACTGCATGAAAAGCAGTATTCCATATCTTACTCGAAACCCACATGCAAGTTTTGACAACAAAAATGTGGCAAAAGATGGGGTTTACTAGTCAGTCTCTTAGAGCATTCTGTAAAGATGATTTGGCTTTACCTGTCTCTCCATGAAGGGTTCCCATGTTATGTGCAGCACATGATTACAGCTGTTCCTGCTACTCTGTATAAGTGCCATGCCTTTGTGCGGAGTCAGGTCAGATATGCACCAAGATGGAATATTGAGTACTGTTTACTAATGGTCAATAAATGAATGTAAATAACCTGTCAGCCATCGTGTACTGATATAATAATTAAATGTAGGAATAATAAAAGAACTGATAGCAGTGGCTTTCTACTTAATGTTCAGGAGCCAAAATACATAAAACAGAAGATTTAATTCACATAATTGAGAAAACTGGGATATCTTATACTTTAAAAAATGAAAATGAAGTTACCAGCCTGAAAGAGGAAGTAAAAGTATATGTGGACCACGCTAATGAGGTATGTACCTTTTCTTGATCTAGTTAACAATCCCATGTTAAAGCAATAAACTTGACAGGAGCCATCTTGTCTGTGATAGGGTCACCGTATTTGCTTGTCACTGGAATCTGTGATCTCTGAGGAGGAGAAGGGAAGCAGGGGTTCTTCATTCTTCCCTATAATCGTAGGACGGTAAGAGCTTAACGTTCCTAACAATGGCTGCAATGCTGGACGGTTTCAGACTGACACCCTATATAGTCCTGGCACCTACAATATAGAGGCAGGAGGACTGGAGGCCACTCTATCTCAGAACAGCTACAAGAGCCAGTGAGATAGCCTGCTGGCCAAAATGCTTGCTACTAACATAAGCTTGATCCCTGAAACCGACATAAAGATTGGAGGAGAGAACTTACTCCAAATTTCATTTTCTGACCTCCCAAAACACTCTGGAGCATATATGTACCTGTATTCCCACACCATTCATACAGAAAGACATAGTAAATAAAATTGAAATTTAAAAATTTCAGTAGCCAAGCCTGGTGGCCCACACTATAACACTGCATTGGCAGAAACAAGTGGATTTCTGTGTAGTGAGTTCTTGTGTCTCACACACAAAAAACACTAAGTAAGTGCTTAGTTCTGTAAATATTGAAAAGCTTTAGGGGACATCAGGATATTTCTCTTTTCTTCAGAAAACCTGGTAATACTAGTTCACCTAAAGCTTTATCAGCACCTCCTGTGGACCCAAGCTACTCTAAGGGAGAGCAAGCATCATCAAGCAGATTGAGCATGAAGAGTGCGGCTTTCCCAACACAGTCACCAGGACTCAGTCCTTCTGTGAGTAAATACGGATCATCACGTGCTTCAGACCCTGAAGGGAGTGCCTGGTGTCCTTTATAAAGTGAGCTGTAGGTTGAGGGGTACAGCTCAGTTGTAAAATATATGCTTAAGGTCCCTAGGTTAGATTCCAGCACCACCCAGAAAAATAAAACATCACTATTTCAGCCTCACTGAGCTACTTTGCCATATGTCTGCCTGAATAAACTAAAGGTCCTTGCATATGCTATCAGCTGCCTCATGGCTCACAGTAAAGTAATTAATTTCCTCAGTGAACTGTCATACCAGTGAAGACTGTATGTAAATATACAAGGATAGTGTGTGTGTGTGTGTGTGTGTGTGTACTCATGCATATGTGCATTCACCAACTTTAGCTACAAAAAATAACTTAGAGGAAAGAAATGTACTAAAATAAAAAAAAAGAAGACATGATTTGGCCTTCCTTTCATTTTGAGTAATGAGGTTGGTATTTTTAGAATTTTTGTTTTAAGAAAACTTAAGATCATGAAGCAGTCTTATACTTTTCCTAAAGTAGCTTATAAATGTGCTAAGGAATATCTTCTCTCCCTATGGTTTAAAGACTGTGACAGTTGAAGGACTTGGCCACACAGCGACTGCCACAGGAACAGGCGTCTCTTCAAGTCTTCCTAAATCTGCACAGCTTTTGAAATCTGTTTTTGTGAAAAATGTTGGTTGGGCTACACAGGTGAGACATTTCTAAGACAGTAATTTTCTCACTGCAAACCTCTTGATTAAAGTATTAACCCAATAATATACATTATTATATCAACTTTTCTTCAGGAAGTAAGAGGGAGGGAGGGAGAGAATTTGTGAGTGTGTAATTTTTTTATATTGGTTATATCAGAAAGCTTCTGATGTTGATATGAGGTGTGATTGATGTCATGATAAGGGTTTTGCAGAATAGAGAATGATGTCTAGGACATTTGAAATGGTAGAAACTAAATCAACACTGAATTCAAGTTTATAGTTTTATGTCTGTGTTTACGTTGTGTGTGTCCTCAGGTGTGAAGCGTGAAGACTTTTGGCATGTATATTTTTACTTTACAGTTAAGTAAATTTTACTCTAGTACTTCATGGTGCTTGGTGCCTTTTGTTTAGGACTACCTGCTGTGCGGTCCTGTTTCTCACATACATTGTCAAGTTTATCCCCAGTGGTAGATTGATTAGCATAGTCCTGTAGCATGTGTAACTCTGGTTTGGTGTAAATACAGGACTGTCTGTCTGGTGGCCATGATGTTTTCTTACCTACCACACACATGCTTCTCCGTTTATAGTTGCACAAAGGCAAGTTTCAGTGGAGATACCACAGGGGGGCTTTTGTCCTTTCTTAGACCTATCTTGGGAGAAATACCTTAATGGGGGGAAAACAAAATCCTAACTCATTGGATAATTTCAAGTAACCAAATTATTGAGAGTCATTTTAATATTATGATGCCTTAGCCACTAGAGGAATGATCTGAAGAGGAAGGGGGAGCATGAATATTTTCAATACTAAGATCTTTACACACCCCAGTTTGTAGATACCGGCAGCAGTTTCTTTTAAGGCTGTATTAGGTCTAGGAGTGATCACACAGGCCTAGAATCCTGGTATTTAGGAAGCAGAAGTAGGAGTTAAGTCAGTGCCAGTATGGGCTATGTAGTGAGGCATCGTGATGGGTCAAGATGGAGAGCTGGAGAGATGGCTCCGTGATTAAGAGCACTTAGTGCTCTTGCAGAGGACCCAGGTTATTCCTACATGGTCTGTAATTCCAGTCCTAGAGGATCTGATGCCGTCTTCTGGCCTCTTCAGGTGTTGTGAGCAAGTTGTACAGAGTATAATGTAGAAGAAAAATACCCATACACATGAAAAATTACATAACTAAGTGTGATATGTGCCTTTAATCCCAGAACTCTTTAAGTTCAAGACCAGTTAGTTCTATATACCAAAACACTGTTTCAAAAATGTGGGGGAACCCCAAACACTAAATGAATGAATAAAGCAAAACTGTATAGAACACTTTTTAAGTGAGCCCTTACAAAATATCAAGTTGTCTTCTGTGTGGTCATTTTCTATGCCTTTTGCTTTTCTAGCTAACTAGCGGAGCTGTGTGGGTTCAGTTTAATGATGGGTCACAGTTGGTTGTCCAGGCAGGAGTGTCTTCCATCAGTTACACATCACCAGATGGTCAGACAACTAGGTAAGCGCTTACAGCACTGGGTGGAGTCAGTGCTTGCTCTCATTTTGCTTTCTTTGTACTTGAAATAAATGACTTGATAAACATAATATTTTAATAATTTACTTAAACTGTTCATTTTTTAATTGTTCAGAGCCTTTAATATAAATGTTGTGATTATCTACATGAATAATCTATCCATAATCAACTCAAGTGATAGGATTTATTGGTAACCCTTACTGTTCAATGACCTAATTAGGTTGACTCTTTTCAGAATGGACTTAGGGAAGTAGAATAAATTATTTACTTAAAAGAACATGGAGGGGTCAGGTGTGGTGATATATACTTTTAATTCCAGCACTTGAGAGGCAGAGAGGTAGGTGGATTTTTTTTTAGTTCAAAGCCAGCCTGATCTACATAAAGACTTTCAGGCCAGGTAGGGGCTATACAGTGAAACTGTCTCAAATAATAAACACAAAATGGATATGGAGGGCTGAAGAGATGGCTGAGTTGCTTAAGTTCTTGCTTTGTAAGCAGGAGCACATTTGTTCAGGGCCCCAGCACCCATGAGTAAGGAAGGCAAGGCAGTGTGCCCTGTACTGGGGAGCTAGGGACAAGAGGATCCTTGGCTC